>NC_030383.2:52969948-53569948 GCF_001625215.2 Daucus carota subsp. sativus | reverse complement strand
CTTGATCATGAGGTATCATCAGTTGTTGTGTAAAACCTTGGAAAAATTAAGTATTTAGCTTAGACAATACTAGACTTCAGGAGGAACATTTAAAGAAGATTTATCTAGGATGTAAATAACTAGAGTTTTTCAATATGAGGAAATAATTGCTCTTGCTTCTCAAATAAAAAACTTCAAGGATCAAGATAATATCTCTCATGATTTTAAAAATCATATTTCCCAAGATGAAGTCATGTATGTTGATTAAAAAGTGAATAAAGATGAATGTATAATTCTGTTTTCATATGCCTATATAGGAGTATAAGAGGATGTTGAAGTGAATTCTCAATTAATTTCGACTGTAATGGGAAGGTAAATTACACAATAGTATTTGTATCATCGTGTGATATACATAAGAGACGGAGGCTCAATAGACAACAAAAAACTATGGCTCAAACAAGTGGCAAAATCAGTTGTCTTATTCAATTTTGCTTGTGGTTGTATAGGTAAAAAGTTGAAGTATAAGAAAAATTAGACAGTTGCTAAATAAATTTTTGAGTAAGAAAAAAATATATTTAAAATTTGATTTTTAATGTTTATTTAAAAAAAGGCAATCGAGCCACCAATCTATTTTTTGTTCAAAAACGAAGTTTTCAAGAATTTCAAGAGATACTTTTTTGTCATCATCAAAAATCCTGAGAATATATGTTTCCTTCGGGGACTATAAATAATTTGAATGATATGAACTAATATCTCCCTTTTGTAGAATAATTTTTAGAAAATATCTTGTGTATTAATTTCTTAATAGATTTGGATTATTTATCATTCAATACTACCCTATAAATATACATGATAAACAACACGCATATTCAACTCACCATCAAAACAAAAAAAAAAAATACATCATTACTTTGTTATAAAGTATCTTATCATCATGGCATTCACCACAGCTTTTGTACCCCCTCCCAGCTACTGTCCTGATGTCATCGAGTGTTGTGGCATTGATGGTGGACGAAAAATACTAAAACCGTAGAAAATCTTTTCAATGCCACTATCTAATTGTATTCCAAATCTTTCATTTTAAAGAATAATAACGCAACTGTTACATGTGTGATTAATACTAAAACCGTAGAAAATCTTTTCAATGCCACTATCTTATTGTATTCCGGATCTTTCATTTTAAAGAATAATAACGAAACTGTTACAGGTGTGATTTTAATCACAAACTTATCCAATTTTCATATTGAATGCAATTTGTTCTTTTTAGTTGTTGTATTTTGTGTAAGAAGGAGGTGGTTGAGTAACATAGCCCCCCAATCTTTGAAATCAGGTGAGACAATAAAACCAAAAATATCCACCACACTATTTAGAGTCCAAAACTTTATAAAAATATAAATCATATATATACCATTCATGGAATACAAAGGACTTCAGTTTTATCTCACCGACTTTAAAGATTTTGATGTGGAGATGCTTGTGCTTACTTTAATAATTTAAGGAAGTTCAATTCTCAAGGTTTAAAATCAAATTACCATGACTTTGCCTATTTTGATGAATTGGAAGGGTTAAGAAAGCTTGATTCTCACCATTGAAAGTGATTACTTCTAACAAATCACTTTGCTTGCACTGCAAATACATTATGAGTAAGCAATTAATGCTTTGTTATTAAGAAATAATTAATTGGCATAGTCTAGCAATCAACGATTTGACTATATTTTCTAATATTCTTATAACTAATCACTAATTTTATGACGCCCTTTTTTGGATTCAAATTGTCATCCTCACATATGTAAAGTCAAACAATTTAATATAGATGTCTTTTAAATTAATCTATTAACATCCCAAAAAAGAACTTTTATGAACTAAGATCTTCTATATCGTTTTTTAACACATATATATCTACTCACTATCTCAATAGCCAGAGAAATATTTGGTCATGTACAAATCAAAGGATATACAAGACTCTCTACAACTCATGGATCATATGAAACATCATTCACCTCATTTTCTTTATTAGTTTATGAGCATATTTTCTTGTGCTAATAGTTCAATATATTCAAGTTATGACAACCACAAAATTTCAGTTGTTTTATAACAAAAAAAAATTCATCCTTCGGATTTTTTCTTAATATTAAATATCATGGACAAATCTTTTTTAGCTTGTGACTCATGCTATCCATCAACTTGGAGACAACTAATATACCGTGAAAATATAAAGCACTTGGACATTAAAGTTACCATCAAAAAGTCTTTACTCATATCTAGAGTGATATGAAGTAGTCCATGAAGACTGGTGTATAACAATAAGGTAAGTACGTAATGTGTAAGAGAATGAAGACAACCATTCCAAGGAAGACGAAGACCACCCCTCCGAGGGATAGGAAGACCTACCCTTCTGAGGGATAGGAAGATCTACCCTTTTGAGGGATATGATGACTAGTTACCAAGCTCATCTAGTAGTTATCAGGCTCATCTGATAGTCGTCAGGCTCATCTGGCAAGTTCCCGGGCTCATCCGGGTATGATCTACAATCCTCAATCCTGCTATCTGCCGAGTTAACCCTCGTGTGGGGGCTTGAGGTGATAATGGCTCTTGATGGCCCTCAGGGGTAACATGAAGGCCGATCATATGTCTGAATCCTGTATTCTGGTGAGTTAGCCCTCATTGGGGGATTGAGGCGATCGTGTAACTTGGCTCCTCAATGGTCTTACGTCTTAGTGAGAACCTTCACTAGGAGGTAAGGACGCGTCCCTACACCTCAAGGAATTGGTCACGGCTGTACTAGACGTCTCCTCCGTGCTACGAAACGTAGCGGTTAGTGTTATCTAAGTAAAGAAACACTAGGGAGTGGCTTCAGGATTTTTATAACTAAGTAAAGAATTTAAAATGCAAGGCTGCGCCATAGACTGCGCTCGCTGCTTATGCTATCTTTTGAAAAAGAGTGGCGTTACAGGTAAGGCCGCGCCCTCTGCATATGCGATTCTTGAAAAGAATCATGCATGGCTTCGCTGCTACGTGTTATACGCGCCCCCATGATCATAGGAAGAGGGCATGACCCTCTGAAGGCACGGCCTTTGGGGAGTAATATAGCCTTAACAATTAAAAGCTAGCATAATGAAAGCTACATGCAAGCAAGAACATGGGCGCGCCATCAAAAGATTAGAGTTAAGTTACAGCAGCCAAAGGTTAAGGTGTGTTAAGGGGGCATGTTATCAGGAATCCAGGAACTTAGTTTATAATACAACTTGCAAGGCTTAAAACAGGCCTGCAACGTCAAAATATTAGAGTTAAGCGTGACAAGGGGAGTTGACTCAGGGCGCGTCCTTGGACATGTCCCTAGCTAATTGTCGCGTTCTGGGCGCGCCTCCTCAGCTGTAGCCTCCTTGGCCAGCGTCTCAACTAACTTAGCCTTCTTGGCGGCCATCAACTCCGAATTCTTAGAAGGGAACTCGGCCATGAAAGTAGCCGCAGCCTTCCCTCTATATATGACGAATATGACTAATATTAAATATTAGTCATATTCGTCATATATAGAGGGAAGGCTCAAACAACTGGCAAAATCAGTTGTCTTATTCAATTTTGCTTGTAGTCGTATCGGTAAAAAGTTGAAGTATAAAAAAAATGATACAGTTGCTAAATAAATTTCGGAGTATGAAAAAAATATATTTAAAATTTGATTTTTAATTTTTATTTAAAAAAGACAATTGAGCCACCAATCTATTTTTTGTTCAAAAACGACATTTCCAAGAATTTCAAGTGATACTTTTTTGTCATCACCAAAAATCCTGAGAATATAAGTTTCCTTCTGGGACTATAAATAATATGAATGATACGAACTAATATCTCCCTTTTCTAGAATAATTTTTAGAAAAGATCTTATGTATTAATTTCTTAATAGATTTGGATTATTTATCATTCAATACTATCCCTATAAATATACATGATAAACAACACGAAATTCAACTCACCATCAAAACAAAAGAGAAATACATCATTACTTTGTTATAAAGGATCTTATTATAGAGAAGAAAGGAAAAATGAAATCTGTAGCGCAGTTGGTGTTAGTGATCATGGTAGTCATGGCCATCATGACATTCACCACAGCTTTTGTACCCCCTCCCAGCTGTTGTCCTGATGTCATCGAGTGTTGTGGCATTGATGGTGGGCGAAAAATACTAAAACCGTAGAAAATCTTTTCAATGCCACTATCTTATTGTATTCCAAATCTTTCATTTTAAAGCATAATAACGCAACTGTTACAGGTGTGATTTTAATCACAAACTTATCCAATTTTCATATTGAATGCAATTTGTTCTTTTTAGTTGTTGTATTTTGTGTGAGAAGGAGGTGGTTGAGTCACATAGCCCCCCAATCTTTGAAATCAGGTGAGATAATAAAACCAAAAATATCAACCACTCTATTTAGAGTCCATACCTTTATAAAAATATAATTCATATATATACCATTCATGGAATGCAAAGGACTTCAGTTTTATCTCACCGACTTTAGAGATTTTGATGTGGAGATGCTTGTGCTTACTTTAATAGATTAAGGAAGTTCAATTTTCAAGGTTTAAAATCAAATTACTACGACTTTGCCTATTTTGATGAGTTGTAAGGATTAAGAAAGCTTGATTCTCACCATTGAAAGTGATTACTTCTTACAATTTACTTTGCTTGCACTGCAAATAATTGACATAGTCTTGCAATCAACGATTTGAGTATTGTTTCTAATATGCTTATAACTAATTAATAAATTTATGGCGCCCTTATTTGGATTCAAATTGTCATCCTCACATGTAAAGTCAAACAATTTAATATAGATTTCTTTTAAATTAATCTATTAACATCATAAAAAAAGAACTTTTATGAACTAGGATCTTCTATGTCGTTTTTTGACACATATCTACTCAGTATCTCAATAGCCATACAAATATTTGGCCATGTACAAATAAAAGGATATATAAGACTCTCTACAACTCATGGATATGAAACATCATTCACCTCGTTTTCTTTATTAAATATATTCAAGTTATGACAACCACAAAATTTGAGTTCTGTAATAAAAAAAAAAATTCATCCTTCGGATTTTTTCAGTAAATTAAATATCATGGACAAATCTTTTCTAGCTTGTGAATCATGCCATCCATCAACTTGGAGACAACTAATATACGGTGAAAATAAAGCAGTTGGATATTAAAGTTACCATCAAAAAATCTTTACTCATAACTAGAGTGATATGAAATAGTTCGTTTGAACTTGTGATTTCTAATGAAATAGCTCTGCAATGGATAGTATAGTAATGTATGTAATTACGCCGATGACGGTAATCCTTTTGGCTTTTATGATTTTCATGGGAGCTATAACGCCAAGTTGTTGCCCTCCCATTCGAGAGTGTTGTCCTAGCTCACTACAAGAAAAATTGGCTGATATCCCCCGTGTCTGTTATGAAAATATTTTATTAAATATCGAGGCCATATGTGATTAAGTGTTAGACAATAGTTATTCAATTGTTGTTGGAACTGTAACAGTTCCACAACACTTGTTAGAAAAAACATGACACAACAACTTGTAAAAGAAAACCTATATATTGTTGGAGAGACTTAACCCAATATTTTAGTAAAATAAATACTTGCATGAAATACTTGCAAGCCATAGTTTTTTAATGTTACATTTTGTATGTTTGGTTTCTATACAAGTGTTTTAGAGGAATCCAGGGTTGTTTGAAAACTCAAGCACAATGTCAAGTTTTATTTTGTATGTTCGATGCGAATGAGGTATGTCGGTCGTCGAGTATTGAAGCCGAATGAAGGTGTTTGTAATTGGAGATGTGTTGATGTTGTACCATTATGTAACTCCGGTGTTACACGTCTTTAGGTTTAAGTATGGATATTTGTGCCCGGACCAATCCTTGTGGGTGTGGTAAGATTTAGAGTGTTGGAAATACCACTACTCTCAGTGGCTTCGGAACTAGGTCCTTGAATGATGAGTGGAAGATCGGCCCTACATTGGTAGACGGTGTCGAGGCTGCTCAAATGGTCGTCAGAATTTATATTCATCATCTCCTTTCATACATGCTATCAAGTGTTACATAAAGATATTAGATTAACTTTTATTGGGTCATGAATTATGAGTTTCTAAGCTTCTAGGGGTGCATTGGTGTTTTGGGAATTGAAACGATCCTTATGTGATGCTTACATATCCTTAGAGATGTAATGAACTAAGCCTAAAAACATAGTCATGTATTATGAGATGTGGTCGTTCATATAGATGTTTTCATGTTTACAAATAGAGTAGGTTTATGCTTTGATAATAATATGTTCACCTTGTAGTGATTTATGTGATAGATTTGGATCCTTCTCTGACTTTCAATGTGCTTTTGAATAGTTTTGAGTGGGTTGTCCACGAATTTAGGCCCAGAGGGATGATATTCAAAGGTCGTTACTCGAAGCGCGACACGCCATTTTAATTATAATTTAATTAAATAATTACATATTAATTAATAAATAAGAAATTGTGGATTAATAAATGGGCCTCCTTTTCTTCAACAATTTTTCGTTTATTATATATTTTGAGGTTCCTTTTTGCCCGATATCACAAACTCTATTTGCGAGTCCCATATTGAACAAATGTATACTCCCTCTATATATGACGTATATGACTAATATTAAGTATTAGATGTTGCATATGATACATTACTTGTTCAATTTTAACGTTTTGCTATGCCTAGTTGGTTATATGCCAGTTCCAATTATTATTAAATAAGCTCTTTCTGTGGTTATACAAATCTGTTTATTTTCTCCTTCTAGTTTTGATTATATGCCAGTTCCAATTATTATTAAATAAGCTCTTTCTGTGGTTATACAAATCCGTTTATTTTCTCCTTCTAGTTTTGATCATGAGGTAGCATCAGTTGTTGTGTAAAACCTTGTAAAATTAAGTATTTAGCTTTAGACAATACCAGCCTTGAGGAGGAACATTTAAAGAAGATTTATCTATGATGTATATAACTAGGATTTTTCAAGATGAGGAAATAATTTCTCTTGCTTCTCAAATAAAAAACTTCAAGTTTCAAGATAATATCTCTCATGATTTTAAAAATCATATTTCCCAAGATGAAGTCATGTATGTTGATTACAAAGTGAATAAAGATGAATGTATAATTCTGTTTTGATATGCGTATATGAGTATAAGAGGATGTTGAAGTGAATTCTCAAGTAATTTGGACTGTAATGGGAAGGTAAATTACACAATAGTATTTGTATCATTGTCTGATATACATAAGAGACGGGGCTGACAACGAAAAACTATGGCTCAAACAACTGGCAAAATCAGTTGTCTTATTCAATTTTGCTTGTAGTCGTATCGGTAAAAAGTTGAAGTATAAAAAAAATGAGACAGTTGCTAAATAAATTTCTGAGTAAGACAAAAATATATTTAAAATTTGATTTTTAATTTTTATTTAAAAAAGACAATTGAGCCACCAATCTATTTTTTGTTCAAAAACGACATTTCCAAGAATTTCAAGTGATACTTTTTTGTCATCACCAAAAATCCTGAGAATATAAGTTTCCTTCTGGGACTATAAATAATATAAATGATACGAACTAATATCTCCCTTTTCTAGAATAATTTTTAGAAAAGATCTTATGTATTAATTTCTTAATAGATTTGGATTATTTATCATTCAATACTATCCCTATAAATATACATGGTAAACAACACGAAATTCAACTCACCATCAAAACAAAAAAGAAATACATCATTACTTTGTTATAAAGGATCTTATTATAGAGAAGAAAGGAAAAATGAAATCTATAGCGCAGTTGGTGTTAGTGATCATGGTAGTCATGGCCATCATGACATTCACCACAGCTTTTGTACCCCCTCCCAGCTGTTGTCCTGATGTCATCGAGTGTTGTGGCATTGTTGGTGGGCGAAAAATACTAAAACCGTAGAAAATATTTTCAATGCCACTATCTTATTGTATTCCAAATCTTTCATTTTAAAGAATAATAACGCAACTGTTACATGTGTGATTTTAATCACAAACTTATCCAATTTTCATATTGAATGCAATTTGTTCTTTTTAGTTGTTGTATTTTGTGTGAGAAGGAGGTGGTTGAGTCACATAGCCCCCCAATCTTTGAAATCAGGTGAGATAATAAAACCAAAAATATCAACCACTCTATTTAGAGTCCATACCTTTATAAAAATATAATTCATATATATACCATTCATGGAATGCAAAGGACTTCAGTTTTATCTCACCGACTTTAGAGATTTTGATGTGGAGATGCTTGTGCTTACTTTAATAGATTAAGGAAGTTCAATTTCAAAGGTTTAAAATCAAATTACTATGACTTTGCCTATTTTGATGAGTTGTAAGGATTAAGAAAGCTTGATTCTCACCATTGAAAGTGATTACTTCTAACAATTTACTTTGCTTGCACTGCAAATACATTAGGAGTAAGCAATTAATGCTTTGTTATTTAGAAATAATTAATTGACATAGTCTTGCAATCAACGATTTGAGTATTGTTTCTAATATGCTTATAACTAATTAATAAATCTATGGCGCCCTTATTTGGATTCAAATTGTCATCCTCGCATGTAAAGTCAAACAATTTAATATAGATTTCTTTTAAATTAATCTATTAACATCACAAAAAAAAGAACTTTTATGAACTAAGATCTTCTATGTCGTTTTTTGACACATATCTACTCACTATCTCAATAGCCATAAAAATATTTGGCCATGTACAAATCAAAGGATATATAAGACTCTCTACAACTCATGGATATGAAACATCATTGACCTCGTTTTCTTTATTAGTTTATGAGCATATCTTCTTGTACTAACAGTTCAATATATTCAAGTTATGACAACCACAAAATTTGAGTTGTTCTGTAACAAAAAAAATTCATCCTTCTGATTTTTTCAGGATATTAAATATCATGGACAAATCTTTTTAGCTTGTGAATCATGCTATCCATCAACTTAGAGACAACTAATATACGGTGAAAATAAAGCAGTTGGATATTAAAGTTACCATCAAAAAATCTTTACTCATAACTAGAGTGATATGAAATAGTTCTCTTGAACTTGTGATTTCTAATGAAATAGCTCTGCAATGGATAGTATAGTAATGTATGTAATTACGCCGATGACGGTAATCCTTTTGGCTTTTATGATTTTTATGGGAGCTATAACGCCAAGTTGTTGCCCTCCCATTCGAGAGTGTTGTCCTAGCTCACTACAAGAAAAATTGGCTGATATCCCCCGTGTCTGTTATGAAAATATTTTATTAAATATCGAGGCCATATGTGATTAAGTGTTAGACAATAGTTATTCAATTGTTGTTGAAATGAGAGTTCCATAACAGTTCCGCAACAATTGTTAGAAAAAACATGACACAACAACTTGTAAAAGAAAACCTATATATTGTTGGAAGGACTTAACCCAATATTTTAGTAAAATAAATACTTGTATGAAATACTTGCAAGCCATAGTTTTTTAATGTTACATTTTGTATGTTTGGTTTCTATACAAGTGTTTTGGAGGAATGCAGGGTTGTTTGAAAGCTCAAGCACAATGTCAAGTTTTATTTTGTATGTTCGATGCGAATGAGGTATGCCGGTCGTCGAGTATTGAAGCCGAATGAAGGTGTTTGTGATTGGAGATGTGTTGATGTTGTACCATTATGTAACTCCGGTGTTACACGTCGTTAGGTTTAAGTATGGATATTTGAGCCCTGACCAATCCTTGTGGGTGTGGTAGGATTTAGAGTGTTGGAAATACCACTACTTTCAGTGGCTTCGGAACTAGGTCCTTGAATGATGAGTGGAAGATCGGCCCTACATTGGTGGACGGTGTCGAGGCTGCTCAAATGGTCTTCAGAATTTATATTCATCATCTCTTTTCATATATGCTATCAAGTGTTACATAAAGATATTAGATTAACTTTTATTTGGTCACGAATTACGAGTTTCAAAGCTTCTAAGGTGCATTGGTGTTTTGGGAATTGAAACGATCCTTATGTGATGCTTACATATCCTTAGAGATGTAATGAACTAAGCCTAAAAACATAGTCATGTATTATGAGATGTGGTCGTTCATATAGATGTTTTCATGTTTACAGATAGAGTAGGTTTATGCTTTGGTAATAATGTGTTCACCCTTGTGGTGATTTGTGTGATAGATTTGGATCCTTCTCTGACTTTCAATGTGCTTTTGAATAGTTTTTGAGAGGGTTGTCCATGAATTTAGGCCCAGAGGGATGATATTCAAAGGTCTTTACTCGAAGCCGGATACGCCATTTTAATTTTAATTGAATTAAGTAATTACATATCAATTAATAAATAAAAAATTGTGGATTAATAAATGGGCCTCCTTTTCTTCGACAATTTTTCGTTTATTATATATTTTGAGGTTCCTTTTTGCCCGATATCACAAACTCTATTTGCGAGTCCCATATTGAACAAATGTACACTCCCTCTATATATGACGAATATGACTAATATTAAGTATTAGATGTTGCATATGATACATTACTTGTTCAATGTTCGCGTTTTGCTATGCCTACTTGGTTATATGCCAGTTCCAATTATTATTAAATAAGCTCTTTCCGTGGTTATACAAATCCGTTTATTTTCTCCTTCTATTTTTGATCACGAGGTAGCATCAGTTGTTGTGTAAAACCTTGTAAAAATTAAGTATTTAGCTTTAGACAATACCAGCCTTGAGGAGGAACATTTAAAGAAGATTTATCTATGATGTATATAACTAGGATTTTTCAATATGAGGAAATAATTTCTCTTGCTTCTCAAATAAAAAGCTTCAAGTTTCAAGATAATATCTCTCATGATTTTAAAAATCATATTTCCCAAGATGAAGTCATGTATGTTGATTACAAAGTGAATAAAGATGAATGTATAATTCTGTTTTGATATGCGTATAGGAGTATAAGAGGATGTTGAAGTGAATTCTCAAGTAATTTCGACTGTAATGGGAAGGTAAATTACACAATAGTATTTGTATCATTGTCTGATATACATAAGAGACGGCGGCTGACAACGAAATATATGGCTCAAACAACTGGCAAAATCAGATGTTATTCAATTTTGCTTGTAGTCGTATGGGTAAAAAGTTGAAGTATAAAAAAAATGAGACAGCTGCTAAATAAATTTCTGAGTAAGAAAAAAATATATTTAAAATTTGATTTTTAATTTTTATTTAAAAAAGACAATTGAGCCGCCAATCTATTTTTTGTTCAAAAACGACATTTCCAAGAATTTCAAGTGATACTTTTTTGTCATCACCAAAAATCCTGAGAATATAAGTTTCCTTCTGGGACTATAAATAATATGAATGATACGAACTAATATCTCCCTTTTCTAGAATAATTTTTAGAAAAGATCTTATGTATTAATTTCTTAATAGATTTGGATTATTTATCATTCAATACTATCCCTATAAATATACATGATAAACAACACGAAATTCAACTCACCATCAAAACAAAAGAGAAATACATCATTACTTTGTTATAAAGGATCTTATTATAGAGAAGAAAGGAAAAATGAAATCTGTAGCGCAGTTGGTGTTAGTGATCATGGTAGTCATGGCCATCATGACATTCACCACAGCTTTTGTACCCCCTCCCAGCTGTTGTCCTGATGTCATCGAGTGTTGTGGCATTGATGGTGGGCGAAAAATACTAAAACCGTAGAAAATCTTTTCAATGCCACTATCTTATTGTATTCCAAATCTTTCATTTTAAAGCATAATAACGCAACTGTTACATGTGTGATTTTAATCACAAACTTATCCAATTTTCATATTGAATGCAATTTGTTCTTTTTAGTTGTTGTATTTTGTGTGAGAAGGAGGTGGTTGAGTCACATAGCCCCCCAATCTTTGAAATCAGGTGAGATAATAAAACCAAAAATATCAACCACTCTATTTAGAGTCCATACCTTTATAAAAATATAATTCATATATATACCATTCATGGAATGCAAAGGACTTCAGTTTTATCTCACCGACTTTAGAGATTTTGATGTGGAGATGCTTGTGCTTACTTTAATAGATTAAGGAAGTTCAATTTTCAAGGTTTAAAATCAAATTACTACGACTTTGCCTATTTTGATGAGTTGTAAGGATTAAGAAAGCTTGATTCTCACCATTGAAAGTTATTACTTCTAACAATTTACTTTGCTTGCACTGCAAATAATTGACATAGTCTTGCAATCAACGATTTGAGTATTGTTTCTAATATGCTTATAACTAATTAATAAATCTATGGCGCCCTTATTTGGATTCAAATTGTCATCCTCGCATGTAAAGTCAAACAATTTAATATAGATTTCTTTTAAATTAATCTATTAACATCACAAAAAAAAGAACTTTTATGAACTAAGATCTTCTATGTCGTTTTTTGACACATATCTACTCACTATCTCAATAGCCATAAAAATATTTGGCCATGTACAAATCAAAGGATATATAAGACTCTCTACAACTCATGGATATGAAACATCATTGACCTCGTTTTCTTTATTAGTTTATGAGCATATCTTCTTGTACTAACAGTTCAATATATTCAAGTTATGACAACCACAAAATTTGAGTTGTTCTGTAACAAAAAAAATTCATCCTTCTGATTTTTTCAGGATATTAAATATCATGGACAAATCTTTTTAGCTTGTGAATCATGCTATCCATCAACTTAGAGACAACTAATATACGGTGAAAATAAAGCAGTTGGATATTAAAGTTACCATCAAAAAATCTTTACTCATAACTAGAGTGATATGAAATAGTTCTCTTGAACTTGTGATTTCTAATGAAATAGCTCTGCAATGGATAGTATAGTAATGTATGTAATTACGCCGATGACGGTAATCCTTTTGGCTTTTATGATTTTTATGGGAGCTATAACGCCAAGTTGTTGCCCTCCCATTCGAGAGTGTTGTCCTAGCTCACTACAAGAAAAATTGGCTGATATCCCCCGTGTCTGTTATGAAAATATTTTATTAAATATCGAGGCCATATGTGATTAAGTGTTAGACAATAGTTATTCAATTGTTGTTGAAATGAGAGTTCCATAACAGTTCCGCAACAATTGTTAGAAAAAACATGACACAACAACTTGTAAAAGAAAACCTATATATTGTTGGAAGGACTTAACCCAATATTTTAGTAAAATAAATACTTGTATGAAATACTTGCAAGCCATAGTTTTTTAATGTTACATTTTGTATGTTTGGTTTCTATACAAGTGTTTTGGAGGAATGCAGGGTTGTTTGAAAGCTCAAGCACAATGTCAAGTTTTATTTTGTATGTTCGATGCGAATGAGGTATGCCGGTCGTCGAGTATTGAAGCCGAATGAAGGTGTTTGTGATTGGAGATGTGTTGATGTTGTACCATTATGTAACTCCGGTGTTACACGTCGTTAGGTTTAAGTATGGATATTTGAGCCCTGACCAATCCTTGTGGGTGTGGTAGGATTTAGAGTGTTGGAAATACCACTACTTTCAGTGGCTTCGGAACTAGGTCCTTGAATGATGAGTGGAAGATCGGCCCTACATTGGTGGACGGTGTCGAGGCTGCTCAAATGGTCTTCAGAATTTATATTCATCATCTCTTTTCATATATGCTATCAAGTGTTACATAAAGATATTAGATTAACTTTTATTTGGTCACGAATTACGAGTTTCAAAGCTTCTAAGGTGCATTGGTGTTTTGGGAATTGAAACGATCCTTATGTGATGCTTACATATCCTTAGAGATGTAATGAACTAAGCCTAAAAACATAGTCATGTATTATGAGATGTGGTCGTTCATATAGATGTTTTCATGTTTACAGATAGAGTAGGTTTATGCTTTGGTAATAATGTGTTCACCCTTGTGGTGATTTGTGTGATAGATTTGGATCCTTCTCTGACTTTCAATGTGCTTTTGAATAGTTTTTGAGAGGGTTGTCCATGAATTTAGGCCCAGAGGGATGATATTCAAAGGTCTTTACTCGAAGCCGGATACGCCATTTTAATTTTAATTGAATTAAGTAATTACATATCAATTAATAAATAAAAAATTGTGGATTAATAAATGGGCCTCCTTTTCTTCGACAATTTTTCGTTTATTATATATTTTGAGGTTCCTTTTTGCCCGATATCACAAACTCTATTTGCGAGTCCCATATTGAACAAATGTACACTCCCTCTATATATGACGAATATGACTAATATTAAGTATTAGATGTTGCATATGATACATTACTTGTTCAATGTTCGCGTTTTGCTATGCCTACTTGGTTATATGCCAGTTCCAATTATTATTAAATAAGCTCTTTCTGTGGTTATACAAATCCGTTTATTTTCTCCTTCTATTTTTGATCACGAGGTAGCATCAGTTGTTGTGTAAAACCTTGTAAAAATTAAGTATTTAGCTTTAGACAATACCAGCCTTGAGGAGGAACATTTAAAGAAGATTTATCTATGATGTATATAACTAGAATTTTTCAATATGAGGAAATAATTTCTCTTGCTTCTCAAATAAAAAGCTTCAAGTTTCAAGATAATATCTCTCATGATTTTAAAAATCATATTTCCCAAGATGAAGTCATGTATGTTGATTACAAAGTGAATAAAGATGAATGTATAATTCTGTTTTGATATGCGTATAGGAGTATAAGAGGATGTTGAAGTGAATTCTCAAGTAATTTCGACTGTAATGGGAAGGTAAATTACACAATAGTATTTGTATCATTGTCTGATATACATAAGAGACGGCGGCTGACAACGAAATATATGGCTCAAACAACTGGCAAAATCAGATGTTATTCAATTTTGCTTGTAGTCGTATGGGTAAAAAGTTGAAGTATAAAAAAAATGAGACAGCTGCTAAATAAATTTCTGAGTAAGAAAAAAATATATTTAAAATTTGATTTTTAATTTTTATTTAAAAAAGACAATTGAGCCGCCAATCTATTTTTTGTTCAAAAACGACATTTCCAAGAATTTCAAGTGATACTTTTTTGTCATCACCAAAAATCCTGAGAATATAAGTTTCCTTCTGGGACTATAAATAATATGAATGATACGAACTAATATCTCCCTTTTCTAGAATAATTTTTAGAAAAGATCTTATGTATTAATTTCTTAATAGATTTGGATTATTTATCATTCAATACTATCCCTATAAATATACATGATAAACAACACGAAATTCAACTCACCATCAAAACAAAAGAGAAATACATCATTACTTTGTTATAAAGGATCTTATTATAGAGAAGAAAGGAAAAATGAAATCTGTAGCGCAGTTGGTGTTAGTGATCATGGTAGTCATGGCCATCATGACATTCACCACAGCTTTTGTACCCCCTCCCAGCTGTTGTCCTGATGTCATCGAGTGTTGTGGCATTGATGGTGGGCGAAAAATACTAAAACCGTAGAAAATCTTTTCAATGCCACTATCTTATTGTATTCCAAATCTTTCATTTTAAAGCATAATAACGCAACTGTTACATGTGTGATTTTAATCACAAACTTATCCAATTTTCATATTGAATGCAATTTGTTCTTTTTAGTTGTTGTATTTTGTGTGAGAAGGAGGTGGTTGAGTCACATAGCCCCCCAATCTTTGAAATCAGGTGAGATAATAAAACCAAAAATATCAACCACTCTATTTAGAGTCCATACCTTTATAAAAATATAATTCATATATATACCATTCATGGAATGCAAAGGACTTCAGTTTTATCTCACCGACTTTAGAGATTTTGATGTGGAGATGCTTGTGCTTACTTTAATAGATTAAGGAAGTTCAATTTTCAAGGTTTAAAATCAAATTACTACGACTTTGCCTATTTTGATGAGTTGTAAGGATTAAGAAAGCTTGATTCTCACCATTGAAAGTTATTACTTCTAACAATTTACTTTGCTTGCACTGCAAATAATTGACATAGTCTTGCAATCAACGATTTGAGTATTGTTTCTAATATGCTTATAACTAATTAATAAATTTATGGCGCCCTTATTTGGATTCAAATTGTCATCCTCACATGTAAAGTCAAACAATTTAATATAGATTTCTTTTAAATTAATCTATTAACATCATAAAAAAAGAACTTTTATGAACTAGGATCTTCTATGTCGTTTTTTGACACATATCTACTCAGTATCTCAATAGCCATAGAAATATTTGGCCATGTACAAATAAAAGGATATATAAGACTCTCTACAACTCATGGATATGAAACATCATTCACCTCGTTTTCTTTATTAAATATATTCAAGTTATGACAACCACAAAATTTGAGTTCTGTAATAAAAAAAAAATTCATCCTTCGGATTTATTCAGTAAATTAAATATCATGGACAAATCTTTTCTAGCTTGTGAATCATGCCATCCATCAACTTGGAGACAACTAATATACGGTGAAAATAAAGCAGTTGGATATTAAAGTTACCATCAAAAAATCTTTACTCATAACTAGAGTGATATGAAATAGTTCGTTTGAACTTGTGATTTCTAATGAAATAGCTCTGCAATGGATAGTATAGTAATGTATGTAATTACGCCGATGACGGCAATCCTTTTGGCTTTTATGATTTTCATGGGAGCTATAACGCCAAGTTGATGCCCTCCCATTCGAGAGTGTTGTCCTAGCTCACTACAACAAAAATTGGCTGATATCTCCTGTGTCTGTTATGAAAATATTTTATTAAATATCGAGGCCATATGTGATTAAGTGTTAGACAATAGTTATTCAATTGTTGTTGGAACTGTAACAGTTCCACAACACTTGTTAGAAAAAACATGACACAACAACTTGTAAAAGAAAACCTATATATTGTTGGAGAGATTTAACCCAATATTTTAGTAAAATAAATACTTGCATGAAATACTTGCAAGCCATAGTTTTTTAATGTTACATTTTGTATGTTTGGTTTCTATACAAGTGTTTTGGAGGAATGCAGGGTTGTTTGAAAGCTCAAGCACAATGTCAAGTTTTATTTTGTATGTTCGATGCGAATGAGGTATGCCGGTCGTCGAGTATTGAAGCCGAATGAAGATGTTTGTAATTGGAGATGTGTTGATGTTGTACCATTATGTAACTCCGGTGTTACACGTCGTTAGGTTTAAGTATGGATATTTGAGCCCTGACCAATCCTTGTGGGTGTGGTATGATTTAGAGTGTTGGGAATACCACTACTCTCAGTGGCTTCGAAACTAGGTCCTTGAATGATGAGTGGAAGATCGGCCCTACATTGGTGGACGGTGTCGAGGCTGCTCAAATGGTCGTCAGAATTTATATTCATCATCTCCTTTCATACATGCTATCAAGTGTTACATAAAGATATTAGATTAACTTTTATTGGGTCATGAATTATGAGTTTCAAAGCTTCTAGGGGTGCATTGGTGTTTTGGGAATTGAAACGATCCTTATGTGATGCTTACATATCCTTAGAGATGTAATGAACTAAGCCTAAAAACATAGTCATGTATTATGAGATGTGGTCGTTCATATAGATGTTTTCATGTTTACAGATAGAGTAGGTTTATGCTTTCATAATAATATGTTCACCCTTGTAGTGATTTGTGTGATAGATTTGGATCCTTCTTTGACTTTCAATGTGCTTTTGAATAGTTTTGAGTGGGTTGTCCACGAATTTAGGCCCAGAGGGATGATATTCAAAGGTCGTTACTCGAAGCACGACAAGCCATTTTAATTATAATTTAATTAAATAATTACATATTAATTAATAAATAAGAAATTGTGGATTAATAAATGGGCCTCCTTTTCTTCAACAATTTTTCGTTTATTATATATTTTGAGGTTCCTTTTTACCCGATATCACAAACTCTATTTGCGAGTCCCATATTGAACAAACGTATACTCACTCTATATATCACGAATATGACTAATATTAAGTATTAGATGTTGCATATGATACATTACTTGTTCAATGTTAACGTTTTTCTATGCCTAGTTGGTTATATGCCAGTTCCAATTATTATTAAATAAGCTCTTTCTGTGGTTATACAAATCCGTTTATTTTCTCCTTCTAGTTTTGATTATATGCCAGTTCCAATTATTATTAAATAAGCTCTTTCTGTGGTTATACAAATCCGTTTATTTTCTCCTTCTAGTTTTGATCATGAGGTAGCATCATTTGTTGTGTAAAACCTTGTAAAATTAAGTATTTAGCTTTAGACAATACCAGCCTTGAGGAGGAACATTTAAAGAAGATTTATCTATGATGTATATAACTAGGATTTTTCAAGATGAGGAAATAATTTCTCTTGCTTCTCAAATAAAAAACTTCAAGTTTCAATATAATATCTCTCATGATTTTAAAAATCATATTTCCCAAGATGAAGTCATGGATGTTGATTACAAAGTGAATAAAGATGAATGTATAATTCTGTTTTGATATGCGTATAGGAGTATAAGAGGATGTTGAAGTGAATTCTCAAGTAATTTGGACTGTAATGGGAAGGTAAATTACACAATAGTATTTGTATCATTGTCTGATATACATAAGAGACGGGGCTGACAACGAAAAACTATGGCTCAAACAACTGGCAAAATCAGTTGTCTTATTCAATTTTGCTTGTAGTCGTATCGGTAAAAAGTTGAAGTATAAAAAAAATGAGACAGTTGCTAAATAAATTTCTGAGTAAGAAAAAAATATATTTAAAATTTGATTTTTAATTTTTATTTAAAAAAGACCATTGAGCCACCAATCTATTTTTTGTTCAAAAACGACATTTCCAAGAATTTCAAGTGATACTTTTTTGTCATCACCAAAAATCCTGAGAATATATGTTTCCTTCTGGGACTATAAATAATATAAATGATACGAACTAATATCTCCCTTTTCTAGAATAATTTTTAGAAAAGATCTTATGTATTAATTTCTTAATAGATTTGGATTATTTATCATTCAATACTATCCCTATAAATATACATGGTAAACAACACGAAATTCAACTCACCATCAAAACAAAAATGAAATACATCATTACTTTGTTATAAAGGATCTTATTATAGAGAAGAAAGGAAAAATGAAATCTATAGCGCAGTTGGTGTTAGTGATCATGGTAGTCATGGCCATCATGACATTCACCACAGCTTTTGTACCCCCTCCCAGCTGTTGTCCTGATGTCATCGAGTGTTGTGGCATTGATGGTGGGCGAAAAATACTAAAACCGTAGAAAATCTTTTCAATGCCGCTATCTTATTGTATTCCAAATCTTTCATTTTAAAGAATAATAACGCAACAGTTACAGGTGTGATTTTAATCACAAACTTATCCAATTTTCATATTGAATGCAATTTGTTCTTTTTAGTTTTTTTATTTTGTGTGAGACGGAGGTGGTTGAGTCACATAGCCCCCCAATCTTTGAAATCAGGTGAGAAAATAAAACCAAAAATATCAACCACGCTATTGAGAGTCCATACCCTTATAAAAATATAATTCATAAATATACCATTCATGGAATGCAAAGGACTTGAGTTTTATCTCACCGACTTTAGAGATTTTGATGTAGAGATGCTTGTGTTTACTTTAATAAATTAAGGAAGTTCAATTCTCAAGCTTTAAAATCAAATTACTATGACTTTGCCTATTTTGATGAGTTGGAAGGTTTAAGAAAGCTTGATTCTCACCATTGAAAGTGATTACTTCTAACAAATTACTTTGCTTGCACTGCAAATTCATTATGAGTAAGCAATTAATGCTTTGTTATTTAGAAATAATTAATTGACATAGTCTTGCAATCAACGATTTGAGTATTGTTTCTAATATGCTTATAACTAATTAATAAATTTATGACGCCCTTATTTGAATTCAAATTGTCATCCTCACATTTAAAGTCAAACAATTTAATATAGATTTCTTTTAAATTAATCTATTAACATCACAAAAAAAACTTTTATGAACTAAGATCTTCTATGTCGTTTTTTGACACATATCTACTCACTATCTCAATAGCCATAGAAATATTTGGCAATGTACAAATCAAAGGATGTATAAGACTCTCTACAACTCATGGATATGAAACATCATTCACCTCATTTTCTTTATTAGTTTATGAGCATATCTTCTTGTACTAACAGTTCAATATATTCAAGTTATGACAACCACAAAATTTGAGTTGTTCTGTAACAAAAAAAAAATTCATCCTTCGGATTTTTTAAGGATATTAAATATCATGGACAAATCTTTTTTAGCTTGTGAATGATGCCATCCATCAACTTGGAGACAACTAATATAGGGTGAAAATAAAGGACTTGGATACTAAAGTTACCATCAAAAAATCTTTACTCATAACTAAGTGATATGAAATAGTTCTCTTGAGCTTGTGATTTCTAATGAAATAGCTCTGCAATGGATAGTATAGTAATGTATGTAATTACGCCGATGACGGTAATCCATTTGGCTTTTATGATTTTCATGGGAGCTATAACGCCAAGTTGTTGCCCTCCCATTCGAGAGTGTTGTCTTAGCTCACTACAAGAAGAATTGGCTGATATCCCCCTTGTCTGTTATGAAAATATTTTATTAAATATCGAGGCCATATGTGATTAAGTGTTAGACAATAGTTATTCAATTGTTGTTGAAATGAGAGTTCCATAACATTTCCACAACACTTGTTAGAAAAAACATGACACAACAACTTTTAAAAGAAAACCTATTGTTTGAAGGACTTCACCCAATAATTTAGTAAAATAAATACTTGCATGAAATACTTGCAAGCCATAGTTTTTTAATGTTACATTTTGTATGTTTGGTTTCTATACAAGTGTTTTAGAGGAATCCAGGGCTGTTTGAAAGCTCAAGCACAATGTCAAATTTTATTTTGTATGTTCGATGCGAATGATGTATGCCGGTCGTTGAGTATTGAAGCCGAATGAGGGTGTTTGTAATTTGAGATGTGTTGATGTTGTACCATTATGTAACTGCGGTGTTACACGTCATTAGGTTTAAGTTTGGATATTTGAGCCCTGACCAATCCTTGTGGGTGTGGTAAGATTTAGAGTGTAGGAAATACCACTACTTTCAGTGGCTTCGGAACTAGGTACTTGAATGATGAGTGGAAGATTGGCCCTACATTGGTGGACGGTGTCGAGGCTGTTCAAATGGTCGTCAGAATTTATATTCATCATCTCCTTTCATACATGCTATCAAGTGTTACATAAAGATATTAGATTAACTTTTATTTGGTCACGTATTACGAGTTTCAAAGCTTCTAGGGGTGCATTGGTGTTTTGGGAATTGAAACGATCCTTATGTGATGCTTACATATCCTTAGAGATGTAATGAACTAATCCTAAAAACATAGTCATGTATTATGAGATGTGGTCGTTCATATAGATGTTTTCATGTTTACAGATAGAGTAGGTTTATGCTTTGATAATAATGTGTTCACCCTTGTGGTGATTTGTGTGATAGATTTGGATCCTTCTCTGACTTTCAATGTGCTTTTGAATAGTTTTGAGTGGGTTGTCCACGAATTTAGACCCAGAGGGATGATATTCAAAGGTCTTTACTCGAAGCCCGACACGCCATTTTAATTATAATTGAATTAAGTAATTACATATTAATTAATAAATAAGAAATTGTGGATTAATAAATGGGCCTCCTTTTCTTCGACAATTTTTCGTTTATTATATATTTTGAGGTTCCTTTTTGCCCGATATCACAAACTCTATTTGCGAGTCCCATATTGAACAAATGTATACTCCCTCTATATATGACGAATATGACTAATAATAAGTATTAGATGTTGCATATGATACATTACTTGTTCAATGTTCACGTTTTGCTATGCCTAGTTGGTTATATGCCAGTTCCAATTATTATTAAATAAGCTCTTTTTGTGGTTATACAAATCCGTTTATTTTCTCCTTCTATTTTTGATCACGAGGTAGCATCAGTTGTTGTGTAAAACCTTGTAAAAATTAAGTATTTAGCTTTAGACAATACGAGCCTTGAGGAGGAACATTTAAAGAAGATTTATCTATGATGTATATAAGTAGGATTTTTCAATATGAGGAAATAATTTCTATTGCTTCTCAAATAAAAAACTTCAAGGTTCAAGATAATATCTCTCATGATTTTAAAAATCATATTTCCCAAGATGAAGTCATGTATGTTGATTACAAAGTGAATAAAGATGAATGTATAATTCTGTTTTCATATGCGTATAGGAGTATAAGAGGATGTTGAAGTGAATTCTCAAGTAATTTCGACTGTAATGGGAAGGTAAATTACACAATAGTATTTGTATCATTGTCTGATATACATAAGAGACGGCGGCTGACAACGAAAAACTATGGCTCAAACAACTGGCAAAATCAGATGTTTTATTCAATTTTGCTTGTAGTCTTATCGGTAAAAAGTTGAAGTATAAAAAAAATGTGACAGTTGCTAAATAAATTGAGTAAGAAAAAAATATATTTAAAAATTGATTTTTAATTTTTTTTTTTTAAAAGACAATTGAGCCACCAATCTATTTTTTGCTCAAAAACGACATTTCCAAGAATTTCAAGTGATACTTTTTTGTTATCAGCAAAAATACTGAGAATATATGTTTCCTTCTGGGACTATAAATAATATAAATGATACGAACTAATATCTCCCTTTTCTAGAATAATTTTTAGAAAAGATCTTATGTATAAATTTCTTAATAGATTTGGATTATATATCATTCAATACTATCCCTATAAATATACATGATAAACAACACCATATTCAACTCACCATCAAAACAAAAGAGAAATACATCATTACTTTGTTATAAAAGATCTTATTATAGAGAAGGAAGGAAAAATGAAATATGTAGCGCAGTTGGTGTTAGTGATCATGGTAGTCATGGCCATCATGACATTCACCACAGCTTTTGTACCCCCTCCCAGCTGTTGTCCTGATGTCATCGAGTGTTGTGGCATTGATGGTGGGCGAAAAATACTAAAACCGTAGAAAATCTTTTCAATGCCCCTATCTTATTGTATTCCATTTTTTTCATTATAAAGAATAATAACGCAACTGTTACAGGTGTGATTTTAATCACAAACTTATCCAATTTTCATATTGAATGCAATTTGTTCTTTTTAGTTTTTGTATTTTGTGTGAGAAGGAGGTGGTTGAGTCACATAGCCCCCCAATCTTTGAAATCAATTGAGAAAATAAAACCAAAAATATCAACCACGCTATTTAGAGTCCATACCTTTATAAAAATATAATTCATATATATATACCATTCATGGAATGCAAAGGACTTCAGTTTTATCTCACTGACTTTAGAGATTTTCATGTGGAGATGCTTGTGCTTACTTTAATAAATTAAGGAAGTTTAATTCTCAAGCTTTAAAATCAAATTACTATGACTTTGCCTATTTTGATGAGTTGGAAGGTTTAAGAAAGCTTGATTCTCACCATTGAAAGTGATTACTTCTAACAAATTACTTTGCTTGCACTGAAAATACATTATGAGTAAGCAATTAATGCTTTGTTATTTAGAAATAATTAATTGACATAGTCTTGCAATCAACGATTTGAGTATTGTTTCTAATATGCTTATAACTAATTAATAAATTTATGACGCCCTTATTTGGATTCAAATTGTCATCCTCACATGTAAAGTCAAACAATTTAATATAAATTTCTTTTAAATTAATCTATTAACATCACAAAAAAGAACTTTTATGAACTAAGATCTTCTATGTTGTTTTTTGACACATATCTACTCACTATCTCAATGGCCATAGAAATATTTGGCCATGTACAAATCAAAGGATGTATAAGACTCTCTACAACGCATGGATATGAAACATCATTCACCTCGTTTTCTTTATTAGTTTGTGAGCATATCTTCTTGTACTAACAGTTCAATATATTCAAGTTATGACAACCACAAAATTTGAGTTGTTCTGTAACAAAAAAAAAAATTCATTCTTCGGATTTTTTCAGGATATTAAATATCATGGACAAATCTTTTTTAGCTTGTGAATGATGTCATCCATCAACTTGGAGACAACTAATATACGGTGAAAATAAAGCACTTGGATATTAAAGTTACCATCAAAAAATCTTTACCCATAACTAGAGTTATATGAAATAGTTCTATTGAACTTGTGATTTTTAATGAAATAACTCTGCAATGGATAGTATAGTAACGTATGTAATTACGCCGATGACGGTAATTCATTTGGCTTTTATGATTTTCATTGGAGCTATAACGCCAAGTTGTTTCCCTCCCATTCGAGAGTGTTGTCTTAGCTCACTACAAGAAGAATTGGCTGATATCCCCCTTGTCTGTTATGAAAATATTTTATTAAATATCGAGGCCATATGTGATTAAGTGTTAGACAATAGTTATTCAGTTGTTGTTGAAATGAGAGTTCCATAACATTTCCACAACACTTGTTAGAAAAAACAAGACACAACAACTTGTAAAAGAAAAACCTATTGTTGGAAGGACTTAACCCAATATTTTAGTAAAATAAATACTTGTATGAAATACTTGCAAGCCATAGTTTTTTAATGTTACATTTTGTATGTTTGGTTTCTATACAAGTGTTTTAGAGGAATCCAGGGTTGTTTGAAAGCTCAAGCACAATGTCAAGTTTTATTTTGTATGTTCGATGCGAATGAGGTATGCCGGTCGTCGAGTATTGAAGCCGAATGAGGGTGTTTGTAATTGGAGATCTGTTGATGTTGTACCATTATGTAACTCCGGTGTTACACGTCGTTAGGTTTAAGTATGGATATTTGAGCCCTGACCAATCCTTGTGGGTGTGGTAAGATTTAGAGTGTTGGAAATACCACTACTCTCAGTGGCTTCGGAACTAGGTCCTTGAATGATGAGTAGAAGATCGGCCCTACATTGGTGGACGGTGTCGAGGCTGCTCAAATGGTCGTCAGAATTTATATTCATCATCTCCTTTCATACATGCTATCAAGTGTTACATAAAGATATTAGATTAACTTTTATTGGGTCACGAATTATGAGTTTCAAAGCTTCTAGGGGTGCATTGGTGTTTTGGGAATTGAAATGATCCTTATGTGATGCTTACATATCCTTAGAGATGTAATGAACTAAGCCTAAAAACATAGTCATGTATTATGAGATGTGGTCGTTCATATAGATGTTTTCGTGTTTACAGATAGAGTAGGTTTATGCTTTGATAATAATATGTTCACCCTTGTAGTGATTTGTGTGATAGATTTGGATCCTTCTCTGACTTTCAATGTGCTTTTGAATAGTTTTGAGTGGGTTGTCCACGAATTTAGGACCAGAGGGATGATATTCAAAGGTCGTTACTCGAAGCGCGACACGCCATTTTAATTATAATTTCATTAAATAAATACATATTAATTAATAAATGGACCTCCTTTTCTTCGACAATTTTTTGTTTATTATATATTTTAAGGTTCCTTTTTGCCCGATATCACAAACTCTATTTGCGACTCTATATATGACGCATATGACTAATATTAATTATTAGATGTTGCATATGATACATTACTTGTTCAATGTTCACGTTTTGCTATGCCTAGTTGGTTATATGCCAGTTCCAATTATTATAAAATAAGCTCTTTTTGTGGTTATACAAATCCGTTTATTTTCTCCTTCTATTTTTGATCACGAGGTAGCATCAGTTGTTGTGTAAAACCTTGTAAAATAAAGTATTTATATAACTAGGATTTTTCAATATGAGGAAATAATTTCTCTTGCTTCTCAAATAAAAAACTTCAAGGTTCAAGATAATATCTATTATGATTTTAAAAATCATATTTCCCAAGATGAAGTCATGTATGTTGATTACAAAATGAATAAAGATGAATGTATAATTCTGTTTTCATATGCGTATAGGAGTATAAGAGGATGTTGAAGTGAATTCTCAAGTAATTTCGACTGTAATGGGAAGGTAAATTACACAATACTATTTGTATCATTGTCTGATATACATAAGAGACGGCGGCTGACAACGTAAAACTATGGCGACGGCGGCTGACAACGAAAAACTATGGCTCAAACAACTGGCAAAATCAGTTGTCTTATTCAATTTTGCTTGTAGTCGTAACGGTAAAAAGTTGAAGTATAAAAAAATGAGACAGTTGCTAAATAAATTTCTGAGTAAGAAAAAAATATATTTGAAATTAGATTTTTAATTTTTATTTAAAAAAGACAATTGAGCCACCAATCTATTTTTTGTTCAAAAACGACATTTCCAAGAATTTCAAGTGATACTTTTTTGTCATCAGCAAAAATCCTGAGAATATATGTTTCCTTCTCGGACTATAAATAATATGAATGATACGAACTAATATCTCCCTTTTCTAGAATAATTTTTAGAAAAGATCTTATGTATTAATTTCTTAATAGATTTGGATTATTTGTCATTCCATACTATCCCTATAAATATACATGATAAACAACACGATATTCAACTCACCATCAAAACAAAAGAGAAATACATCTTTACTTTGTTATAAAGGATCTTATTATAGAGAAGGAAGGAAAAATAAAATCTGTAGCGCAGTTGGTGTTAGTGATCATGGTAGTCATGGCCATCATGACATTCACCACAGCTTTTGTACCCCCTCCCAGCTGTTGTCCTGATGTCATCGAGTGTTGTGGCATTGATGGTGGGCGAAAAATACTAAAACCGTAGAAAATCTTTTCAATGCCGCTATCTTATTGTATTCCAAATCTTTCATTTTAAAGAATAATAACGCAACTGTTACAGGTGTGATTTTAATCACAAACTTATCCAATTTTCATATTGAATGCAATTTGTTCTTTTTAGTTTTTGTATTTTGTGTGAGAAGGAGGTGGTTGAGTCACATAGCCCCCCAATCTTTGAAATCAGGTGAGAAAATAAAACCAAAAATACCAACCACGCTATTTAGAGTCCATACCTTTATAAAAATATAATTCATATATATATACCATTCATGGAATGCAAAGGACTTCAGTTTTATCTCACTGACTTTAGAGATTTTCATGTGGAGATGCTTGTGCTTACTTTAATAAATTAAGGAAGTTCAATTCTCAAGCTTTAAAATCAAATTACTATGACTTTGCCTATTTTGATGAGTTGGAAGGTTTAAGAAAGCTTGATTCTCACCATTGAAAGTGATTACTTCTAACAAATTACTTTGCTTGCACTGAAAATACATTATGAGTAAGCAATTAATGCTTTGTTATTTAGAAATAATTAATTGACATAGTCTTGCAATCAACGATTTGAGTATTGTTTCTAATATGCTTATAACTAATTAATAAATTTATGACGCCCTTATTTGGATTCAAATTGTCATCCTCACATGTAAAGTCAAACAATTTAATATAAATTTCTTTTAAATTAATCTATTCACATCACAAAAAAGAACTTTTATGAACTAAGATCTTCTATGTTGTTTTTTGACACATATCTACTCACTATCTCAATGGCCATAGAAATATTTGGCCATGTACAAATCAAAGGATGTATAAGACTCTCTACAACGCATGGATATGAAACATCATTCACCTCGTTTTCTTTATTAGTTTGTGAGCATATCTTCTTGTACTAACAGTTCAATATATTCAAGTTATGACAACCACAAAATTTGAGTTGTTCTGTAACAAAAAAAAAATTCATTCTTCGGATTTTTTCAGGATATTAAATATCATGGACAAATCTTTTTTAGCTTGTGAATGATGTCATCCATCAACTTGGAGACAACTAATATACGGTGAAAATAAAGCACTTGGATATTAAAGTTACCATCAAAAAATCTTTACCCATAACTAGAGTTATATGAAATAGTTCTCTTGAACTTGTGATTTTTAATGAAATAACTCTGCAATGGATAGTATAGTAACGTATGTAATTACGCCGATGACGGTAATTCATTTGGCTTTTATGATTTTCATTGGAGCTATAACGCCAAGTTGTTGCCCTCCCATTCGAGAGTGTTGTCTTAGCTCACTACAAGAAGAATTGGCTGATATCCCCCTTGTCTGTTATGAAAATATTTTATTAAATATCGAGGCCATATGTGATTAAGTGTTAGACAATAGTTATTCAGTTGTTGTTGAAATGAGAGTTCCATAACATTTCCACAACACTTGTTAGAAAAAACAAGACACAACAACTTGTAAAAGAAAAACCTATTGTTGGAAGGACTTAACCCAATATTTTAGTAAAATAAATACTTGTATGAAATACTTGCAAGCCATAGTTTTTTAATGTTACATTTTGTATGTTTGGTTTCTATACAAGTGTTTTAGAGGAATCCAGGGTTGTTTGAAAGCTCAAGCACAATGTCAAGTTTTATTTTGTATGTTCGATGCGAATGAGGTATGCCGGTCGTCGAGTATTGAAGCCGAATGAGGGTGTTTGTAATTGGAGATATGTTGATGTTGTACCATTATGTAACTCCGGTGTTACACGTCGTTAGGTTTAAGTATGGATATTTGAGCCCTGACCAATCCTTGTGGGTGTGGTAAGATTTAGAGTGTTGGAAATACCACTACTCTCAGTGGCTTCGGAACTAGGTCCTTGAATGATGAGTAGAAGATCGGGCCTACATTGGTGGACGGTGTCGAGGCTGCTCAAATGGTCGTCAGAATTTATATTCATCATCTCCTTTCATACATGCTATCAAGTGTTACATAAAGATATTAGATTAACTTTTATTGGGTCACGAATTATGAGTTTCAAAGCTTCTAGGGGTGCATTGGTGTTTTGGGAATTGAAATGATCCTTATGTGATGCTTACATATCCTTAGAGATGTAATGAACTAAGCCTAAAAACATAGTCATGTATTATGAGATGTGGTCGTTCATATAGAAGTTTTCGTGTTTACAGATAGAGTAGGTTTATGCTTTGATAATAATATGTTCACCCTTGTAGTGATTTGTGTGATAGATTTGGATCCTTCTCTGACTTTCAATGTGCTTTTGAATAGTTTTGAGTGGGTTGTCCACGAATTTAGGACCAGAGCGATGATATTCAAAGGTCGTTACTCGAAGCGCGACACGCCATTTTAATTATAATTTCATTAAATAAATACATATTAATTAATAAATGGGCCTCCTTTTCTTCGACAATTTTTTGTTTATTATATATTTTGAGGTTCCTTTTTGCCCGATATCACAAACTCTATTTGCGACTCTATATATGACGCATATGACTAATATTAATTATTAGATGTTGCATATGATACATTACTTGTTCAATGTTCACGTTTTGCTATGCCTAGTTGGTTATATGCCAGTTCCAATTATTATAAAATAAGCTGTTTTTGTGGTTATACAAATCCGTTTATTTTCTCCTTCTATTTTTGATCACGAGGTAGCATCAGTTGTTGTGTAAAACCTTGTAAAATAAAGTATTTATATAACTAGGATTTTTCAATATGAGGAAATAATTTCTCTTGCTTCTCAAATAAAAAACTTCAAGGTTCAAGATAATATCTATTATGATTTTAAAAATCATATTTCCCAAGATGAAGTCATGTATGTTGATTACAAAATGAATAAAGATGAATGTATAATTCTGTTTTCATATGCGTATAGGAGTATAAGAGGATGTTGAAGTGAATTCTCAAGTAATTTCGACTGTAATGGGAAGGTAAATTACACAATACTATTTGTATCATTGTCTGATATACATAAGAGACGGCGGCTGACAACGTAAAACTATGGCGACGGCGGCTGACAACGTAAAACTATGGCGACGGCGGCTGACAACGAAAAACTATGGCTCAAACAACTGGCAAAATCAGTTGTCTTATTCAATTTTGCTTGTAGTCGTAACGGTAAAAAGTTGAAGTATAAAAAAATGAGACAGTTGCTAAATAAATTTCTGAGTAAGAAAAAAATATATTTGAAATTAGATTTTTAATTTTTATTTAAAAAAGACAATTGAGCCACCAATCTATTTTTTGTTCAAAAACGACATTTCCAAGAATTTCAAGTGATACTTTTTTGTCATCAGCAAAAATCCTGAGAATATATGTTTCCTTCTCGGACTATAAATAATATGAATGATACGAACTAATATCTCCCTTTTCTAGAATAATTTTTAGAAAAGATCTTATGTATTAATTTCTTAATAGATTTGGATTATTTGTCATTCCATACTATCCCTATAAATATACATGATAAACAACACGATATTCAACTCACCATCAAAACAAAAGAGAAATACATCATTACTTTGTTATAAAGGATCTTCTTATAGAGAAGGAAGGAAAAATGAAATCTGTAGCGCAGTTGGTGTTAGTGATCATGGTAGTCATGGCCATCATGACATTCACCACAGCTTTTGTACCCCCTCCCAGCTGTTGTCCTGATGTCATCGAGTGTTGTGGCATTGATGGTGGGCGAAAAATACTAAAACCGTAGAAAATCTTTTCAATGCCGCTATCTTATTGTATTCCAAATCTTTCATTTTAAAGAATAATAACGCAACTGTTACAGGTGTGATTTTAATCACAAACTTATCCAATTTTCATATTGAATGCAATTTGTTCTTTTTAGTTGTTGTATTTAGTGTGAGAAAGAGGTGGTTGAGTCACATAGCCCCCCAATCTTTGAAATCAGGTGAGAAAATAAAACCAAAAATATCAACCACGCTATTTAGAGTCCATACGTTTATAAAAATATAATTCATAAATATACCATTCATGAAATGCAAAGGACTTTCGTTTTATCTAACCGACTTTAGAGATTTTGATGTGGAGATGCTTGTGCTTACTTTAATAAATTAAGGAAGTTCAATTCTCAAGCTTTAAAATCAAATTACTATGACTTTGCCTATTTTGATGAGTTGGAAGGTTTATGAAAGCTTGATTCTCACCACTGAAAGTGATTACTTCTAACAAATTACTTTGCTTGCACTGCAAATACATTATGAGTAAGCAATTAATGCTTTGTTATTTAGAAATAATTAATTGACATAGTCTTGCAATCAATGATTTGAGTATTGTTTCTAATAAGCTTATAACTAATTAATAAATTTATGACGCCCTTATTTGGATTCAAATTGTCATCCTCACATGTAAAGTCAAACAATTTAATATAGATTTCTTTTAAATTAATCTATTAACATCACAAAAAAAGAACTTTTATGAACTAAGATCTTCTATGTCGTTTTTTGACACATATCTACTCACTATCTCAATAGCCATAGAAATATTTGGCAATGTACAAATCAAAGGATGTATAAGATTCTCTCCAACTCATGGATATGAAACATCATTCACCTCGTTTTCTTTATTAGTTTATGAGAATATCTTCTTGTACTAACAGTTCAATATATTCAAGTTATGACAACCACAAAATTTGAGTTGTTCTGTAACAAAAAAAAAATTCATCCTTCTTCAGGATATTAAATATCATGGACAAATCTTTTTTAGCTTTTGAATGATGCCATCCATCAACTTGGAGACAACTAATATACGGTGAAAATAAAGCACTTGGATATTAAAGTTACCATCAAAAAATCTTTACTCATAACTCGAGTGATATGAAATAGTTCTCTTGAACTTGTGATTTCTAATGAAATAGTTCTGCAATGGATATATAGTTGTTAGAAAATGGAAAGTTTAAAGCATATTTTTTAATATGTTCTTGATGTAATTTCCGGGACATTTTCTTAGTGAAATCCATTGAGAAATAGAGTTGAATACAGTGGCTTGAAAGAGCTTGAAATGAGAATGTGATTCATTTAATCTGGACAAATGAATCTGGTCAGTATATCTGATAGATACAGATTCATTGAACCTGGACAAATGAATCTGGTCAGTATGTCTGACAGATACAGATTCATTGAACCTGGACAAATGAATCTGGTCAGAATGTCTGACAGATACAGATTCATTGAACCTGGACAAATGAATCTGGTCAGAATGTTTGACAGATACAGATTCATTGAACCTGGACAAATGAATCTGGACGGTGTGTTGGTGCCTTGGCCTCACTATAAATAGTGAGCCTCGACACTTGAGTTGGAGCACGGGAAAAACAAAAACACTATTCTCATTCTTCTCTCTTACTCTCTCACCCTTTACTCCGATATATACACATATACATACTGTTCTCGGGCGAACTGAGGTGTTGATCGCTGTTGATCGTACTCGTGTCTGTGAGCGGTTCGGTCTGTGCTGTTTTATCCTGGGAGCGATATTGCGACTACCCATCACAGCGTAGTGGGGCAATAATCACTTCAAGAACAGTCTAGTCTTCATCGAAGGACTAGGCGACTCAGCTGTTCTGTATACTAATTCTAGCGACGGTGTAAGGTGCGCCTTTCTCTTCTTTTCTCGTAATTTATCAGTCACTGATTATTGTGTCTACGATCTTCGTGCATGCTATATTGTTGTGGTTTCGTTGGCCTACTCTTGTTTATATAATATAACTGCTCTATACATTGTTGCTGTGATTTTCACTGTGACTCCCAACAATCTTGAAGTGATTATCTGTTATATTGTGTAGTAAGCAAGATGGTTAATGAGATTTCGGATTCTGTTGTTGGTGGTGGTGCTGGTTCTGGGTCTGGTGTTACTAGTAACATCGATTGGACTACGTATCGTTTTCCACAGCCCATCGATTTATCAGGTATTCCTGATAAATTCGGTGGGGGAGTTTCTTTTTCTCGCTGGCAGAAAAAGATGAAACTGTGGCTTACGGTTAAGGGTCTGTGGCCGGTGTTACAGTACGAGAAACCAGTTGTGGTACAGGAAAAGGCTGAAACCCTTAAGGCCTATGCTATGTGGGAGGAAAAGGATGGGGTGGCTAGGGCTGCTATACTAGCAGCCTTAACGAACACTCTGTTCGATGTTTATTCATCTGACTCCTACACTGCTAAGACCTTGTGGGAGAAACTTGATCAGACACACAATACTGACTCGCAAGGGTTGGAAAAGTATTCTGTGGCTAAGTTCCTGGACTTCAAACTGGTGGATACAAAATCCATGACTGAGCAGGTGCATGAGTTTGAGACGTTGATGCATGCTTTGAAGGAGTCCGGAATGGACCTTCCTGAAAAGTTTTTGGTTATGTCTGTGATTGAAAAACTCCCTAAGTCTTGGGAAGAGTTTGCACTCTCCCTGAAAAGGCAGAAGGGAGAGATCACTTGGACTAACCTGATGCTGGACATCTCTGTGTGTTCGGTGAAATCTACACGCAAGCGCACGTGATCATAAGTAATATATTTGTTCGTTCCCACAGAGACTGGTGAATTAAGAATACGCACCTATGCAACAATGTATGATCAATTATCACTGCTAAGACAATTAACAAGGATGGTTTCTTTTATACTAATAACTAAAATTACTAATCAAATTCAGAATAGGAAAACACATGGGATTCTAACTTCATTATCGAATTCATATAGAATTGAAATTACTGATTACATGCGACTGTTGATCCTAATCAGACAACACGAAAGTAATACATGCCAACTCTCGTTGCACACGTATCATACCAATCAAAATCCGCAATTAAGACAGAAATCTCATGGACACCAACAAAGCTCAGACCCTATATCTCTATAGCGGTAGTGTAAGCAGAGAGGTTTAAATAACAAGTCATCTCTCGTGATTACATAGGGTGATAAAAATAGTTCAAGTCTACCACAAATTATGTTTCATTCACATAATCCTATGTTTACATGGCAAAGTTCTAAATTCAATCATCCACTCTCGCTTCAGAAAGAATTAACAAACAACTTAGAAGTTAGCTACGCTTCTAAGAAGAATAAGTACGGCTCATGCAAAGAAATCAACGTATGTCACAAAATCAATCAAACAATCTCGTTACTAAACTACATCGATAAATCCATTAGAATCCCATGAAGGCGGTTAGTTCATAATCGAACTAATCGACATCATGGGTTCTAATGAAAACATGATAAAGAAAAGACAAGAATTAAACGGAATAAAAATGCTTGAATTAATAATAATAAGGATCACACGTTACAGATTTGATGTTCACGATCTTGCTCGAAACTGTCACTTCCTCGCAAAGAACGATCCAATACAACTGATAATGTGCTTCGATTACAAGAGAAAACTAACTATAAAATTGTTTCGATATTCTCACTACGACTATGAGACTAGGGTTTTACACACGAGAAATAAAAATACATTGACCAAGTCAAATGGGCCTCGACCGCTGCGAAAATCCGCTAAAAAGCTGTAAAAATCGGCCCGGGGAATTCTGCTGGGCGCGGCCGCGCTAACTTAGCGCAGGCGCGCTAACTGAAGCAGCCTGTAGCGCGGGCGCGCTGCCAAGTAGCGCGGGCGCGCTACTGTCTGTGATGGTGGCCCCGTTTCTTCGTTTCTCGCTCGTTCTCGCGTGCATGTCCTTCCTCGCTTATAGTACCACTTCCGTAGGTGATCACGGTTGCATTTAGCATATGCAACAAGCCCTTTAAACCCCTAGATAGCTCTAGTGGACGAGTGTGTTCTCGTGAGGGTTTGTAGAAGATATACCCACAAAATCCCAAGTCGCGGTGAATCCACAATTCTCTATTCTTGCAAATAATGCTCCAAAACCATCCTAAAATGATAGAAAATCACTTCATCACCTCAACTCGTGACCTGCACAGAAAAACAATAAAAACACATCAAAAGACACTAAACACTTAAGTACAACCAACCAATTTAAGTGGAAATGAAGGCCTATAAGTGTGTATAAATACCACTTATCACACCCCCAAACTTAAACTGATGCTTGTCCTCAAGCGTCAACGACACTATACAATAATACAATGCAATGCATGAATGCAACTACGTGATGAATGAGTAAACTATGAAGTAATTGCCTTGCCAATCATAATACCTCAGATTGTGCTAATGTTCTCGAATTTCATCTCTCTCGCTACCAAGTCAATTACTCTTCTATTTACACGTGTGGAGTGCCAGTGTGTGCAAGCATGCTCTTCTATTGAGACAAGACAAAAACTACTACTCCCACAGAATCCCAATCAAGAATCGTAAAAGTTTAAAACTAACACCCCGTCACTCAAGTCCAACTAAAAGCCAAGGTCCCAAAGAATTTCCACACCCTTCTATTTTATTCACTACTATTTTTTTTTTTCTATTGGTGATTAATTGCTTGGTCTAAGGTCAGAGCGCTTCGCAGTGTAAATGCGTTACGAACACCACAAGACTTCACACACCAATTATTCACTTTATTCTAGTGGTTTATTTAACCGTGCAATGGTTGAGATCCCTAAAGATTTATGCACTAGTACCCATGTAGCGAGCGTTGGGTCAACAATCCCAAACCACGAAGGGCTTTAGGTTGTTAGGCACAAAGTCCCTTCAGACTTAATTACTCGAGTACTAATGAGCTCAACCTAGCTAATTCTACCACTTATTTTTTTTTTTTAGTGAATTTATTTACTACTATTTCTTTTTTTCTTTTTGTTTTTTTAGAAAGGCATATCTACTCCTCAGTTCCCCCAAACTTAAGATTTACAGACCTAAGCTGAAGGGTGTTCAATTCAATCCTAGAATTCATGGAATTTCGTCTAAATCCTATCTCAAGAACATATGTGAATTACAATTCCAACACAAGCAATTTCCAAGTACTAACCTAGCATTGCAATTGAAACTACTAATCAAGAACTACGCACATAACTCATCATAGGCAATTAACTTGGCTTAACTTCATAATTCATGCAAATGCTCGTGATACTAACTACTACAATTACCACTAAACATGTAAAATAAAGAAAATATGGGAAAAATAGAAAGAAAACGTGAGAAATAATCAAAGCAAAATAAAAATAAATAATAAAAAAAACGTGAACTACATGAACTAACTAACACATGCAAATAATATACATGAACTAACTAACACATGCAAATAATAAAAAAACTATCTAATAATATGCTCTTCCTTAGATTACCACCCCCAAACTTAAAATATTCAATGTCCCCATTGAAAGTGATAAAAAGGCTAGAGCGCCCACATACCTACTCGGAGTCCGAGTCCTCCCCCTCCTCTGCTGGAGGTGAATCAGGTGGAGGATACTGCATCCCTGCTCCGAATACTGGCCACTGAACTGTGACCCCCTGTGCCTGGAAAGCACTACCTAGAGCCCGTGTCAAGTCATAAGCAAACCTCTGGTGGATGTCATGCATGGTGTCCATCCGTCTCGCTAGGCGGCGATACTGAACATCTCCCATCGGTTCGGAGCTCCTCTCCGTCTGTGAAGTACCAGCTCCAGAAGCTCTAGGCTGCTCCCTCCTCACAAATGCTGGACGTCCCCCTGGCACCTCATCATATATGTACCCGAGGCCTCGAGGGTGGGGAACTCCTCCATCCCACTCCGTCATCCGACTGATCGCCGAATGATCAATAGGTGTCCCTGGCAACTGTAATTGCTCGTTGGATGGCCAACGAACACCGCTCGATCGACAGAGCTTTGTAACAATTGTGCCATATGGAATGGCACCAGTGGTTCCTCCCCGTAAGAACCTCAGAATCCCCTGATGAATAACATGTCCCAGATCAATATACTTGCCCGAGACAATCCCAAAGAGCAGAATAGCTCTCTCCACTGTCACCTCATGCCCATGTGAAGATGGCATGATGTTCGCACAGATGAAGGCGTTCCACGCCTTCGCATACCGGTTCAGAGCGGCTGCAGGAAAAGAAACATGTGCCGGCAAAGGAGGTGCAGTCATCTTCCAATGCGTGTCCGGTACACACATGTCATACACCAACCTCTCAAAATCAATCGGATCGTCATCAAACCGGCGTTTGGCACGCCCAATCCTCTCAACCACCCAATCTTCTTCATTACGGCGCTTGGCACGCCCCCCAATAACCTTACGGATCGCCTCCGCACTATAATCAACTCGGATTCCCCGCACAACCGTGAATCCATCACGATTCTCCTTGGCATTAGCATAAAACTCCCGAATAATAGCCAAGGGAACCGCCTCCGGAGCCTCGCAAAAAGACTCCCAACCCCGCTCTTGAACCATGTTCAAAAGCTCACCATCCTCCGCCGTGGGTAAGAATCCCCTCTCCTTAACTAACGACTTATTCATAAGCCGTTGAAACTCGGTTCGTGCTCCATCGGAAGTGAACTCAACCTCACCCATCGAGGAAGAATCGCTAGATGTAGGGGCTTGGGTGCTTGTTCCTTGTGATCTTCGGGCTCTTTTGGGTGCCATTGGTAGAGATGTATAGTTGCAAGAGATTTGTGTGTAATGGGTTTGAGAGATTGGATGAAGGTTGTGTGTATGGATGTGTATATATAATTAGGGTTTAAAGAATTATAATGGGATTTGGAGATGGGTTTTGTGTTTATATAAGGATTGGAGAGCTGAGTTAGGGTTTAATAAGATGTATTTCGGGCTAGGCATGCAAAATTAGGATTGTGGGCTTTTAAAAACGAAAAGAAAATATTTTTGGGAGAAAAATCGCCAGCCTCTGCAGTCAGTAGCGCGGCCGCGCTAAGTATAGCGCGGGCGCGCCGTGCAACTTAGCGCGGGCGCGCTGACACTAGCGCGGGCGCGCTAGTGTCTGACACCGGAGGCTGAATTTTTCGATTTTTTGTGTTTTTGAGGTTTACAATGGTACAATGTGGTTCCAATGCGTGGGTTGCCTCCCACGGAGCGCTTGTTTAACGTCGTTAGCTCGACGTGAAGTCCAGAATTAATCCGATTCCGATGAAGTATCCTGTGGAGGATACCTCGTTCCATAACCAAACGAATCCCAAGTAACATTGACGTCTAGTGCCAAGAACGCTTCAGCAAGAGAGTCTGTTAGTATATCAGCAAAGCGACCAATTCGTTCCTCCAACACGTCAATACGCCTGATTATTCTTCGGTACTGTGCTTCATTCAGTGTTGAAACAGCAGGTGTTTGAATTACGGCTTGGTTACTTGCATTGGCCGAGAGTAGAGGACAAGTGTCTCCACATGCATTAAAGTTTGAGTCTGAGTGAGCTCTAATTCTGTGCCAATTATTCATCTGATTTTCCTGAGTGACTTCGACCGCTTCATCCTCCTCCGATTCTTCCTCTTTTGAAATCTTCCACTTTAGATCTTTGTGCTCAGCAGCGGCTAGGTTCTCTATCAGTTCGTAAGCATCATCGAAGCTTTTGTTCCACAAACTTCCTCCAGCTGCCACGTCTAACTCTGCTCTACATTGACTGTTAAGACCCCTGTAGAAGTAATTAATTGCCATTCCCGGAGGCATGTCATCTTCCTTGAGATTTTCGAGAATCTTCTTGAATCGGTCCCAAGCTAGGCAAAGATATTCTCCCGAGAATTGAGAGAATTTACCTTCAGTGTTTTTGATAGCTGATACCTTGATTAGAGGATAAAACCTTGTACAGAATATTTTCTCCAACTTGTTCCAGCTATTAGTAGTGCTTGCCGAGAGAGAGATAAACCACGATCGTGCTACATCACGTAGCGTGAATGGAAAAAGTCTCAGCTTCACTAGATCTTTAGGTCCCATATTGAAATCCAATGCAGTAATGAATTTCTCGAAATTCTTTAGATGTAGGTTTGGGTCCTCAAGAACAGAACCCCCAAATTGAATGGTATCTTGCAGCTTGAGAATGATTGATGGTTTGATGCGAATGCCACTGGCTGATATTGATGGTTCAATTGTGTCAGCCTGATTATCATTGATGTTCAAACGAGAAAATTCACGTGATGCCTCACCAACTGCTGTCCTTGCATAATTCATTGTTTCAGAATCAGAGAAAGAAGATGAATCCATTGCTTCCTTACTGGTTTGAGAATGTGTTTGCATAAACGCGATCCAAGCACCTGAGATAAAGAAAAGAAGAAAAGTGAGAAGAGAATAGAATCCTAGTCAGTGAATTTTTATTGCACACTGATGACAAGTACATAAACTAATTAATTAACACCGAGTCCCCGGCAGCGGCGCCAAAAACTTGTTCGGTGAAATCTACACGCAAGCGCACGTGATCATAAGTAATATATTTGTTCGTTCCCACAGAGACTGGTGAATTAAGAATACGCACCTATGCAACAATGTATGATCAATTATCACTGCTAAGACAATTAACAAGGATGGTTTCTTTTATACTAATAACTAAAATTACTAATCAAATTCAGAATAGGAAAACACATGGGATTCTAACTTCATTATCGAATTCATCTAGAATTGAAATTACTGATTACATGCGACTGTTGATCCTAATCAGACAACACGAAAGTAATACATGCCAACTCTCGTTGCACACGTATCATACCAATCAAAATCCGCAATTAAGACAGAAATCTCATGGACACCAACAAAGCTCAGACCCTATATCTCTATAGCGGTAGTGTAAGCAGAGAGGTTTAAATAACAAGTCATCTCTCGTGATTACATAGGGTGATAAAAATAGTTCAAGTCTACCACAAATTATGTTTCATTCACATAATCCTATGTTTACATGGCAAAGTTCTAAATTCAATCATCCACTCTCGCTTCAGAAAGAATTAACAAACAACTTAGAAGTTAGCTACGCTTCTAAGAAGAATAAGTACGGCTCATGCAAAGAAATCAACGTATGTCACAAAATCAATCAAACAATCTCGTTACTAAACTACATCGATAAATCCATTAGAATCCCATGAAGGCGGTTAGTTCATAATCGAACTAATCGACATCATGGGTTCTAATGAAAACATGATAAAGAAAAGACAAGAATTAAACGGAATAAAAATGCTTGAATTAATAATAATAAGGATCACACGTTACAGATTTGATGTTCACGATCTTGCTCGAAACTGTCACTTCCTCGCAAAGAACGATCCAATACAACTGATAATGTGCTTCGATTACAAGAGAAAACTAACTATAAAATTGTTTCGATATTCTCACTACGACTATGAGACTAGGGTTTTACACACGAGAAATAAAAATACATTGACCAAGTCAAATGGGCCTCGACCGCTGCGAAAATCCGCTAAAAAGCTGTAAAAATCGGCCCGGGGAATTCTGCTGGGCGCGGCCGCGCTAACTTAGCGCAGGCGCGCTAACTGAAGCAGCCTGTAGCGCGGGCGCGCTGCCAAGTAGCGCGGGCGCGCTACTGTCTGTGATGGTGGCCCCGTTTCTTCGTTTCTCGCTCGTTCTCGCGTGCATGTCCTTCCTCGCTTATAGTACCACTTCCGTAGGTGATCACGGTTGCATTTAGCATATGCAACAAGCCCTTTAAACCCCTAGATAGCTCTAGTGGACGAGTGTGTTCTCGTGAGGGTTTGTAGAAGATATACCCACAAAATCCCAAGTCGCGGTGAATCCACAATTCTCTATTCTTGCAAATAATGCTCCAAAACCATCCTAAAATGATAGAAAATCACTTCATCACCTCAACTCGTGACCTGCACAGAAAAACAATAAAAACACATCAAAAGACACTAAACACTTAAGTACAACCAACCAATTTAAGTGGAAATGAAGGCCTATAAGTGTGTATAAATACCACTTATCACTGTGCAAGAGCAGCACAAGTCCAAACAGGGAAATGTGATGCCAACTGAATCTGGTAGCTCGAAGGTCAATGTAGTGACTGTGGGACAGAAAAGAAAGTCTGTCGCTAAGAAGGTGAACACTAAGCCCAAAACTGACAAGGGCAAGGCTAAGAAATCAAAGGCCAACAAACCATGTTGGTCTTGTGGACAGATTGGTCATTGGAGTAAGGACTGTCCTGTAAAGAAAGCAAAGAAAGCTGAGGTGGTAGCACAAGCAAATACTGTGCTTGGAACCACTGATGGGCCTGTGCTTAACATGGTTGTTGGTGAGGCTGTTGCTTCTGAAACCAATGACGGGTATGTTAAGTACAACCCTGTACTATTTTCCACTTATCTGTCTAATGAGTGGTTGATTGATACGGGAGCTAATGTGCACATTTGTGCTGATATTACTCTGTTTGTATCTTATCAACAGGCTCATGGGATGACAGTGACGATGGGGAATGCTAGTGCGGCTCAAGTTCGTGGAATAGGAAACGTGGACCTGAAGTTTGCTTCAGGGCGTGTTCTATCCCTTACTAGAGTGCATCATGTTCCCGAGATTCGTAGAAATATTATTAGTGGAAGTTGTTTAGTTAAAAATGGCTTTGAACTTTCTTTAAAGTGTAATAAAGTAGTTATTACTCAGACTGGTGTGTTTTTTGGCAAGGGCTACTTGTCAGACGGCTTGTTTTTAATAAATGTGGAGCCTGTTTTAGGCGGTTTTATTAATGATATTGCTTCTCCTTCTGTTAATAATATTGAATCATCCGATTTGTGGCACTCTAGGCTTGGTCATTTAAATTTTGGTGCTCTAAAGAATATGATGAACTTAGAGTTGATTCCAAAGCATGCCATTGATAAGAATACTAAATGTCAAGTATGTGTGACAGCTAAACTAACAAGGAAACCTTTTCATAGTGTGGTTAGGGATTCTGACTTGTTAGATTTAGTGCACTCGGACATATGTGAATTTGGTGGTGTGTTGACTAAGGAACACTGTAGATATTTCATTACCTTTATAGATGATTGTAGTAGATATTGTTATGTTTATTTGCTTAAACATAAAGATGAAGCACTTGAAAAATTCATTAGATTTAAAACTGAAGTTGAAACACAAACTGGTAAAGTACTTAAACGTTTGAGATCTGATAGAGGTGGTGAATATACGGGAAACACCTTTAATGAATTTTGCAAGAGCAATGGTATAATTCATGAGGTGACTCCACCATATACACCTGAGTCTAATGGGGTGGCAGAACGAAAGAACAGAACTTTTAAAGATATGATTAACAGTATGTTGATTAATTCGGGGTTGCCTAAGTACATGTGGGGGGAGGCTCTGAATACGGCTTGCCATATTCTGAATAGAGTCCCTCTGAAACATATGGACAAGACACCTTACGAATTATGGAAAGGCAGAAAAACTAGTCTAAAGTATCTTCGTGTGTGGGGGTGCCTTGCTAAGGTACTTGTCCCTGAACAGAAGAGAAAGAAACTAGGGCCGAAAACTGTTGACTGTATCTTTCTGGGCTATCTCGAAACCACTACAGCTATGAGATTTTTAGTATTAAAATCTGACATAGATGGTATAGTGGCAAACACGATAGTTGAGTTTCGTGATGCAACATTCTTTGAGGATGTCTTCCCTATGAAGACTGGTATACCTCAAAGTTCTTCTAGTGTTGATCCTACTCACACATCTAGTTCTATTCCCGATCATGTGGAAAAGATGACAAATGTGGGGGCAGATCCTACTAGTAGCTCTACTCCTAATGAAGTTGAGGAACCTAGAAGGAGCAAGCGTGCAAAGGTAGTTAAGGACTTTGGAAGTGATTTTATCACTTACAATGTCGAGGACGAACCTTTGACTTTCCGACAAGCCATGGATTCTTCGGAATCTAGGCGCTGGAAAGGCGCTGTGAAGAGTGAAATTGACTCTATTGTTTCTAACGGAACATGGGAGTTGGTTGACCTCCCTCCTGGGTGTTCTACTATAGGATGTAAGTGGATCTTCAAAAAGAAGATGAAACCAGATGGCTCAATAGATAAGTATAAAGCCAGATTGGTTGCTAAGGGTTTTAGGCAAAGAGAAGGTATTGACTACTTTGATACATACTCTCCTGTTGCAAGATTGACAACGATCCGAATGCTTGTAGCATTGGCTTCCGTACATGGTCTTATCATCCATCAAATGGATGTAAAGACAGCTTTTCTTCATGGTGATCTTGAAGAAAAGATTTATATGGATCAGCCTGAGGGATTTGTTGCATCTGGCAATGAGAGGAAAGTATGTAAGTTAGTCAAATCCATCTACGGCTTGAAACAAGCACCTAGAGACTGGCACAAAAAGTTTGATGACACTGTTTTGACTTTTGATTTTATAGTTAATGATAATGACAAGTGTGTCTACTATAAGGTTAAAGGAAATGAACATATTGTGTTGTGCTTGTATGTGGATGATATACTACTGTTTGGAACCAATATTGAGATTATTAACGAGACAAAGAATTTCTTGAAAAGACACTTTGAAATGAAGGACATGGGTGAGGCGAATGTGATTCTTGGACTCAAGCTGACGCAATCAACTGAGGGAATAACCTTGTCACAATCTCATTATATAAAGAAATCTATACTTGAGAAGTATGGTTATTCAAATTGTAGAATTGCTAGTACACCATATGATCCTAAAGTTGCTCTTATCAAGAATGCTTCAGGTGTACCTGTGTCTCAGTTAAGATATTCTCAGATTATTGGTAGTTTGCAATATCTTGCTAATGGTACTAGACCAGATATAACATATTCTGTGTCTAAGTTAGCAAGATATACAAGCTGTCCAAACAGAACTCATTGGGATGCTCTAGATAGAGTACTTAGATATCTGAAAGGCACCATATATCTTGGGTTGCACTACAGGAGATATCCGAGTGTGCTTGAGGGATATAGTGATGCAAGTTGGATAGCTAAGAAGTCTGGTTCCAATGGAGTGACTGGATATCTGTTTACCCTTGCGGGTGGAGCAGTATCCTGGAAGTCGACTAGACAGACTATAGTAACTCGGTCTACGTTTGAGGCCGAGTTGTGTGCATTGGATGCCACGGGTACGGAGGCTGAATGGTTACATGGACTCATGTCTGTGTTACCTGTAGTAAGTCGTCCGCTACCGGCAATTTCTGTTCATTGTGATAGCCGTACAACTATCGACAAGATCAGAAGTGCCAAGTATAATGCTAAAACAAAGAGACACATCCAAGTTAGACTTAAGTCTATAAGGGGTTTGGTGTCTGATCGGACTATTGCTATTGAGTTCATTGGAACTCAAGATAACATAGCCGATCCACTGACTAAAGGACTTGAGCATGCTGTTGTCCTTAAGTCAAGGTTGGGGATGGGACTGATAACCCATCATGATTCATCTACAGCGGGAACCCAATACATCTGAGAGGAGATCCCTCGAAGTGTATTCAATGTGGTAAACAAGCTGTAAGGGTGGATCGGTAGTACCTTTAACTACAAAGTAGATTCTCATATATTTGAGTCTATCCCCTGCAAACCTAAAAGGTACTGAAACTGCAAGTATAGCAAGAGTTTTTAGAACTTTGAATGGGGTCAAGTCATTTGACGAGATGGTTGCAGTACATCTCTGGAGATGCCCAGCTAAGCGAATGTAATTGTGAGGTCGCAATTAGAGGAAAGGGTTATTCCTTGAAACATTCGACGAACAGGATCGAGACACGACCATTAATGTCTCAAAGCCGTAGATCGGCACCATAGCCTTTGACTTGTCGTCGTCTATGGAGTGTGGTTACACCCAACGGATAGAGATTCAAGGTGAAACAATCCATCTATATCCGGTAGCCATCGAAGTAGGGGACTTAGGAGGGTTCAAACCCGGAAGGGTACCTACTCTGAAAAACAAGTCATGATGAGGACTAATATGCATATCTATATGGATTTGTGGGGGATTGTTAGAAAATGGAAAGTTTAAAGCATATTTTTTAATATGTTCTTGATGTAATTTCCGGGACATTTTCTTAGTGAAATCCATTGAGAAATAGAGTTGAATACAGTGGCTTGAAAGAGCTTGAAATGAGAATGTGATTCATTTAATCTGGACAAATGAATCTGGTCAGTATATCTGATAGATACAGATTCATTGAACCTGGACAAATGAATCTGGTCAGTATGTCTGACAGATACAGATTCATTGAACCTGGACAAATGAATCTGGTCAGAATGTCTGACAGATACAGATTCATTGAACCTGGACAAATGAATCTGGTCAGAATGTTTGACAGATACAGATTCATTGAACCTGGACAAATGAATCTGGACGGTGTGTTGGTGCCTTGGCCTCACTATAAATAGTGAGCCTCGACACTTGAGTTGGAGCACGGGAAAAACAAAAACACTATTCTCATTCTTCTCTCTTACTCTCTCACCCTTTACTCCGATATATACACATATACATACTGTTCTCGGGCGAACTGAGGTGTTGATCGCTGTTGATCGTACTCGTGTCTGTGAGCGGTTCGGTCTGTGCTGTTTTATCCTGGGAGCGATATTGCGACTACCCATCACAGCGTAGTGGGGCAATAATCACTTCAAGAACAGTCTAGTCTTCATCGAAGGACTAGGCGACTCAGCTGTTCTGTATACTAATTCTAGCGACGGTGTAAGGTGCGCCTTTCTCTTCTTTTCTCATAATTTATCAGTCACTGATTATTGTGTATACGATCTTCGTGCATGCTATATTGTTGTGGTTTCGTTGGCCTACTCTTGTTTATATAATATAACTGCTCTATACATTGTTGCTGTGATTTTCACTGTGACTCCCAACAATAGTAATGTATGTAATTACGCCGATGACGTTAATCCATTTGGATTTTATGATTTTCATGGGAGCTATAACGCCAAGTTGTTGCCCTCCCATTCGAGAGTGTTGTCTTAGCTCACTACAAGAAGAATTGGCTGATATCCCCCTTGTCTGTTATGAAAATATTTTATTAAATATCGAGGCGATATGTGATTAAGTGTTAGACAATAGTTATTCAATTGTTGTTGAAATGAGAGTTCCATAACATTTCCACAACACTTGTTAGAAAAAACATGACACAACAACTTGTAAAAGAAAACCTATTGTTTGAAGGACTTGACCCAATATTTTAGTAAAATAAATACTTGTATGAAATACTTGCAAGCCATAGTTTTTTAATGTTACATTTTGTATGTTTGGTTTCTATACAAGTGTTTTAGAGGAATCCAGGGTTGTTTGAAAGCTCAAGCACAATGTCAAATTTTATTTTGTATGTTCGATGCGAATGATGTATGTCGGTCGTTGAGTATTGAAGCCGAATGAGGGTGTTTGTAATTGAAGATGTGTTGATGTTGTACCATTATGTAACGGCGGTGTTACATGTCATTAGGTTTAAGTATGGATATTTGAGCCCTGACCAATCCTTGTGGGTGTGGTAAGATTTAGAGTGTTGGAAATACCACTACTTTCAGTGGCTTCGGAACTAGGTCCTTGAATGATGAGTAGAAGATTGGCCCTACATTGGTGGACGGTGTCCAGGCTGCTCAAATGGTCGTCAGAATTTATATTCATCATCTCCTTTCATACATGCTATCAAGTGTTACATAAAGATATTAGATTAACTTTTATTTGGTCACGAATTACGAGTTTCAAAGCTTCTAGGGGTGCATTGGTGTTTTGGGAATTGAAACGATCCTTATGTGATGCTTACATATCGTTAGAGATGTAATGAACTAAGCCTAAAAACATAGTCATGTATTATGAGATGTGGTCGTTCATATAGATGTTTTCATGTTTACAGATAGAGTAGGTTTATGCTTTGATAATAATGTGTTCACCCTTGTGGTGATTTGTGTGATAGATTTGGATCCTTCTCTGACTTTCAATGTGCTTTTGAATAGTTTTGAGTGGGTTGTCCACGAATTTAGACCCAGAGGGATGATATTCAAAGGTCTTTACTCGAAGCCCGACATGCCATTTTAATTATAATTGAATTAAGTAATTACATATTAATTAATAAATAAGAAATTGTGGATTAATAAATGGGCCTCCTTTTCTTCGACAATTTTTCGTTTATTATATATTTTGAGGTTCCTTTTTGCCCGATATCACAAACTCTATTTGCGAGTCCCATATTGAACAAATGTATACTCCCTCTGTACATGACGAATATGACTAATATTAAGTATTAGATGTTGCATATGATACATTACTTGTTCAATGTTCACGTTTTGTTATGCCTAGTTGGTTATATACCAGTTCCAATTATTATTAAATAAGCTCTTTTTGTGGTTATACAAATCCGTTTATTTTCTCCTTCTATTTTTGATCACGAGGTAGCATCAGTTGTTGTGTAAAACCTTGTAAAAATTAAGTATTTAGCTTTAGACAATACGAGCCTTGAGGAGGAACATATAAAGAAGATTTATCTATGATGTATATAAGTAGGATTTTTCAATATGAGGAAATAATTTCTATTGCTTCTCAAATAAAAAACTTCAAGGTTCAAGATAATATCTCTCATGATTTTAAAAATTATATTTCCCAAGATGAAGTCATGTATGTTGATTACAAAGTGAATAAAGATGAATGTATAATTCTGTTTTCATATGCGTATAGGAGTATAAGAGGATGTTGAAGTGAATTCTCAAGTAATTTCGACTGTAATGGGAAGGTAAATTACACAATAGTATTTGTATCATTGTCTGATATACATAAGAGACGGCCGCTGACAACGAAAAACTATGGCTCAAACAACTGGCAAAATCAGATGTTTTATTCAATTTTGCTCGTAGTCGTATAGGTAAAAAGTTGAAGTATAAAAAAATGAGACAGTTGCTAAATAAATTTTGAGTAAGAAAAAAATATATTTAAAAATTGATTTTTTTTTTAAAAAGACAATTGAGCCACCAATCTATTTTTTGTTCAAAAACGACATTTCCAAGAATTTTAAGTGATATTTTTTTGTCATCAGCAAAAATCCTGAGAATATATGTTTCCTTCTGGGACTATAAATAATATGAATGATACCAACTAATATCTCCATTTTCTAGAATAATTTTTAGAAAAGATCTTATGTATTAATTTCTTAATAGATTTGGATTATTTATCATTCAATACTATCCCTATAAATATACATGATAAACAACACGATATTCAACTCACCATCAAAACAAAAGAGAAATACATCATTACTTTGTTATAAAGGATCTTATTATAGAGAAGGAAGGAAAAATGAAATCTGTAGCGCAGTTGGTGTTAGTGATCATGGTAGTCATGGCCATCATGACATTCACCACAGCTTTTGTACCCCCTCCCAGCTGTTGTCCTGATGTCATCGAGTGTTGTGGCATTGATGGTGGGCGAAAAATACTAAAACCGTAGAAAATCTTTTCAATGCCACTATCTTATTGTATTCCAAATCTTTCATTTTAAAGAATAATAACGCAACTGTTACAGGTGTGATTTTAATCACAAACTTATCCAATTTTCATATTGAATGCAATTTGTTCTTTTTAGTTTTTGTATTTTGTGTGAGAAGGAGGTGGTTGGGTCACATAGCCCCCCAATCTTTGAAATCAGGTGAGAAAATAAAACCAAAAATATCAACCACGCTATTTAGAGTCCATACCCTTACTTTGTTTTCAATATGAGGAAATAATTTCTATTGCTTCTCAAATAAAAAACTTCAAGGTTCAAGATAATATCTCTCATGATTTTAAAAATCATATTTCCCAAGATGAAGTCACGTATGTTGATTACAAAGTGAATAAAGATGAATGTATAATTCTGTTTTCATATGCGTATAGGAGTATAAGAGGATGTTGAAGTGAATTCTCAAGTAATTTCGACTGTAATGGGAAGGTAAATTACACAATAGTATTTGTATCATTGTCTGATATACATAAGAGACGGCCGCTGACAACGAAAAACTATGGCTCAAACAACTGGCAAAATCAGATGTTTTATTCAATTTTGCTCGTAGTCGTATAGGTAAAAAGTTGAAGTATAAAAAAAAATGAGACAGTTGCTAAATAAATTTTGAGTAAGAAAAAAATATATTTAAAAATTGATTTTTTTTTTTTTAAAGACAATTGAGCCACCAATCTATTTTTTGTTCAAAAACGACATTTCCAAGAATTTCAAGTGATATTTTTTTGTCATCAGCAAAAATCCTGAGAATATATGTTTCCTTCTGGGACTATAAATAATATGAATGATACGAACTAATATCTCCATTTTCTAGAATAATTTTTAGAAAAGATCTTATGTATTAATTTCTTAATAGATTTGGATTATTTATCATTCAATACTATCCGTATAAATATACATGATAAACAACACGATATTCAACTCACCATCAAAACAAAAGAGAAATACCATCAAAACAAAAGAGAAATACATCATTACTTTGTTATAAAGGATCTTATTATAGAGAAGGAAGGAAAAATGAAATCTGTAGCGCAGTTGGTGTTAGTGATCATGGTAGTCATGGCCATCATGACATTCACCACAGCTTTTGTACCCCCTCCCAGCTGTTGTCCTGATGTCATCGAGTGTTGTGGCATTGATGGTGGGCGAAAAATACTAAAACCGTAGAAAATCTTTTCAATGCCACTATCTTATTGTATTCCAAATCTTTCATTTTAAAGAATAATAACGCAACTGTTACAGGTGTGATTTTAATCACAAACTTATCCAATTTTCATATTGAATGCAATTTGTTCTTTTTAGTTTTTGTATTTTGTGTGAGAAGGAGGTGGTTGGGTCACATAGCCCCCCAATCTTTGAAATCAGGTGAGAAAATAAAACCAAAAATATCAACCACGCTATTTAGAGTCCATACCCTTACTTTGTTTTCAATATGAGGAAATAATTTCTATTGCTTCTCAAATAAAAAACTTCAAGGTTCAAGATAATATCTCTCATGATTTTAAAAATCATATTTCCCAAGATGAAGTCACGTATGTTGATTACAAAGTGAATAAAGATGAATGTATAATTCTGTTTTCATATGCGTATAGGAGTATAAGAGGATGTTGAAGTGAATTCTCAAGTAATTTCGACTGTAATGGGAAGGTAAATTACACAATAGTATTTGTATCATTGTCTGATATACATAAGAGACGGCCGCTGACAACGAAAAACTATGGCTCAAACAACTGGCAAAATCAGATGTTTTATTCAATTTTGCTCGTAGTCGTATAAGTAAAAAGTTGAAGTATAAAAAAAAATGAGACAGTTGCTAAATAAATTTTGAGTAAGAAAAAAATATATTTAAAAATTGATTTTTTTTTTAAAGACAATTGAGCCACCAATCTATTTTTTGTTCAAAAACGACATTTCCAAGAATTTCAAGTGATATTTTTTTGTCATCAGCAAAAATCCTGAGAATATATGTTTCCTTCTGGGACTATAAATAATATGAATGATACGAACTAATATCTCCATTTTCTAGAATAATTTTTAGAAAAGATCTTATGTATTAATTTCTTAATAGATTTGGATTATTTATCATTCAATACTATCCGTATAAATATACATGATAAACAACACGATATTCAACTCACCATCAAAACAAAAGAGAAATACCATCAAAACAAAAGAGAAATACATCATTACTTTGTTATAAAGGATCTTATTATAGAGAAGGAAGGAAAAATGAAATCTGTAGCGCAGTTGGTGTTAGTGATCATGGTAGTCATGGCCATCATGACATTCACCACAGCTTTTGTACCCCCTCCCAGCTGTTGTCCTGATGTCATCGAGTGTTGTGGCATTGATGGTGGGCGAAAAATACTAAAACCGTAGAAAATCTTTTCAATGCCGCTATCTTATTGTATTCCAAATCTTTCATTTTAAAGAATAATAACGCAACTGTTACAAGTGTGATTTTAATCACAAACTTATCCAATTTTCATATTGAATGCAATTTGTTCTTTTTAGTTGTTGTATTTAGTGTGAGAAAGAGGTGGTTGAGTCACATAGCCCCCTAATCTTTGAAATCAGGTGAGAAAATAAAACCAAAAATATCAACCACGCTATTTAGAGTCCATACGTTTATAAAAATATAATTCATAAATATACCATTCATGAAATGCAAAGGACTTTCGTTTTATCTAACCGACTTTAGAGATTTTGATGTGGAGATGCTTGTGCTTACTTTAATAAATTAAGGAAGTTCAATTCTCAAGCTTTAAAATCAAATTACTATGACTTTGCCTATTTTGATGAGTTGGAAGGTTTATGAAAGCTTGATTCTCACCACTGAAAGTGATTACTTCTAACAAATTACTTTGCTTGCACTGCAAATACATTATGAGTAAGCAATTAATGCTTTGTTATTTAGAAATAATTAATTGACATAGTCTTGCAATCAATGATTTGAGTATTGTTTCTAATATGCTTATAACTAATTAATAAATTTATGACGCCCTTATTTGGATTCAAATTGTCATCCTCACATGTAAAGTCAAACAATTTAATATAGATTTCTTTTAAATTAATCTATTAACATCACAAAAAAAGAACTTTTATGAACTAAGATCTTCTATGTCGTTTTTTGACACATATCTACTCACTATCTCAATAGCCATAGAAATATTTGGCAATGTACAAATCAAAGGATGTATAAGATTCTCTCCAACTCATGGATATGAAACATCATTCACCTCGTTTTCTTTATTAGTTTATGAGAATATCTTCTTGGACTAACAGTTCAATATATTCAAGTTATGACAACCACAAAATTTGAGTTGTTCTGTAACAAAAAAAAAATTCATCCTTCTTCAGGATATTAAATATCATGGACAAATCTTTTTTAGCTTTTGAATGATGCCATCCATCAACTTGGAGACAACTAATATACGGTGAAAATAAAGGACTTGGATACTAAAGTTACCATCAAAAAATCTTTACTCATATAGAGTGATATGAAATAGTTCTCTTGAACTTGTGATTTCTAATGAAATAGCTCTGCAATGGATAGTATAGTACTGTATGTAATTACGCCGATGACGGTAATCCATTTGGCTTTTATGATTTTCATGGGAGCTATAACGCCAAGTTGTTGCCCTCCCATTCCAGAGTGTTGTCTTAGCTCACTACAAGAAGAATTGGCTGATATCCCCCTTGTCTGTTATGAAAATATTTTATTAAATATCGAGGCCATATGTGATTAAGTGTTAGACAATAGTTATTCAATTGTTGTTGAAATGAGAGTTCCATAACATTTCCACAACACTTGTTAGAAAAAACATGACACAACAACTTGTAAAAGAAAACCTATTGTTTGAAGGACTTCACCCAATATTTAGGTAAAATAAATACTTGCATGAAATACTTGCAAGCCATAGTTTTTTAATGTTACATTTTGTATGTTTGGTTTCTATACAAGTGTTTTAGAGAGGAATCCAGGGTTGTTTGAAAGCTCAAGCACAATGTCAAATTTTATTTTGTATGTTCGATGCGAATGATGTATGCCGGTCGTTGAGTATTGAAGCCGAATGAGGGTGTTTGTAATTGGAGATGTGTTGATGTGGTACCATTATTTAACTCCGGTGTTACACGTCGTTAGGTTGAAGTATGGATATTTGAGCCCTGACCAATCCTTGTGGGAGTGGCTTCAGAACTAGGTCCTTGAATGATGAGTGGAAGATTGGCCCTACATTGGTGGACGGTGTCGAGGCTGCTCAAATGGTCGTCAGAATTTATATTCATCATCTCCTTTCATACATGCTATCAAGTGTTACATAAAGATATTAGATTAACTTTTATTTGGTCACGAATTACGAGTTTCAAAGCTTCTAGGGGTGCATTGGTGTTTTGGGAATTGAAACGATCCTTATGTGATGCTTACATATCCTTAGAGATGTAATGAACTAAGCCTAAAAACATAGTCATGTATTACATATGAGATGTGGTCGTTCATATAGATGTTTTCATGTTTACAGATAGAGTAGGTTTATACTTTGATAATAATGTGTTCACCCTTGTGGTGATTTGTGTGATAGATTTGGATCCTTCTCTGACTTTCAATGTGCTTTTGAATAGTTTTGAGTGGGTTGTCCACGAATTTAGGCCCAGAGGGATGATATTCAAAGGTCTTTACTCGAAGCCCGACACGCCATTTTAATTATAATTGAAGTAAGTAATTTCATATTAATTAATAAATAAGAAATTGTGGATTAATAAATGGGCCTCCTTTTCCTCGACAATTTTTCGTTTATTATATATTTTGAGGTTCCTTTTTGCCCGATATCACAAACTCTCTTTGCGAGTCCCATATTGAACAAATGTATACTCCCTCTATATATGACGAATATGACTAATATTAAGTATTAGATGTTGCATATGATACATTACTTGTTCAATGTTCACGTTTTGCTATGCCTAGTTGGTTATATGCCAGTTCCAATTATTATTAAATAAGCTCTTTTTGTGGTTATACAAATCAGTTTATTTTATCCTTCTATTTTTGATCACGAGGTAGCATCAGTTGTTGTGTAAAACCTTGTAAAAATTAAGTATTTAGCTTTAGACAATACGAGCCTTGAGGAGGAACATTTAAAGAAGATTTATCTATGATGTATATAAGTAGGATTTTTCAATATGAGGAAATAATTTCTATTGCTTCTCAAATAAAAAACTTCAAGGTTCAAGATAATATCTCTCATGATTTTAAAAATCATATTTCCGAAGATGAAGTCATGTATGTTGATTACAAAGTGAATAAAGATGAATGTATAATTCTGTTTTCATATACGTATAGGAGTATAAGAGGATGTTGAAGTGAATTCTCAAGTAATTTCGACTGTAATGGGAAGGTAAATTACACCATAGTATTTGTATCATTGTCTGATATACATAAGAGACGGCCGCTGACAACGAAAAACTATGGCTCAAACAACTGGCAAAATCAGATGTTTTATTCAATTTGGCTTGTAGTCGTATCGGTAAAAAGTTGAAGTATAAAAAAAATGAGACAGTTGCTAAATAAATTTTGAGTAAGACAAAAATATATTTAAAAATTGATTTTTAATTTTTTTTTAAAAAGACAATTGAGCCACCAATCTATTTTTTGTTCAAAAACGACATTTTCAAGAATTTCAAGTGATACTTTTTTGTCATCAGCAAAAATCCTGAGAATATATGTTTCCTTCTGAGACTATAAATAATACAAATGATACTAACTAATATCTCCCTTTTCTAGAATAATTTTTAGAAAAGATCTTATGTATAAATTTCTTAATAGATTTGGATTTTTTATCATTCAATACTATCCCTATAAATATACATGATAAACAACACGATATTCAACTCACCATCAAAACAAAAGAGAAATACATCATTACTTTGTTATAAAAGATCTTATTATAGAGAAGGAAGGAAAAATGAAATCTGTAGCGCAGTTGGTGTTAGTGATCATGGTAGTCATGGCCATCATGACATTCACCACAGCTTTTATACCCCCTCCCAGCTGTTGTCCTGATGTCATCGAGTGTTGTGGCATTGATGGTGGGCGAAAAATACTAAAACCGTAGAAAATCTTTTCAATGCCCCTATCTTATTGTATTCCATTTTTTCATTATAAAGAATAATAACGCAACTGTTACAGGTGTGATTTTAATCACAAACTTATCCAATTTTCATATTGAATGCAATTTGTTCTTTTTAGTTTTTGTATTTTGTGTGAGAAGGAGGTGGTTGAGTCACATAGCCCCCCAATCTTTGAAATCAGGTGAGAAAATAAAACCAAAAATATCAACCACGCTATTTAGAGTCCATACCTTTATAAAAATATAATTCATATATATATACCATTCATGGAATGCAAAGGACTTCAGTTTTATCTCACTGACTTTAGAGATTTTGATGTGGAGATGCTTGTGCTTACTTTAATAAATTAAGGAAGTTCAATTCTCAAGCTTTAAAATCAAATTACTATGACTTTGCCTATTTTGATGACTTGGAAGGTTTAAGAAAGCTTGATTCTCACCATTGAAAGTGATTACTTCTAACAAATTACTTTGCTTGCACTGCAGATACATTATGAGTAAGCAATTAATGCTTTGTTATTTAGAAATAATTAAACATAGTCTTGCAATCAACGATTTGAGTATTGTTTCTAATATGCTTATAACAAATTAATAAATTTATGATGCCCTTATTTGGATTCAAATTGTCATCCTCACATGTAAAGTCAAACAATTTAATATAGATTTCTTTTAAATTAATCTATTAACATCACAAAAAAGAACTTTTATGAACTAAGATCTTCTATGTTGTTTTTTGACACATATCTACTCACTATCTCAATAGCCATAGAAATATTTGGCCATGTACAAATCAAAGGATGTATAAGACTCTCTACAACTCATGGATATGAAACATCATTCACCTCGTTTTCTTTATTAGTTTGTGAGCATATCTTCTTGTACTAACAGTTCAATATATTCAAGTTATGACAACCACAAAATTTGAGTTGTTCTGTAACAAAAAAAAATTCATCCTTCGGATTTTTTCAGGATATTAAATATCATGGACAAATCTTTTTTAGCTTGTGAATGATACCATCCATCGACTTGGAGACAACTGATATACGGTGAAAATAAAGCACTTGGATATTAAAGTTACCATCAAAAAATCTTTACTCATAACTAGAGTGATATGAAATAGTTCTCTTGAACTTGGGATTTCTAATGAAATAGCTCTGCAATGGATAGTATAGTAACGTATGTAATTACGCCGATGACGGTAATTCATTTGGCTTTTATGATTTTCATTGGAGCTATAACGCCAAGTTGTTGCCCACCCATTCGAGAGTGTTGTCTTAGCTCACTACAAGAAGAATTGGCTGATGTCCCCCTTGTCTGTTATGAAAATATTTTATTAAATATCGAGGCTATATGTGATTGAGTGTTAGACAATAGTTATTCAATTGTTGTTGAAATGAGAGTTCCATAACATTTCCACAACACTTGTTATAAAAAACATGCCACAACAACTTGTAAAATAAAACCTATTATTGGAAGGACTTAACCCAATAGTTTAGTAAAATAAATACTTGTATGAATACTTGCAAGCCATAGTTTTTTAATGTTACATTTTGTATGTTTGGTTTCTATACAAGTGTTTTGGAGGAATGCAGGGTTGTTTGAAAGCTCAAGCACAATGTCAAGTTTTATTTTGTATGTTCGATGCGAATGAGGTATGCCGGTCGTCGAGTATTGAAGCCGAATGAGGGTGTTTGTAATTGGAGATGTGTTGATGTTGTACCATTATGTAACTCCGGTGTTACACGTCGTTAGGTTTAAGTATGGATATTTGAGCCCTGACCAATCCTTGTGGGTGTGGTGAGATTTCGAGTGTTGGAAATACCACTACTTTCATTGGCTTCGGAACTAGGTCCTTGAATGATGAGTGGAAGATCGGCCCTACATTGGTGGACGGTGTCGAGGCTGCTCAAATGGTCGTCAGAATTTATATTCATCATCTCCTTTCATACATGCTATCAAGTGGTACATAAAGATATTAGATTAACTTTTATTGGGTCATAAATTACGAGTTTCAAACCTTCTAGGGGTGCATTGGTGTTTTGGGAATTGAAACGATCCTTATGTGATGCTTAAATATCCTTAGAGATGTAATGAACTAAGCCTAAAAACATAGTCATGTATTATGAGATGTGGTCGTTCATATAGATGTTTTCATGTTTACCATAGAGTAGGTTTATGCTTTGATAATAATATGTTCACCCTTGTAGTGATTTGTCTGATAGATTTGGATCCTTCTCTGACTTTCAATGTGCTTTTGAATAGTTTTGAGTGGGTTGTCCATGAATTTAGGCCCAGAGGGATGATATTCAAAGGTCTTTACTCGAAGCCCGACACTCCATTTTAATTATAATTTAATTGAATAATTACATATTAATTAATAAATTAGAAATTGTGGATTGATAAATGGGCCTCCTTTTCTTCGACAATTTTTCGTTTATTATATATTTTGAGGTTCCTTTTGCCCGATATCACAAACTCTATTTGCGAGTCCCATATTGAACAAACGTATACTCCCTCTATATAAGACGAATTTGACTAATATTAAGTATTAGATGTTGCATATGATACATTACTTGTACAATGTTCATGTTTTGCGATGCCTAGTTGGTTATATGCCAGTTCCAATTATTATTAAATAAGCTCTTTTTGTGGTTATACAAATCCGTTTATTTTCTCCTTCGATTTTTGATCACGAGGTAGCATCAGTATTTGTGTAAAACCTTGTAAAAATTAAGTATTTAGCTTTAGACAATACGAGCCTTGAGGAGGAACATTTAAAGAAGATTTATCTCTGATGTATATAACTAGGATTTTTCAATACGAGGAAATAATTTCTCTTGCTTCTCAAATAAAAAACTTCAAGGTCCAAGATAATATCTCTCATGATTTTAAAAAACATATTTCCCAAGATGAAGTCATGTATGTTGATTACAAAGTGAATAAAGATGGATGTATAATTCCGTTTTCATATGCGTATAGGAGTATAAGAGGATGTTGAAGTGAATTCTCAAGTAATTTCGACTGTAATGGGAAGGTAATTACACAATAGTATTTGTATCATTGTCTGATATACATAAGAGACGGCGGCTGACAACGAAAAACTATGGCTCAAACAACTTGCAAAATCAGTTGTCTTTTTCAATTTTGCTTGTAGTCGTATCGGTAAAAAGTTGAAGTATAAAAAAAATGAGACAGTTGCTAAATAAATTTTGAGTAAGAAAAAAATATATTTAAAATTTGATTTTTATTTTTTTTTTAAAAAGACAATTGTGCCACCAATCTATTTTTTGTTCAAAAACGACATGTCCAAGAATTTCAAGTGATACTTTTTTGTCATCATCAAAAATCCTGAGAATATATGTTTCCTTGTGGGACTATAAATAATATGAATGATACGAACTAATATCTCCCTTTTCTAGAATAATTTTTAGAAAATATCTTCTGTATTAATTTCTTAATAGATTTGGATTATTTATCATTCAATACTATCCCTATAAATATACATGATAAACAACACGGATATTCAACTCACCATCAAAAGAAAAAAGAAATACATCATTACTTTGTTATAAAGGATCTTATTATAGAGAAGGAAGGAAAAATGAAATTGTAGCGCAGTTGGTGTTAGTGATCATGGTAGTCATGGCCATCATGACATTCACCACAGCTTTTGTACCCCCTCCCAGCTGTTGTCCTGATGTCATCGAGTGTTGTGGAATTGATGGTGGGCGAAAAATACTAAAACCGTAGAAAATATTTTCGATGCCACTATCTTATTGTATTCCAAATCTTTCATTTTAAAGAATAATAACGCAACTGTTACAGGTGTGATTTTAATCACAAACTTATCCAATTTTCATATTGAATGCAGTTTGTTCTTTTTAGTTTTTGTATTTTGTGTGAGAAGGAGGTGGTTGAGTCACATAGCCCCCCAATCTTTGAAATCAAGTGAGAAAATAAAACCAAAAATATCAACCACGCTATTTAGAGTCCATACCTTTATAAAAATATAATTCATATATATATACCATTCATGGAATGCAAAGGACTTCAGTTTTATCTCACTGACTTTAGAGATTTTGATGTGGAGATGCTTGTGCTTACTTTAATAAATTAAGGAAGTTCAATTCTCAAGCTTTAAAATCAAATTACTATGACTTTGCCTATTTTGATGAGTTGGAAGGTTTAAGAAAGCTTGATTCTCACCATTGAAAGTGATTACTTCTAACAAATTACTTTGCTTGCACTGCAAATACATTATGAGTAAGCAATTAATGCTTTGTTATTTAGAAATAATTAAACATAGTCTTGCAATCAACGATTTGAGTATTGTTTCTAATATGCTTATAACAAATTAATAAATTTATGATGCCCTTATTTGGATTCAAATTGTCATCCTCACATGTAAAGTCAAACAATTTAATATAGATTTCTTTTAAATTAATCTATTAACATCACAAAAAAGAACTTTTATGAATTAAGATCTTCTATGTTGTTTTTTGACACATATCTACTCACTATCTCAATAGCCATAGAAATATTTGGCCATGTACAAATCAAAGGATGTATAAGACTCTCTACAACTCATGGATATGAAACATCATTCACCTCGTTTTCTTTATTAGTTTGTGAGCATATCTTCTTGTACTAACAGTTCAGTATATTCGAGTTATGACAACCACAAAATTTGAGTTGTTCTGTAACAAAAAAAAAATCATCCTTCGGATTTTTTGAGGATATTAAATATCATGGACAAATCTTTTTTAGCTTGTGAATGATGCCATCCATCAACTTGGAGACAACTAATATACGGTGAAAATAAAGCAGTTGGATATTAAAGTTACCATCAAAAAATCTTTACTCATAACTAGAGTGATATGAAATAGTTCTCTTGAACTTGTGATTTCTAATGAAATAGCTCTGCAATGGATAGTACAGTAATGTATGTAATTACGCCCATGACGGTAATACTTTTGGCTTTTATGATTTTCATGGGAGCTATAACGCCAAGTTGTTGCCCTCCCATTCGAGAGTGTTGTCTTAGCTCACTGCAAGAAGAATTGGTTGATATCCCCCTTGTCTGTTATGAAAATATTTTATTAAATATCGAGGCGATATGTGATTGAGTGTTAGACAATAGTTATTCAATTGTTGTTGAAATGAGAGTTCCATAACATTTCCACAACACTTGTTATAAAAAACATGCCACAACAACTTGTAAAATAAAACCTATTATTGGAAGGACTTAACCCAATAGTTTAGTAAAATAAATACTTGTATGAAATACTTGCAAGCCATAGTTTTTTAATGTTACATTTTGTATGTTTGGTTTCTATACAAGTGTTTTGGAGGAATGCAGGGTTGTTTGAAAGCTCAAGCACAATGTCAAGTTTTATTTTGTATGTTCGATGCGAATGAGGTATGCCGGTCGTCGAGTATTGAAGCCGAATGAGGGTAATTGTAATTGGAGATGTGTTGATGTTGTACCATTATGTAACTCCGGTGTTACACGTCGTTAGGTTTAAGTATGGATATTTGAGCCCTGACCAATCCTTGTGGGTGTGGTGAGATTTCGAGTGTTGGAAATACCACTACTTTCATTGGCTTCGGAACTAGGTCCTTGAATGATGAGTGGAAGATCGGCCCTACATTGGTGGACGGTGTCGAGGCTGCTCAAATGGTCGTCAGAATTTATATTCATCATCTCCTTTCATACATGCTATCAAGTGTTACATAAAGATATTAGATTAACTTTTATTGGGTCATGAATTACGAGTTTCAAACCTTCTAGGGGTGCATTGGTGTTTTGGGAATTGAAACGATCCTTATGTGATGCTTAAATATCCTTAGAGATGTAATGAACTAAGCCTAAAAACATAGTCATGTATTATGAGATGTGGTCGTTCATATAGATGTTTTCATGTTTACCATAGAGTAGGTTTATGCTTTGATAATAATATGTTCACCCTTGTAGTGATTTGTGTGATAGATTTGGATCCTTCTCTGACTTTCAATGTGCTTTTGAATAGTTTTGAGTGGGTTGTCCACGAATTTAGGCCCAGAGGGATGATATTCAAAGGTCTTTACTCGAAGCCCGACACTCCATTTTAATTATAATTTAATTGAATAATTACATATTAATTAATAAATAAGAAATTGTGGATTAATAAATGGGCCTCCTTTTCTTCGACAATTTTTCGTTTATTATATATTTTGAGGTTCCTTTTTGCCCGATATCACAAACTCTATTTGCGAGTCCCATATTGAACAAACGTATACTCCCTCTATATATGACGAATATGACTAATATTAAGTATTAGATGTTGCATATGATACATTACTTGTTCAATGTTCATGTTTTGCTATGCCTAGTTGGTTATATGCCAGTTCCAATTATTATTAAATAAGCTCTTTTTGTGGTTATACAAATCCGTTTATTTTCTCCTTCGATTTTTGATCACGAGGTAGCATCAGTTGTTGTGTAAAACCTTGTAAAAATTAAGTATTTAGCTTTAGACAATACGAGCCTTGAGGATGAACATTTAAAGAAGATTTATCTGTGATGTATATAACTAGGATTTTTCAATACGAGGAAATAATTTCTCTTGCTTCTCAAATAAAAAACTTCAAGGTCCAAGATAATATCTCTCATGATTTTAAAAAACATATTTCCCAAGATTAAGTCATGTATGTTGATTACAAAGTGAATAAAGATGGATGTATAATTCCGTTTTCATATGCGTATAGGAGTATAAGAGGATGTTGAAGTGAATTCTCAAGTAATTTCGACTGTAATGGGAAGGTAATTACACAATAGTATTTGTATCATTGTCTGATATACATAAGAGACGGCGGCTGACAACGAAAAACTATGGCTCAAACAACTAGCAAAATCAGTTGTCTTTTTCAATTTTGCTTGTAGTCGTATCGGTAAAAAGTTGAAGTATAAAAAAAATGAGACAGTTGCTAAATAAATTTTGAGTAAGAAAAAAATATATTTAAAATTTGATTTTTAATTTTTTTTTAAAAAGACAATTGTGCCACCAATCTATTTTTTGTTCAAAAACGACATTTCCAAGAATTTCAAGTGATACTTTTTTGTCATCATCAAAAATCCTGAGAATATATGTTTCCTTGTGGGACTATAAATAATATGAATGATACGAACTAATATCTCTCTTTTCTAGAATAATTTTTAGAAAATATCTTCTGTATTAATTTCTTAATAGATTTGGATTATTTATCATTCAATACTATCCCTATAAATATACATGATAAACAACACGGATATTCAACTCACCATCAAAAGAAAAAAGAAATACATCATTACTTTGTTATAAAGGATCTTATTATAGAGAAGGAAGGAAAAATGAAATCTGTAGCGCAGTTGGTGTTAGTGATCATGGTAGTCATGGCCATCATGACATTCACCACAGCTTTTGTACCCCCTCCCAGCTGTTGTCCTGATGTCATCGAGTGTTGTGGCATTGATGGTGGGCGAAAAATACTAAAACCGTAGAAAATATTTTCGATGCCACTATCTTATTGTATTCCAAATCTTTCATTTTAAAGAATAATAACGCAACTGTTACAGGTGTGATTTTAATCACAAACTTATCCAATTTTCATATTGAATGCAGTTTGTTCTTTTTAGTTTTTGTATTTTGTGTGAGAAGGAGGTGGTTGAGTCACATAGCCCCCCAATCTTTGAAATCAAGTGAGAAAATAAAACCAAAAATATCAACCACGCTATTTAGAGTCCATACCTTTATAAAAATATAATTCATATATATATACCATTCATGGAATGCAAAGGACTTCAGTTTTATCTCACTGACTTTAGAGATTTTGATGTGGAGATGCTTGTGCTTACTTTAATAAATTAAGGAAGTTCAATTCTCAAGCTTTAAAATCAAATTACTATGACTTTGCCTATTTTGATGAGTTGGAAGGTTTAAGAAAGCTTGCTTTGCTGAGAAGGCAAGTGATAGATTCAGACTTGACAGAATTGAAGTCAGCTACATACACATTTCCTTTCCTTTGTCCAATCAGAACCACATTGTTGTCATCTCCTTTGGTGACAACACATGCTGCAGGAGTGAAATTAACTTTGTAACCTTTGTCACAGAGCTGACTGATGCTAAGCAAATTGTGCTTAAGACCAGACACCAATGCAACTTCATCAATGATGACATTCTCTTTTGCAATCAAGCCATATCCCATAGTATATCCTTTGCTGTCATCTCCAAAGGTAATGCTAGGGCCAGCTTTCTCCACAAACTTTGTGAGCAGGGAGGAATCACCAGTCATGTGCCTGGAGCATCCACTATCCAAGTACCACAAATTCTTCTTGTGGTTTCCCTGCACACATTTTACAAATAGATCAAGTTGATTTTGGTACCCAAATTGCTTTGGGTCCAGATTTGTTAGTCTTAGCAGCCTTTTCCACTTTCTCAACCTTTTCCTTGGATTGAATTGGTTCAATCTTTGGTTTTGGTTGAGAAATTGGAACATCAACTCTGTTTTCAAACACAGGCCTTTGAGACATGCATAAATTGTTCATTCCATGCAAGTTTGAATGAAATTGAGGCATGTTAAAGGCATTGAAATAAGGATTGAACATATATGGCATGTTAGGCTGAGAATAAGGATTGTGAGGCAATAAACCAGGCATCATATTCATAGCAGATAAATTCATGTGAGGAACAGATGTCATAGGAATAGGCAAGGATAAATTAGGAGCAACCACAGTTTTACAATTAGCAGATAAATGATTTACACTACCACACTTACTGCAGGTTTTCCTAAGAGCACTAGCATTGGGAGTGTAATTGGTGTGCTTGTTAACTCCTATTTTGCCATTTCTATTTCCTTTCTTCTTTTTAGTCTCCTCAGATTTATGCTCACTAGTATCCAACTTCTTCTTGTTCTTGTTACTGGAATGAAGAGTGTTATTAACACTATCACTGGTCTCAGAAGAACTATTCTCACCTTTAACAAAATTCTTTTTAACAGGACCATATTTCTTGTTAAGCTTCTTGAGAACATTCTTGTCAACTGATGAGTTTTTGTTCAACTGATGACTCTCATCAGTTGAGACTTTGCTCTTCAACTGATGATCATCATCAGTATTCTCATCACCTGAACTGTTCTCAGATATCTTAAGCACTTTCTTATTCCTCTTCCACTCATTCTCTACAAAGGTCTCTCTACCTTGCATGTTGATGATATTGGTGGAAACATCCCTACCAGATTTCCATTTGGCAATAATCTCTTGTTCCTTATCAAGCTGCTTTCTTATGATCTCTTCTCTTTTCAGAACAACCAAGAGATCATCCTTGGCTGTCTGACACTCAATTTTCAGCTTCTCAAACTCAATAAATTGAGCTTCTAAAACACTGTTTCTATCACTAAGAAAGGTGTTAGCTTCCTTAATCCTACTATTTTCCTTAGTGAGAGATTTTAAAGAAACATGCAAGTGATACAATTTTGTAGACATTTCATTAATAGTAGCATTGCATTCATCCTTAGTTAACTCAACTAGGTTTGTAGTGAATACCTGACTGCTGCTTCCAGTGTTTTCTTCTTGATCTGTGGAGTTGGCCATTAGAGCTAGATTGACAAACTCCTCCTCTTCATCAGAATCATCTCCAGCTGCCCAATCATCCTTTGTGATGAATGCTCTTTCTTTTTGTTTGAGAAGTTCATAATATTTCTTTTTGTAGTCAATGTTTTCACTTGACTTCTTCTCAATTTTAGGCTTTCTGCACTCATTTGCAAAGTGACCTGCATTCCCACAGTTGAAGCACTTGAATTTTGATCTGTCTACCATGCTTCTATCAGACTTGGGATTGCCTTTAAAGGATTTTGCAGAATTAAAATTCTTTTTGAATTTCAGTTTGGAGAATCTTCTTGACAGGAAGGCTAGATGTTCATCAATTCCATCACTTTCTTCACCAGAATCAGCTACTTCTTTCTCCTTTCTTCTTCCTTTGCTTGACTCTGAGCTCTCCTCTTTGACCAACTTCTCAGTTTCTTCAACTTGAGACTTTCCCTTGTCCTTGACAGTATCCTCCAGAGATGCAACTAGAGCCACAGATGAATGCCCTTTCTTTTGGCTTTTCTCAATCTCTTCATCTTGTTCCATTTCAAGCTCATAAGTCATTAAGGTTCCATACAGTCTCTCTAGAGTATAGTCTTTAAACTCTTGTGTATTTCTGAGAGAGACTGTCATGGGCTTCCATTCTTTGGGAAGAGCTCTTAAGAATTTCAAGTTTGAATCCTTAACTTGATATACTCTTCCAAAGAGCTTTAGACCATTTAACAGTTTTTGAAATCTGTTAAATGTATCACTCAAACTTTCACCAGCCTTGAAATGGAATGACTCATATTGTTGAATAAGAAGCTGCATTTTGTTCTCTCTTACTTGCTCATTCCCTTCACAGATGGTCCTGATGGTGTCCCAGACTTCTTTGGCACTTGTGCAGCTAATAACACTATCAATCATTTCTTGATCCAAACCATTGAACAGAAGGTTCATGGTTTTCTTGTCCTTGTGCACTTCTTCAGTATCTTCTTGAGAATATTCATGGATAGGTTTTGGAATCATCTTACCTACCATGTCTTCACCATCAGCTCCAATACTTGTGCAGACCTTCATGGGGACATGAGGTCCTTTTTCAATGCAGTTCACATAGCTTTCATCAATGGACAACAGATGCAGATGCATTCTCACTTTCCAGTGAAAATAGTTGTCTTTGTCAAGAACAGGAATCTTCACTCCAGCATCCTTCTTTCCCATCTTTCTCTAGCAGTGTTGATCTTTTTCCCTGTTTGTTGGGAACCTCGCTCTGATACCAATTGTTATTTTACACCAACTATGAGAAAGATTGTAGAAGGGGGGGGTTGAATACAATCTTTTACAAATTTAAAAGATTCAAGAACAATACACTAAGAACACAATAAACAGAAAAACACCAAGTATTAAAAATACGGGTGGATTGAATGATCCACCCGTGAGATTTTATATAGAAGAATCTGTGGATTGTTTTACAATTCGCACAGCTGCTGGTTCATCACTTAAAACAAGTTCTAACTCTCAGATTTTTCTCTCAAGTAATTTGAACAAGTTCAACTGATGCTACTAACTTGGTTATATACTCCAAGTTTTACAAAGCTTTTAGCTAGATTACAAAATGCACTCTAATCTAAAAACAATGCTGCACAACTTTGTCTTATGCATGCTTTCTGAGATGTCTTCATCTTTGACCATCATCTTGATTTGATCCAGATTGCACTGCATGAGATAAGTATGTTTCTGCTTCTTCTTTATTTTCTTAATTAGGCTTCCATGTCTATTTTAGTGTAATTCGATCCATGTGATTTGTCAGACTTAAGCTCTAGTCACTTTCAACTGCTCTTTGCTTCATCAGTTGAAGGTTCTGGTTGCTTTCAACTGCTATTGACTTTATCAGTTGAATGCCTGGCTCATCAGTTGAATGAATTACAAACTCCATCAGTTGAATGCTGTTCCAGTCTCATCAGTTGAATTCCTCAGCATTATCCGTTGAACACTTTGTCTTCAGTTGAATGCTTGATTTTCATCAGTTGAAGCATCATCCAGTCTTTATCAGTTGAACAGTTACATCTCATCAGTTGAATATCCTTCACTTAGATAAAATTACATGGCATTGGATATTTACAATTAGCCATCCTATTCTACCCATCCGTTGATAATTCCCAAAGACAAGATATGTAACAATTACAACTGAAATTTGATAAAGATTCTAAGTATGGATATTTGAGCCCTGATCAATGCTTGTGGGTGTGGTGAGATTTCGAGTGTTGGAAATACCACTACTTTCATTGGCTTCGGAACTAGGTCCTTGAATGATGAGTGGAAGATCGGCCCTACATTGGTGGACGGTGTCGAGGCTGCTCAAATGGTCGTCAGAATTTATATTCATCATCTCCTTTCATACATGCTATCAAGTGTTACATAAAGATATTAGATTAACTTTTATTGGGTCATGAATTACGAGTTTCAAACCTTCTAGGGGTGCATTGGTGTTTTGGGAATCGAAACGATCCTTATGTGTTGCTTAAATATCCTTAGAGATGTAATGAACTAAGCCTAAAAACATAGTCATGTATTATGAGATGTGGTCGTTCATATAGATGTTTTCATGTTTACAGATAGAGTAGGTTTATGCTTTGATAATAATATGTTCACCCTTGTAGTGATTTGTGTGATAGATTTGGATCCTTCTCTGACTTTCAATGTGCTTCTGAATAGTTTTGAGTGGGTTGTCCACGAATTTAGGCCCAGAGGGATGATATTCAAAGGTCTTTACTCGAAGCCCGACACTCCATTTTAATTATAATTTAATTAAATAATTACATATTGATTAATAAATAAGAAATTGTGGATTAATAAATGGGCCTCCTTTTCTTCGACAATTTTTCGTTTATTATATATTTTGAGGTTCCTTTTTGCCCGATATCACAAACTCTATTTGCGAGTCCCATATTGAACAAACGTATACTCCCTCTATATATGACGAATATGACTAATATTAAGTATTAGATGTTGCATATGATACATTACTTGTTCAATGTTCATGTTTTGCTATGCCTAGTTGGTTATATGCCAGTTCCAATTATTATTAAATAAGCTCTTTTTGTGGTTATACAAATCCGTTTATTTTCTCCTTCGATTTTTGATCACGAGGTAGCATCAGTTGTTGTGTAAAACCTTGTAAAAATTAAGTATTTAGCTTTAGACAATACGAGCCTTGAGGAGGAACATTTAAAGAAGATTTATCTATGATGTATATAACTAGGATTTTTCAATACGAGGAAATAATTTCTCTTGCTTCTCAAATAAAAAACTTCAAGGTCCAAGATAATATCTCTCATGATTTTAAAAAACATATTTCCCAAGATTAAGTCATGTATTTTGATTACAAAGTGAATAAAGATGGATGTATAATTCCGTTTTCATATGCGTATAGGAGTATAAGAGGATGTTGAAGTGAATTCTCAAGTAATTTCGACTGTAATGGGAAGGTAATTACACAATAGTATTTGTATCATTGTCTGATATACATAAGAGACGGCGGCTGACAACGAAAAACTATGGCTCAAACAACTGGCAAAATCAGTTGTCTTTTTCAATTTTGCTTGTAGTCGTATCGGTAAAAAGTTGAAGTATAAAAAAAATGAGACAGTTGCTAAATAAATTTTGAGTAAGAAAAAAATATATTTAAAATTTGATTTTTAATTTTTCTTTAAAAAGACAATTGTGCCACCAATCTATTTTTTGTTCAAAAACGACATTTCCAAGAATTTCAAGTGATACTTTTTTGTCATCATCAAAAATCCTGAGAATATATGTTTCCTTGTGGGACTATAAATAATATGAATGATACGAACTAATATCTCCCTTTTCTAGAATAATTTTTAGAAAATATCTTCTGTATTAATTTCTTAATAGATTTGGATTATTTATCATTCAATATTATCCCTATAAATATACATGATAAACAACACGGATATTCAACTCACCATCAAAAGAAAAAAGAAATACATCATTACTTTGTTATAAAGGATCTTATTATAGAGAAGGAAGGAAAAATGAAATCTGTAGCGCAGTTGGTGTTAGTGATCATGGTAGTCATGGCCATCATGACATTCACCACAGCTTTTGTACCCCCTCCCAGCTGTTGTCCTGATGTCATCGAGTGTTGTGGCATTGATGGTGGGCGAAAAATACTAAAACCGTAGAAAATATTTTCGATGCCACTATCTTATTGTATTCCAAATCTTTCATTTTAAAGAATAATAACGCAACTGTTACAGGTGTGATTTTAATCACAAACTTATCCAATTTTCATATTGAATGCAGTTTGTTCTTTTTAGTTTTTGTATTTTGTGTGAGAAGGAGGTGGTTGAGTCACATAGCCCCCCAATCTTTGAAATCAAGTGAGAAAATAAAACCAAAAATATCAACCACGCTATTTAGAGTCCATACCTTTATAAAAATATAATTCATATATATATACCATTCATGGAATGCAAAGGACTTCAGTTTTATCTCACTGACTTTAGAGATTTTGATGTGGAGATGCTTGTGCTTACTTTAATAAATTAAGGAAGTTCAATTCAAAAGCTTTAAAATCAAATTACTATGACTTTGCCTATTTTGATGAGTTGGAAGGTTTAAGAAAGCTTGATTCTCACCATTGAAAGTGATTACTTCTAACAAACTACTTTGCTTGCACTGCAAATACATTATGAGTAAGCAATTAATGCTTTGTTATTTAGAAATAATTAAACATAGTCTTGCAATCAACGATTTGATTATTGTTTCTAATATGCTTATAACAAATTAATAAATTTATGATGCCCTTATTTGGATTCAAATTGTCATCCTCACATGTAAAGTCAAACAATTTAATATAGATTTCTTTTAAATTAATCTATTAACATCACAAAAAAGAACTTTTATGAACTAAGATCTTCTATGTTGTTTTTTGACACATATCTACTCACTATCTCAATAGCCATAGAAATATTTGGCCATGTACAAATCAAAGGATGTATAAGACTCTCTACAACTCATGGATATGAAACATCATTCACCTCGTTTTCTTTATTAGTTTGTGAGCATATCTTCTTGTACTAACAGTTCAATATATTCGAGTTATGACAACCACAAAATTTGAGTTGTTCTGTAACAAAAAAAAATTCATCCTTCGGATTTTTTGAGGATATTAAATATCATGGACAAATCTTTTTTAGCTTGTGAATGATGCCATCCATCAACTTGGAGACAACTAATATACGGTGAAAATAAAGCAGTTGGATATTAAAGTTACCATCAAAAAATCTTTACACATAACTAGAGTGATATGAAATAGTTCTCTTGAACTTGTGATTTCTAATGAAATAGCTCTGCAATGGATAGTACAGTAATGTATGTATTTACGCCCATGACGGTAATCCTTTTGGCTTTTATGATTTTCATGGGAGCTATAACGCCAAGTTGTTGCCCTCCCATTCGAGAGTGTTGTCTTAGCTCACTGCAAGAAGAATTGGTTGATATCCCCCTTGTCTGTTATGAAAATATTTTATTAAATATCGAGGCGATATGTGATTGAGTGTTAGACAATAGTTATTCAATTGTTGTTGAAATGAGAGTTCCATAACATTTCCACAACACTTGTTATAAAAAACATGCCAGAACAACTTGTAAAATAAAACCTATTATTGGAAGGACTTAACCCAATAGTTTAGTAAAATAAATACTTGTATGAAATACTTGCAAGCCATAGTTTTTTAATGTTACATTTTGTATGTTTGGTTTCTATACAAGTGTTTTTGAGGAATGCAGGGTTGTTTGAAAGCTCAAGCACAATGTCAAGTTTTATTTTGTATGTTCGATGCGAATGAGGTATGCCGGTCGCCAAGTATTGAAGCCGAATGAGGGTGTTTGTAATTGGAGATGTGTTGATGTTGTACCATTATGTAACTCCGGTGTTACGCGTCGTTAGGTTTAAGTATGGATATTTGAGCCCTGATCAATGCTTGTGGGTGTGGTGAGATTTCGAGTGTTGGAAATACCACTACTTTCATTGGCTTCGGAACTAGGTCCTTGAATGATGAGTGGAAGATCGGCCCTACATTGGTGGACGGTGTCGAGGCTGCTCAAATGGTCGTCAGAATTTATATTCATCATCTCCTTTCATACATGCTATCAAGTGTTACATAAAGATATTAGATTAACTTTTATTGGGTCATGAATTACGAGTTTCAAACCTTCTAGGGGTGCATTGGTGTTTTGGGAATCGAAACGATCCTTATGTGTTGCTTAAATATCCTTAGAGATGTAATGAACTAAGCCTAAAAACATAGTCATGTATTATGAGATGTGGTCGTTCATATAGATGTTTTCATGTTTACAGATAGAGTAGGTTTATGCTTTGATAATAATATGTTCACCCTTGTAGTGATTTGTGTGATAGATTTGGATCCTTCTCTGACTTTCAATGTGCTTCTGAATAGTTTTGAGTGGGTTGTCCACGAATTTAGGCCCAGAGGGATGATATTCAAAGGTCTTTACTCGAAGCCCGACACTCCATTTTAATTATAATTTAATTAAATAATTACATATTGATTAATAAATAAGAAATTGTGGATTAATAAATGGGCCTCCTTTTCTTCGACAATTTTTCGTTTATTATATATTTTGAGGTTCCTTTTTGCCCGATATCACAAACTCTATTTGCGAGTCCCATATTGAACAAACGTATACTCCCTCTATATATGACGAATATGACTAATATTAAGTATTAGATGTTGCATATGATACATTACTTGTTCAATGTTCATGTTTTGCTATGCCTAGTTGGTTATATGCCAGTTCCAATTATTATTAAATAAGCTCTTTTTGTGGTTATACAAATCCGTTTATTTTCTCCTTCGATTTTTGATCACGAGGTAGCATCAGTTGTTGTGTAAAACCTTGTAAAAATTAAGTATTTAGCTTTAGACAATACGAGCCTTGAGGAGGAACATTTAAAGAAGATTTATCTATGATGTATATAACTAGGATTTTTCAATACGAGGAAATAATTTCTCTTGCTTCTCAAATAAAAAACTTCAAGGTCCAAGATAATATCTCTCATGATTTTAAAAAACATATTTCCCAAGATGAAGTCATGTATGTTGATTACAAAGTGAATAAAGATGGATGTATAATTCAGTTTTCATATGCGTATAGGAGTATAAGAGGATGTTGAAGTGAATTCTCAAGTAATTTCGACTGTAATGGGAAGGTAATTACACAATAGTATTTGTATCATTGTCTGATATACATAAGAGACGGCGGCTGACAACGAAAAACTATGGCTCAAACAACTGGCAAAATCAGTTGTCTTTTTCAATTTTGCTTGTAGTCGTATCGGTAAAAAGTTGAAGTATAAAAAAAATGAGACAGTTGCTAAATAAATTTTGAGTAAGAAAAAAATATATTTAAAATTTGATTATTAATTTTTTTTTAAAAAGACAATTGTGCCACCAATCTATTTTTTGTTCAAAAACGACATTTCCAAGAATTTCAAGTGATACTTTTTTGTCATCATCAAAAATCCTGAGAATATATGTTTCCTTGTGGGACTATAAATAATATGAATGATACGAACTAATATCTCCCTTTTCTAGAATAATTTTTAGAAAATATCTTCTGTATTAATTTCTTAATAGATTAGGATTATTTATCATTCAATACTATCCCTATAAATATACATGATAAACAACACGGATATTCAACTCACCATCAAAAGAAAAAAGAAATACATCATTACTTTGTTATAAAGGATCTTATTATAGAGAAGGAAGGAAAAATGAAATCTGTAGCGCAGTTGGTGTTAGTGATCATGGTAGTCATGGCCATCATGACATTCACCACAGCTTTTGTACCCCCTCCCAGCTGTTGTCCTGATGTCATCGAGTGTTGTGGCATTGATGGTGGGCGAAAAATACTAAAACCGTAGAAAATATTTTCGATGCCACTATCTTATTGTATTCCAAATCTTTCATTTTAAAGAATAATAACGCAACTGTTACAGGTGTGATTTTAATCACAAACTTATCCAATTTTCATATTGAATGCAGTTTGTTCTTTTTAGTTTTTGTATTTTGTGTGAGAAGGAGGTGGTTGAGTCACATAGCCCCCCAATCTTTGAAATCAAGTGAGAAAATAAAACCAAAAATATCAACCACGCTATTTAGAGTCCATACCTTTATAAAAATATAATTCATATATATATACCATTCATGGAATGCAAAGGACTTCAGTTTTATCTCACTGACTTTAGAGATTTTGATGTGGAGATGCTTGTGCTTACTTTAATAAATTAAGGAAGTTCAATTCTCAAGCTTTAAAATCAAATTACTATGACTTTGCCTATTTTGATGAGTTGGAAGGTTTAAGAAAGCTTGATTCTCACCATTGAAAGTGATTACTTCTAACAAATTACTTTGCTTGCACTGCAAATACATTATGAGTAAGCAATTAATGCTTTGTTATTTAGAAATAATTAAACATAGTCTTGCAATCAACGATTTGAGTATTGTTTCTAATATGCTTATAACAAATTAATAAATTTATGATGCCCTTATTTGGATTCAAATTGTCATCCTCACATGTAAAGTCAAACAATTTAATATAGATTTCTTTTAAATTAATCTATTAACATCACAAAAAAGAACTTTTATGAACTAAGATCTTCTATGTTGTTTTTTGACACATATCTACTCACTATCTCAGTAGCCATAGAAATATTTGGCCATGTACAAATCAAAGGATGTATAAGACTCTCTACAACTCATGGATATGAAACATCATTCACCTCGTTTTCTTTATTAGTTTGTGAGCATATCTTCTTGTACTAACAGTTCAATATATTCAAGTTATGACAACCACAAAATTTGAGTTGTTCTGTAACAAAAAAAAAAATTCATCCTTCGGATTTTTTGAGGATATTAAATTTCATGGACAAATCTTTTTTAGCTTGTGAATGATGCCATCCATCAACTTGGAGACAACTAATATACGGTGAAAATAAAGCAGTTGGATATTAAAGTTACCATCAAAAAATCTTTACTCATAACTAGAGTGATATGAAATAGTTCTCTTGAACTTGTGATTTCTAATGAAATAGCTCTGCAATGGATAGTACAGTAATGTATGTATTTACGCCCATGACGGTAATCCTTTTGGCTTTTATGATTTTCATGGGAGCTATAACGCCAAGTTGTTGCCCTCCCATTCGAGAGTGTTGTCTTAGCTCACTGCAAGAAGAATTGGTTGATATCCCCCTTGTCTGTTATGAAAATATTTTATTAAATATCGAGGCGATATGTGATTGAGTGTTAGACAATAGTTATTCAATTGTTGTTGAAATGAGAGTTCCATAACATTTCCACAACACTTGTTATAAAAAACATGCCACAACAACTTGTAAAATAAAACCTATTATTGGAAGGACTTAACCCAATAGTTTAGTAAAATAAATACTTGTATGAAATACTTGCAAGCCATAGTTTTTTAATGTTACATTTTGTATGTTTGGTTTCTATACAAGTGTTTTTGAGGAATGCAGGGTTGTTTGAAAGCTCAAGCACAATGTCAAGTTTTATTTTGTATGTTCGATGCGAATGAGGTATGCCGGTCGTCAAGTATTGAAGCCGAATGAGGGTGTTTGTAATTGGAGATGTGTTGATGTTGTACCATTATGTAACTCCGGTGTTACACGTCGTTAGGTTTAAGTATGGATATTTGAGCCCTGATCAATGCTTGTGGGTGTGGTGAGATTTCGAGTGTTGGAAATACCACTACTTTCATTGGCTTCGGAACTAGGTCCTTGAATGATGAGTGGAAGATCGGCCCTACATTGGTGGACGGTGTCGAGGCTGCTCAAATGGTCGTCAGAATTTATATTCATCATCTCCTTTCATACATGCTATTAAGTGTTACATAAAGATATTAGATTAACTTTTATTGGGTCATGAATTACGAGTTTCAAACCTTCTAGGGGTGCATTGGTGTTTTGGGAATTGAAACGATCCTTATGTGTTGCTTAAATATCCTTAGAGATGTAATGAACTAAGCCTAAAAACATAGTCATGTATTATGAGATGTGGTCGTTCATATAGATGTTTTCATGTTTACAGATAGAGTAGGTTTATGCTTTGATAATAATATGTTCACCCTTGTAGTGATTTGTGTGATAGATTTGGATCCTTCTCTGACTTTCAATGTGCTTCTGAATAGTTTTAAGTGGGTTGTCCACGAATTTAGGCCCAGAGGGATGATATTCAAAGGTCTTTACTCGAAGCCCGACACTCCATTTTAATTATAATTTAATTAAATAATTACATATTAATTAATAAATAAGAAATTGTGGATTAATAAATGGGCCTCCTTTTCTTCGACAATTTTTCGTTTATTATATATTTTGAGGTTCCTTTTTGCCCGATATCACAAACTCTATTTGCGAGTCCCATATTGAACAAACGTATACTCCCTCTATATATGACGAATATGACTAATATTAAGTATTAGATGTTGCATATGATACATTACTTGTTCAATGTTCATGTTTTGCTATGCCTAGTTGGTTATATGCCAGTTCCAATTATTATTAAATAAGCTCTTTTTGTGGTTATACAAATCCGTTTATTTTCTCCTTCGATTTTTGATCACGAGGTAGCATCAGTTGTTGTGTAAAACCTTGTAAAAATTAAGTATTTAGCTTTAGACAATACGAGCCTTGAGGAGGAACATTTAAAGAAGATTTATCTATGATGTATATAACTAGGATTTTTCAATACGAGGAAATAATTTCTCTTGCTTCTCAAATAAAAAACTTCAAGGTCCAAGATAATATCTCTCATGATTTTAAAAAACATATTTCCCAAGATGAATTCATGTATGTTGATTACAAAGTGAATAAAGATGGATGTATAATTCAGTTTTCATATGCGTATAGGAGTATAAGAGGATGTTGAAGTGAATTCTCAAGTAATTTCGACTGTAATGGGAAGGTAATTACACAATAGTATTTGTATCATTGTCTGATATACATAAGAGACGGCGGCTGACAACGAAAAACTATGGCTCAAACAACTGGCAAAATCAGTTGTCTTTTTCAATTTTGCTTGTAGTCGTATCGGTAAAAAGTTGAAGTATAAAAAAAATGAGACAGTTGCTAAATAAATTTTGAGTAAGAAAAAAATATATTTAAAATTTGATTATTAATTTTTTTTTAAAAAAGACAATTGTGCCACCAATCTATTTTTTGTTCAAAAACGACATTTCCAAGAATTTCAAGTGATACTTTTTTGTCATCATCAAAAATCCTGAGAATATATGTTTCCTTGTGGGACTATAAATAATATGAATGATACGAACTAATATCTCCCTTTTCTAGAATAATTTTTAGAAAATATCTTCTGTATTAATTTCTTAATAGATTAGGATTATTTATCATTCAATACTATCCCTATAAATATACATGATAAACAACACGGATATTCAACTCACCATCAAAAGAAAAAAGAAATACATCATTACTTTGTTATAAAGGATCTTATTATAGAGAAAGAAGGAAAAATGAAATCTGTAGCGCAGTTGGTGTTAGTGATCATGGTAGTCATGGCCATCATGACATTCACCACAGCTTTTGTACCCCCTCCCAGCTGTTGTCCTGATGTCATCGAGTGTTGTGGCATTGATGGTGGGCGAAAAATACTAAAACCGTAGAAAATATTTTCGATGCCACTATCTTATTGTATTCCAAATCTTTCATTTTAAAGAATAATAACGCAACTGTTACAGGTGTGATTTTAATCACAAACTTATCCAATTTTCATATTGAATGCAGTTTGTTCTTTTTAGTTTTTGTATTTTGTGTGAGAAGGAGGTGGTTGAGTCACATAGCCCCCCAATCTTTGAAATTTAGTGAGAAAATAAAACCAAAAATATCAACCACGCTATTTAGAGTCCATACCTTTATAAAAATATAATTCATATATATATACCATTCATGGAATGCAAAGGACTTCAGTTTTATCTCACTGACTTTAGAGATTTTGATGTGGAGATGCTTGTGCTTACTTTAATAAATTAAGGAAGTTCAATTCTCAAGCTTTAAAATCAAATTACTATGACTTTGCCTATTTTGATGAGTTGGAAGGTTTAAGAAAGCTTGATTCTCACCATTGAAAGTGATTACTTCTAACAAATTACTTTGCTTGCACTGCAAATACATTATGAGTAAGCAATTAATGCTTTGTTATTTAGAAATAATTAAACATAGTCTTGCAATCAACGATTTGAGTATTGTTTCTAATATGCTTATAACAAATTAATAAATTTATGATGCCCTTATTTGGATTCAAATTGTCATCCTCACATGTAAAGTCAAACAATTTAATATAGATTTCTTTTAAATTAATCTATTGACATCACAAAAAAGAACTTTTATGAACTAAGATCTTCTATGTTGTTTTTTGACACATATCTACTCACTATCTCAATAGCCATAGAAATATTTGGCCATGTACAAATCAAAGGATGTATAAGACTCTCTACAACTCATGGATATGAAACATCATTCACCTCGTTTTCTTTATTAGTTTGTGAGCATATCTTCTTGTACTAACAGTTCAATATATTCGAGTTATGACAACCACAAAATTTGAGTTGTTCTGTAACAAAAAAAAATTCATCCTTCGGATTTTTTGAGGATATTAAATATCATGGACAAATCTTTTTTAGCTTGTGAATGATGCCATCCATCAACTTGGAGACAACTAATATACGGTGAAAATAAAGCAGTTGGATATTAAAGTTACCATCAAAAAATCTTTACTCATAACTAGAGTGATATGAAATAGTTCTCTTGAACTTGTGATTTCTAATGAAATAGATCTGCAATGGATAGTACAGTAATGTATGTATTTACGCCCATGACGGTAATCCTTTTGGCTTTTATGATTTTCATGGGAGCTATAACGCCAAGTTGTTGCCCTCCCATTCGAGAGTGTTGTCTTAGCTCACTGCAAGAAGAATTGGTTGATATCCCCCTTGTCTGTTATAAAAATATTTTATTAAATATCGAGGCGATATGTGATTGAGTGTTAGACAATAGTTATTCAATTGTTGTTGAAATGAGAGTTCCATAACATTTCCACAACACTTGTTATAAAAAACATGCCACAACAACTTGTAAAATAAAACCTATTATTGGAAGGACTTAACCCAATAGTTTAGTAAAATAAATACTTGTATGAAATACTTGCAAGCCATAGTTTTTTAATGTTATATTTTGTATGTTTGGTTTCTATACAAGTGTTTTTGAGGAATGCAGGGTTGTTTGAAAGCTCAAGCACAATGTCAAGTTTTATTTTGTATGTTCGATGCGAATGAGGTATGCCGGTCGTCGAGTATTGAAGCCGAATGAGGGTGTTTGTAATTGGAGATGTGTTGATGTTGTACCATTATGTAACTCCGGTGTTACACGTCGTTAGGTTTAAGTATGGATATTTGAGCCCTGATCAATGCTTGTGGGTGTGGTGAGATTTCGAGTGTTGGAAATACCACTACTTTCATTGGCTTCGGAACTAGGTCCTTGAATGATGAGTGGAAGATCGGCCCTACATTGGTGGACGGTGTCGAGGCTGCTCAAATGGTCATCATAATTTATATTCATCATCTCCTTTCATACATGCTATCAAGTGTTACATAAAGATATTAGATTAACTTTTATTGGGTCATGAATTACGAGTTTCAAACCTTCTAGGGGTGCATTGGTGTTTTGGGAATTGAAACGATCCTTATGTGTTGCTTAAATATCCTTAGAGATGTAATGAACTAGGCCTAAAAACATAGTCATGTATTATGAGATGTGGTCGTTCATATAGATGTTTTCATGTTTACAGATAGAGTAGGTTTATGCTTTGATAATAATATGTTCACCCTTGTAGTGATTTGTGTGATAGATTTGGATCCTTCTCTGACTTTCAATGTGCTTTTGAATAGTTTTGAGTGGGTTGTCCACGAATTTAGGCCCAGAGGGATGATATTCAAAGGTCTTTACTCGAAGCCCGACACTCCATTTTAATTATAATTTAATTGAATAATTACATATTAATTAATAAATAAGAAATTGTGGATTAATAAATGGGCCTCCTTTTCTTCGACAATTTTTCGTTTATTATATATTTTGAGGTTCCTTTTTGCCCGATATCACAAACTCTATTTGCGAGTCCCATATTGAACAAACGTATACTCCCTCTATATATGACGAATATGACTAATATTAAGTATTAGATGTTGCATATGATACATTACTTGTTCAATGTTCATGTTTTGCTATGCCTAGTTGGTTATATGCCAGTTCCAATTATTATTAAATAAGCTCTTTTTGTGGTTATACAAATCCGTTTATTTTCTCCTTCGATTTTTGATCACGAGGTAGCATCAGTTGTTGTGTAAAACCTTGTAAAAATTAAGTATTTAGCTTTAGACAATACGAGCCTTGAGGAGGAACATTTAAAGAAGATTTATCTGTGATGTATATAACTAGGATTTTTCAATACCAGGAAATAATTTCTCTTGCTTCTCAAATAAAAAACTTCAAGGTCCAAGATAATATCTCTCATGATTTTAAAAAACATATTTCCCAAGATTAAGTCATGTATGTTGATTACAAAGTGAATAAAGATGGATGTATAATTCCGTTTTCATATGCGTATAGGAGTATAAGAGGATGTTGAAGTGAATTCTCAAGTAATTTCGCCTGTAATGGGAAGGTAATTACACAATAGTATTTGTATCATTGTCTGATATACATAAGAGACGGCGGCTGACAACGAAAAACTATGGCTCAAACAACTGGCAAAATCAGTTGTCTTTTTCAATTTTGCTTGTAGTCGTATCGGTAAAAAGTTGAAGTATAAAAAAAATGAGACAGTTGCTAAATAAATTTTGAGTAAGAAAAAAATATATTTAAAATTTGATTTTTAATTTTTTTTTAAAAAGACAATTGTGCCACCAATCTATTTTTTGTTCAAAAACGACATTTCCAAGAATTTCAAGTGATACTTTTTTGTCATCATCAAAAATCCTGAGAATATATGTTTCCTTGTGGGACTATAAATAATATGAATGATACGAACTAATATCTCCCTTTTCTAGAATAATTTTTAGAAAATATCTTCTGTATTAATTTCTTAATAGATTTGGATTATTTATCATTCAATACTATCCCTATAAATATACATGATAAACAACACGGATATTCAACTCACCATCAAAAGAAAAAAGAAATACATCATTACTTTGTTATAAAGGATCTTATTATAGAGAAGGAAGGAAAAATGAAATCTGTAGCGCAGTTGGTGTTAGTGATCATGGTAGTCATGGCCATCATGACATTCACCACAGCTTTTGTACCCCCTCCCAGCTGTTGTCCTGATGTCATCGAGTGTTGTGGCATTGATGGTGGGCGAAAAATACTAAAACCGTAGAAAATATTTTCGATGCCACTATCTTATTGTATTCCAAATCTTTCATTTTAAAGAATAATAACGCAACTGTTACAGGTGTGATTTTAATCACAAACTTATCCAATTTTCATATTGAATGCAGTTTGTTCTTTTTAGTTTTTGTATTTTGTGTGAGAAGGAGGTGGTTGAGTCACAATGCCCCCCAATCTTTGAAATCAAGTGAGAAAATAAAACCAAAACTATCAACCACGCTATTTAGAGTCCATACCTTTATAAAAATATAATTCATATATATATACCATTCATGGAATGCAAAGGACTTCAGTTTTATCTCACTGACTTTAGAGATTTTGATGTGGAGATGCTTGTGCTTACTTTAATAAATTAAGGAAGTTCAATTCTCAAGCTTTAAAATCAAATTACTATGACTTTGCCTATTTTGATGAGTTGGAAGGTTTAAGAAAGCTTGATTCTCACCATTGAAAGTGATTACTTCTAACAAATTACTTTGCTTGCACTGCAAATACATTATGAGTAAGCAATTAATGCTTTGTTATTTAGAAATAATTAAACATAGTCTTGCAATCAACGATTTGAGTATTGTTTCTAATATGCTTATAACAAATGAATAAATTTATGATGCCCTTATTTGGATTCAAATTGTCATCCTCACATGTAAAGTCAAACAATTTAATATAGATTTCTTTTAAATTAATCTATTAACATCACAAAAAAGAACTTTTATGAACTAAGATCTTCTATGTTGTTTTTTGACACATATCTACTCACTATCTCAATAGCCATAGAAATATTTGGCCATGTACAAATCAAAGGATGTCTAAGACTCTCTACAACTCATGGATATGAAACATCATTCACCTCGTTTTCTTTATTAGTTTGTGAGCATATCTTCTTGTACTAACAGTTCAATATATTCAAGTTATGACAACCACAAAATTTGAGTTGTTCTTAACAAAAAAAAATTCATCCTTCGGATTTTTTAAGGATATTAAATATCATGAACAAATCTTTTTTAGCTTGTGAATGATGCCATCCATCAACTTGGAGACAACTAATATACGGTGAAAATAAAGCAGTTGGATATTAAAGTTACCATCAAAAAATCTTTACTCATAACTAGAGTGATATGAAATAGTTCTCTTGAACTTGTGATTTCTAATGAAATAGCTCTGCAATGGATAGTACAGTAATGTATGTATTTACGCCCATGACGGTAATCCTTTTGGCTTTTATGATTTTCATGGGAGCTATAACGCCAAGTTGTTGCCCTCCCATTCGAGAGTGTTGTCTTAGCTCACTGCAAGAAGAATTGGTTGATATCCCCCTTGTCTGTTATGAAAATATTTTATTAAATATCGAGGCGATATGTGATTGAGTGTTAGACAATAGTTATTCAATTGTTGTTGAAATGAGAGTTCCATAACATTTCCACAACACTTGTTATAAAAAACATGCCACAACAACTTGTAAAATAAAACCTATTATTGGAAGGACTTAACCCAATAGTTTAGTAAAATAAATACTTGTATGAAATACTTGCAAGCCATAGTTTTTTAATGTTACATTTTGTATGTTTGGTTTCTATACAAGTGTTTTTGAGGAATGCAGGGTTGTTTGAAAGCTCAAGCACAATGTCAAGTTTTATTTTGTATGTTCGATGCGAATGAGGTATGCCGGTCGTCAAGTATTGAAGCCGAATGAGGGTGTTTGTAATTGGAGATGTGTTGATGTTGTACCATTATGTAACTCCGGTGTTACACGTCGTTAGGTTTAAGTATGGATATTTGAGCCCTGATCAATGCTTGTGGGTGTGGTGAGATTTCGAGTGTTGGAAATACCACTACTTTCATTGGCTTCGGAACTAGGTCCTTGAATGATGAGTGGAAGATCGGCCCTACATTGGTGGACGGTGTCGAGGCTGCTTAAATGGTCGTCAGAATTTATATTCATCATCTCCTTTCATACATGCTATCAAGTGTTACATAAAGATATTAGATTAACTTTTATTGGGTCATGAATTACGAGTTTCAAACCTTCTAGGGGTGCATTGGTGTTTTGGGAATTGAAACGATCCTTATGTGTTGCTTAAATATCCTTAGAGATGTAATGAACTAAGCCTAAAAACATAGTCATGTATTATGAGATGTGGTCGTTCATATAGATGTTTTCATGTTTACAGATAGAGTAGGTTTATGCTTTGATAATAATATGTTCACCCTTGTAGTGATTTGTGTGATAGATTTGGATCCTTCTCTGACTTTCAATGTGCTTCTGAATAGTTTTGAGTGGGTTGTCCACGAATTTAGGCCCAGAGGGATGATATTCAAAGGTCTTTACTCGAAGCCCGACACTCCATTTTAATTATAATTTAACTAAATAATTACATATTAATTAATAAATAAGAAATTGTGGATTAATAAATGGGCCTCCTTTTCTTCGACAATTTTTCGTTTATTATATATTTTGAGGTTCCTTTTTGCCCGATATCACAAACTCTATTTGCGAGTCCCATATTGAACAAACGTATACTCCCTCTATATATGACGAATATGACTAATATTAAGTATTAGATGTTGCATATGATACATTACTTGTTCAATGTTCATGTTTTGCTATGCCTAGTTGGTTATATGCCAGTTCCAATTATTATTAAATAAGCTCTTTTTGTGGTTATACAAATCCGTTTATTTTCTCCTTCGATTTTTGATCACGAGGTAGCATCAGTTGTTGTGTAAAACCTTGTAAAAATTAAGTATTTAGCTTTAGACAATACGAGCCTTGAGGAGGAACATTTAAAGAAGATTTATCTATGATGTATATAACTAGGATTTTTCAATACGAGGAAATAATTTCTCTTGCTTCTCAAATAAAAAACTTCAAGGTCCAAGATAATATCTCTCATGATTTTAAAAAACATATTTCCCAAGATGAAGTCATGTATGTTGATTACAAAGTGAATAAAGATGGATGTATAATTCAGTTTTCATATGCGTATAGGAGTATAAGAGGATGTTGAAGTGAATTCTCAAGTAATTTCGACTGTAATGGGAAGGTAATTACACAATAGTATTTGTATCATTGTCTGATATACATAAGAGACGGCGGCTGACAACGAAAAACTATGGCTCAAACAACTGGCAAAATCAGTTGTCTTTTTCAATTTTGCTTGTAGTCGTATCGGTAAAAAGTTGAAGTATAAAAAAAATGAGACAGTTGCTAAATAAATTTTGAGTAAGAAAAAAATATATTTAAAATTTGATTATTAATTTTTTTTTTAAAAAAGACAATTGTGCCACCAATCTATTTTTTGTTCAAAAACGACATTTCCAAGAATTTCAAGTGATACTTTTTTGTCATCATCAAAAATCCTGAGAATATATGTTTCCTTGTGGGACTATAAATAATATGAATGATACGAACTAATATCTCCCTTTTCTGGAATAATTTTTAGAAAATATCTTCTGTATTAATTTCTTAATAGATTTGGATTATTTATCATTCAATACTATCCCTATAAATATACATGATAAACAACACGGATATTCAACTCACCATCAAAAGAAAAAATAAATACATCATTACTTTGTTATAAAGGATCTTATTATAGAGAAGGAAGAAAAAATGAAATCTGTAGCGCAGTTGGTGTTAGTGATCATGGTAGTCATGGCCATCATGACATTCACCACAGCTTTTGTACCCCCTCCCAGCTGTTGTCCTGATGTCATCGAGTGTTGTGGCATTGATGGTGGGCGAAAAATACTAAAACCGTAGAAAATATTTTCGATGCCACTATCTTATTGTATTCCAAATCTTTCATTTTAAAGTATAATAACGCAACTGTTACAGGTGTGATTTTAATCACAAACTTATCCAATTTTCATATTGAATGCAGTTTGTTCTTTTTAGTTTTTGTATTTTGTGTGAGAAGGAGGTGGTTGAGTCACATAGCCCCCCAATCTTTGAAATCAAGTGAGAAAATAAAACCAAAAATATCAACCACCCTATTTAGAGTCCATACCTTTATAAAAATATAATTCATATATATATACCATTCATGGAATGCAAAGGACTTCAGTTTTATCTCACTGACTTTAGAGATTTTGATGTGGAGATGCTTGTGCTTACTTTAATAAATTAAGGAAGTTCAATTCTCAAGCTTTAAAATCAAATTACTATGACTTTGCCTATTTTGATGAGTTGGAAGGTTTAAGAAAGCTTGATTCTCACCATTGAAAGTGATTACTTCTAACAAATTACTTTGCTTGCACTGCAAATACATTATGAGTAAGCAATTAATGCTTTGTTATTTAGAAATAATTAAACATAGTCTTGCAATCAACGATTTGAGTATTGTTTCTAATATGCTTATAACAAATTAATAAATTTATGATGCCCTTATTTGGATTCAAATTGTCATCCTCACATGTAAAGTCAAACAATTTAATATAGATTTCTTTTAAATTAATCTATTAACATCACAAAAAAGAACTTTTATGAACTAAGATCTTCTATGTTGTTTTTTGACACATATCTACTCACTATCTCAATAGCCATAGAAATATTTGGCCATGTACAAATCAAAGGATGTATAAGACTCTCTACAACTCATGGATATGAAACATCATTCACCTCGTTTTCTTTATTAGTTTGTGAGCATATCTTCTTGTACTAACAGTTCAATATATTCAAGTTATGACAACCACAAAATTTGAGTTGTTCTTAACAAAAAAAAATTCATCCTTCGGATTTTTTGAGGATATTAAATATCATGGACAAATCTTTTTTAGCTTGTGAATGATGCCATCCATCAACTTGGAGACAACTAATATACGGTGAAAATAAAGCAGTTGGATATTAAAGTTACCATCAAAAAATCTTTACTCATAACTAGAGTGATATGAAATAGTTCTCTTGAACTTGTGATTTCTAATGAAATAGCTCTGCAATGGATAGTACAGTAATGTATGTATTTACGCCCATGACGGTAATCCTTTTGGCTTTTATGATTTTCATGGGAGCTATAACGCCAAGTTGTTGCCCTCCCATTCGAGAGTGTTGTCTTAGCTCACTGCAAGAAGAATTGGTTGATATCCCCCTTGTCTGTTATGAAAATATTTTATTAAATATCGAGGCGATATGTGATTGAGTGTTAGACAATAGTTATTCAATTGTTGTTGAAATGAGAGTTCCATAACATTTCCACAACACTTGTTATAAAAAACATGCCACAACAACTTGTAAAATAAAACCTATTATTGGAAGGACTTAACCCAATAGTTTAGTAAAATAAATACTTGTATGAAATACTTGCAAGCCATAGTTTTTTAATGTTACATTTTGTATGTTTGGTTTCTATACAAGTGTTTTTGAGGAATGCAGGGTTGTTTGAAAGCTTAAGCACAATGTCAAGTTTTATTTTGTATGTTCGATGCGAATGAGGTATGCCGGTCGTCAAGTATTGAAGCCGAATGAGGGTGTTTGTAATTGGAGATGTGTTGATGTTGTACCATTATGTAACTCCGGTGTTACACGTCGTTAGGTTTAAGTATGGATATTTGAGCCCTGATCAATGCTTGTGGGTGTGGTGAGATTTCGAGTGTTGGAAATACCACTACTTTCATTGGCTTCGGAACTAGGTCCTTGAATGATGAGTGGAAGATCGGCCCTACATTGGTGGACGGTGTCGAGGCTGCTCAAATGGTCGTCAGAATTTATATTCATCATCTCCTTTCATACATGCTATCAAGTGTTACATAAAGATATTAGATTAACTTTTATTGGGTCATGAATTACGAGTTTCAAACCTTCTACGGGTGCATTGGTGTTTTGGGAATTGAAACGATCCTTATGTGTTGCTTAAATATCCTTAGAGATGTAATGAACTAAGCCTAAAAACATAGTCATGTATTATGAGATGTGGTCGTTCATATAGATGTTTTCATGTTTACAGATAGAGTAGGTTTATGCTTTGATAATAATATGTTCACCCTTGTAGTGATTTGTGTGATAGATTTGGATCCTTCTCTGACTTTCAATGTGCTTCTCAATTGTTTTGAGTGGGTTGTCCACGAATTTAGGCCCAGAGGGATGATATTCAAAGGTCTTTACTCGAAGCCCGACACTCCATTTTAATTATAATTTAATTAAATAATTACATATTAATTAATAAATAAGAAATTGTGGATTAATAAATGGGCCTCCTTTTCTTCGACAATTTTTCGTTTATTATATATTTTGAGGTTCCTTTTTGCCCGATATCACAAACTCTATTTGCGAGTCCCATATTGAACAAACGTATACTCCCTCTATATATGACGAATATGACTAATATTAAGTATTAGATGTTGCATATGATACATTACTTGTTCAATGTTCATGTTTTGCTATGCCTAGTTGGTTATATGCCAGTTCCAATTATTATTAAATAAGCTCTTTTTGTGGTTATACAAATCCGTTTATTTTCTCCTTCGATTTTTGATCACGAGGTAGCATCAGTTGTTGTGTAAAACCTTGTAAAAATTAAGTATTTAGCTTTAGACAATACGAGCCTTGAGGAGGAACATTTAAAGAAGATTTATCTATGATGTATATAACTAGGATTTTTCAATACGAGGAAATAATTTCTCTTGCTTCTCAAATAAAAAACTTCAAGGTCCAAGATAATATCTCTCATGATTTTAAAAAACATATTTCCCAAGATGAAGTCATGTATGTTGATTACAAAGTGAATAAAGATGGATGTATAATTCAGTTTTCATATGCGTATAGGAGTATAAGAGGATGTTGAAGTGAATTCTCAAGTAATTTCGACTGTAATGGGAAGGTAATTACACAATAGTATTTGTATCATTGTCTGATATACATAAGAGACGGCGGCTGACAACAAAAAACTATGGCTCAAACAACTGGCAAAATCAGTTGTCTTTTTCAATTTTGCTTGTAGTCGTATCGGTAAAAAGTTGAAGTATAAAAAAAATGAGACAGTTGCTAAATAAATTTTGAGTAAGAAAAAAATATATTTAAAATTTGATTAATAATTTTTTTTTTAAAAAGACAATTGTGCCACCAATCTATTTTTTGTTCAAAAACGACATTTCCAAGAATTTCAAGTGATACTTTTTTGTCATCATCAAAAATCCTGAGAATATATGTTTCCTTGTGGGACTATAAATAATATGAATGATACGAACTAATATCTCCCTTTTCTAGAATAATTTTTAGAAAATATCTTCTGTATTAATTTCTTAATAGATTTGGATTATTTATCATTCAATACTATCCCTATAAATATACATGATAAACAACACGGATATTCAACTCACCATCAAAAGAAAAAAGAAATACATCATTACTTTGTTATAAAGGATCTTATTATAGAGAAGGAAGGAAAAATGAAATCTGTAGCGCAGTTGGTGTTAGTGATCATGGTAGTCATGGCCATCATGACATTCACCACAGCTTTTGTACCCCCTCCCAGCTGTTGTCCTGATGTCATCGAGTGTTGTGGCATTGATGGTGGGCGAAAAATACTAAAACCGTAGAAAATATTTTCGATGCCACTATCTTATTGTATTCCAAATCTTTCATTTTAAAGAATAATAACGCAATTGTTACAGGTGTGATTTTAATCACAAACTTATCCAATTTTCATATTGAATGCAGTTTGTTCTTTTTAGTTTTTGTATTTTGTGTGAGAAGGAGGTGGTTGAGTCACATAGCCCCCCAATCTTTGAAATCAAGTGAGAAAATAAAACCAAAAATATCAACCACGCTATTTAGAGTCCATACCTTTATAAAAATATAATTCATATATATATACCATTCATGGAATGCAAAGGACTTCAGTTTTATCTCACTGACTTTAGAGATTTTGATGTGGAGATGCTTGTGCTTACTTTAATAAATTAAGGAAGTTCAATTCTCAAGCTTTAAAATCAAATTACTATGACTTTGCCTATTTTGATGAGTTGGAAGGTTTAAGAAAGCTTGATTCTCACCATTGAAAGTGATTACTTCTAACAAATTACTTTGCTTGCACTGCAAATACATTATGAGTAAGCAATTAATGCTTTGTTATTTAGAAATAATTAAACATAGTCTTGCAATCAACGATTTGAGTATTGTTTCTAATATGCTTATAACAAATTAATAAATTTATGATGCCCTTATTTGGATCAAATTGTCATCCTCACATGTAAAGTCAAACAATTTAATATAGATTTCTTTTAAATTAATCTATTAACATCACAAAAAAGAACTTTTATGAACTAAGATCTTCTATGTTGTTTTTTGACACATATCTACTCACTATCTCAATAGCCATAGAAATATTTGGCCATGTACAAATCAAAGGATGTATAAGACTCTCTACAACTCATGGATATGAAACATCATTCACCTCGTTTTCTTTATTAGTTTGTGAGCATATCTTCTTGTACTAACAGTTCAATATATTCAAGTTATGACAACCACAAAATTTGAGTTGTTCTGTAACAAAAAAAAATTCATCCTTCGGATTTTTTGAGGATATTAAATATCATGGACAAATCTTTTTTAGCTTGGGAATGATGCCATCCATCAACTTGGAGACAACTAATATACGGTGAAAATAAAGCAGTTGGATATTAAAGTTACCATCAAAAAATCTTTACTCATAACTAGAGTGATATGAAATAGTTCTCTTGAACTTGTGATTTCTAACGAAATAGCTCTGCAATGGATAGTACAGTAATGTATGTAATTACGCCCATGACGGTAATCCTTTTGGCTTTTATGATTTTCATGGGAGCTATAACGCCAAGTTGTTGCCCTCCCATTCGAGAGTGTTGTCTTAGCTCACTGCAAGAAGAATTGGTTGATATCCCCCTTGTCTGGTATGAAAATATTTTATTAAATATCGAGGCGATATGTGATTGAGTGTTAGACAATAGTTATTCAATTGTTGTTGAAATGAGAGTTCCATAACATTTCCACAACACTTGTTATAAAAAACATGCCACAACAACTTGTAAAATAAAACCTATTATTGGAAGGACTTAACCCAATAGTTTAGTAAAATAAATACTTGTATGAAATACTTGCAAGCCATAGTTTTTTAATGTTACATTTTGTATGTTTGGTTTCTATACAAGTGTTTTTGAGGAATGCAGGGTTGTTTGAAAGCTCAAGCACAATGTCAAGTTTTATTTTGTATGTTCGATGCGAATGAGGTATGCCGGTCGTCGAGTATTGAAGCCGAATGAGGGTGTTTGTAATTGGAGATGTGTTGATGTTGTACCATTATGTAACTCCGGTGTTACACGTCGTTAGGTTTAAGTATGGATATTTGAGCCCTGATCAATGCTTGTGGGTGTGGTGAGATTTCGAGTGTTGGAAATACCACTACTTTCATTGGCTTCGGAACTAGGTCCTTGAATGATGAGTGGAAGATCGGCCCTACATTGGTGGACGGTGTCGAGGCTGCTCAAATGGTCGTCAGAATTTATATTCATCATCTCCTTTCATACATGCTATCAAGTGTTACATAAAGATATTAGATTAACTTTTATTGGGTCATGAATTACGAGTTTCAAACCTTCTAGGGGTGCATTGGTGTTTTGGGAATTGAAACGATCCTTATGTGATGCTTAAATATCCTTAGAGATGTAATGAACTAAGCCTAAAAACATAGTCATGTATTATGAGATGTGGTCGTTCATATAGATGTTTTCATGTTTACAGATAGAGTAGGTTTATGCTTTGATAATAATATGTTCACCCTTGTAGTGATTTGTGTGATAGATTTGGATCCTTCTCTGACTTTCAATGTGCTTCTCAATTGTTTTGAGTGGGTTGTCCACGAATTTAGGCCCAGAGGGATGATATTCAAAGGTCTTTACTCGAAGCCCGACACTCCATTTTAATTATAATTTAATTAAATAATTACATATTAATTAATAAATAAGAAATTGTGGATTAATAAATGGGCCTCCTTTTTTTCGACAATTTTTCGTTTATTATATATTTTGAGGTTCCTTTTTGCCCGATATCACAAACTCTATTTGCGAGTCCCATATTGAACAAACGTATACTCCCTCTATATATGACGAATATGACTAATATTAAGTATTAGATGTTGCATATGATACATTACTTGTTCAATGTTCAAGTTTTGCTATGCCTAGTTGGTTATATGCCAGTTCCAATTATTATTAAATAAGCTCTTTTTGTGGTTATACAAATCCGTTTATTTTCTCCTTCGATTTTTGATCAAGAGGTAGCATCAGTTGTTGTGTAAAACCTTGTAAAAATTAAGTATTTAGCTTTAGACAATACGAGCCTTGAGGAGGAACATTTAAAGAAGATTTATCTATGATGTATATAACTAGGATTTTTCAATACGAGGAAATAATTTCTCTTGCTTCTCAAATAAAAAACTTCAAGGTCCAAGATAATATCTCTCATGATTTTAAAAAACATATTTCCCAAGATGAAGTCATGTATGTTGATTACAAAGTGAATAAAGATGGATGTATAATTCCGTTTTCATATGCGTATAGGAGTATAAGAGGATGTTGAAGTGAATTCTCAAGTAATTTCGACTGTAATGGGAAGGTAATTACACAATAGTATTTGTATCATTGTCTGATATACATAAGAGACGGCGGCTGACAACGAAAAACTATGGCTCAAACAACTAGCAAAATCAGTTGTCTTTTTCAATTTTGCTTGTAGTCGTATCGGTAAAAAGTTGACGTATAAAAAAAATGAGACAGTTGCTAAATAAATTTTGAATAAGAAAAAATATATTTAAAATTTGATTTTTAATTTTTTTTAAAAAGACAATTGTGCCACCAATCTATTTTTTGTTCAAAAACGACATTTCTAAGAATTTCAAGTGATACTTTTTTGTCATCATCAAAAATCCTGAGAATATATGTTTCCTTGTGGGACTATAAATAATATGAATGATACGAACTAATATCTCCCTTTTCTAGAATAATTTTTAGAAAATATCTTCTGTATTAATTTCTTAATAGATTTGGATTATTTATCATTCAATACTATCCCTATAAATATACATGATAAACAACACGGATATTCAACTCACCATCAAAAAAAAAAAGAAATACATCATTACTTTGTTATAAAGGATCTTATTATAGAGAAGGAAGGAAAAATGAAATCTGTAGCGCAGTTGGTGTTAGTGATCATGGTAGTCATGGCCATCATGACATTCACCACAGCTTTTGTACCCCCCTCCCAGCTGTTGTCCTGATGTCATCGAGTGTTGTGGCATTGATGGTGGGCGAAAAATACTAAAACCCTAGAAAATATTTTCGATGCCACTATCTTATTGTATTCCAAATCTTTCATTTTAAAGAATAATAACGCAACTGTTACAGGTGTGATTTTAATCACAAACTTATCCAATTTTCATATTGAATGCAATTTGTTCTTTTTAGTTGTTGTATTTTGTGTGAGAAGGAGGTGGTTGGGTCACATAGCCCCCCAATCTTTGAAATCAGGTGAGATAATAAAACCAAAAATATCAACCACGCTATTTAGAGTCCATACCTTTATAAAAATGTAATTCATATATATACCATTCATGGAATGCAAAGGACTTCAGTTTTATCTCACCGACTTTAGAGATTTTGATGTGGAGATGCTTGTGCTTACTTTAATAAATTAAGGAAGTTCAATTCTCAAGGTTTAAAATCAAATTACTATGACTTTGCCTATTTTGATGAGTTGGAAGGTTTAAGAAAGCTTGATTCTCACCATTGAAAGTGATTACTTCTAACAAATTACTTTGCTTGCACTGCAAATACATTATGAGTAAGCAATTAATGCTTTGTTATTTAGAAATAATTAATTGACAGAGTCTTGCAATCAACGATTTGAGTATTGTTTCTAATATGTTTATAACTAATTAATAAATTTATGACGCCCTTATTTGGATTCAAATTGTCATCCTCACATGTAAAGTCAAACAATTTAATATAGATTTCTTTTAAATTAATCTATTAACATCACAAAAAAGAACTTTTATGAACTAAGATCTTCTATGTCGTTTTTTGACACACATCTACTCACTATCTCAATAGCCATAGAAATATTTGGCCATGTACAAATCAAAGGATATATAAGACTCTCTACAACTCATGGATATGAAACATCATTCACCTCGTTTTCTTTATTAGTTTATGAGCATATCTTCTTGTACTAACAGTTTAATATATTCAAGTTATGACAACCACAAAATTTGAGTTGTTTAGTAACAAAAAAAATTTCATCCTTCGGATTTTTTCAGGATATTAAATATCATGGACAAATCTTTTTTAGCTTGTGAATCATGCCATCCATCAACTTGGAGACGACTAATATACGATGAAAATAAAGCAGTTGGATATTAAAGTTCCCATCAAAAAATCTTTACTCATAACTAGAGTGATATGAAATAGTTCTCTTGAACTTGTGATTTCTAATGAAATAGCTCTGCAATGGATAGTATAGTAATGTATGTAATTACGCCGATGACGGTAATCCTTTTGGCTTTTATGATTTTCATGGGAGCTATAACGCCAAGTTGTTGCCTTCCCATTTGAGAGTGTTGTCTTAGCTCACTACAAGAAAAATTGGCTGATATCTCCCTTGTCTTTTATGAAAATATTTTATTAAATATCGAGGCGATATGGATATGTGATTAAGTGTTAGACAATCTATATTCAATTGTTGTTGAAATGAGAGTTCCATAACATTTCCACAACACTTGTTAGAAAAAACATGACACAACAACTTGTAAAAGAAAACCTATTGTTGGAAGGACTTAACCCAATAGTTTAGTAAAATAAATACTTGTATGAAATACTTGCAAGCCATAGTTTTTTAATGTTACATTTTGTATGTTTGGTTTCTATACAAGTGTTTTGGAGGAATGCAGGGTTGTTTGAAAGCTCAAGCACAATGTCAAGATTTATTTTGTATGTTCGATGTGAATGAGGTATGCGGGTCGTCGAGTATTGAAGCCCAATGAGGGTTTTTGTAATTGGAGATGTGTTGATGTTGTACTATTATATAACTCCGGTGTTACACGTCGTTAGGTTTAAGTATGGAGATTTGAGCCCTGGCCAATCCTTACGGGTGTGGTAAGATTCAGAGTGTTGGGAATACCACTACTTTCAGTGGCTTCGGAACTTGGTCCTTCAATGATGAGTGGAAGATCGGCCCTACATTGGTGGACGGTGTCGAGGCTGCTCAAATGATCGTCAGAATTTATATTCATCGTCTCCTTTCATACATGTTATCAGATGTTACATAAAGATTTTAATACTTTAAGAGCATCTCCGACCGGTTGGTTATAATGATTGGCTAAATTGGACTTGCAGGACATTATCTAAAATTTGCTGAAGCTGTCAGACATTTTGTTTGGATGATATTGGATATATTGGTTGGCTATAATATTTAAAAATAGTATTTTATTAATATTTTAGATTGTTAATAGAATCTATCACTTTAATATGATAACGAGTGATGTGTAATATTCTTACAAACCTATAGTGGATCGACAAATATAGTCATACATAGGAGGTTGTCTATAATTATAGATAAGGGGTGGCTATGATTGAAGGTGCAGTTTTTTGGAGGCGTTGGTTATAATTTTATATTTGATATGTCAACTAAGCTTTTAGTTAAGTGTTTCTAATGGTTAGAAATGCTCCACGGGTTCTATATAAATCTTTAAGATTTTGATACTCTGACATTATGGGATTTTGAATCATCCAAGTTGTTCTGTCCACGACCTTATTTCAACAACCACGTTGACATTGCTCATCCATCTGCTCTGATTAGAGAAATTTATAAGTAAATAAAAGAATTTAATGACTATTACATAATACCCACAAGATGCTACAAGGGGACAACGAGGGAGGAGAACAGTAGAATAGTTCTTTTCTAAATTACCCTTGACAAAATAAATGATAAATTTGATGTAATTTGGTCTAGGAGATTCGGTGTGAAATGATAGTTTTTGTTGAAAAATGTGATATGTAATTATCCAAAATATAGTAACTAAAGTACAATTAAATCATGACGATGCGATTTTTAAACAACTCTTGCATATTAAATTTTCATATTGATGATAATCTGTGACACTCTTGATTTTCGCTATTGGTATATGAGAACATAAACATAAATATCTCTAACATGCGCAACAAGTGATAAAAGGATCAAGTCAATATCCCGTGTATGTTCGCGCAAGTTTGATTTGCTTTTATATATGAGCAACCAATGATACAACAATCCAGTTATATCTCACATATGTGCGCGCAAATTTGATTTCTTTAATATAAATTTATAACTACTAATAAATCATTTCAATTATATGACTAAGAAAAGCTAAAAATCATTAAACCTGACAAACAGAACTATTCCAAATTCAGCCCAAGTATTCTTTTTGCAAAAATTGAAAAGGAAAACTAGAAATTATTTTTTATTTATTACATAATTTTGAGTGCAATGCAATCTAGGCTTTCAGCTCATACTTGGTTCTCTTATAGTAGTCGTCCGATTCTTTTTTCCCTTCGTCTGCTGTTCTGATGAAGAGGCGCAGCATACTCACTTTCAAAAGTTTCAACAGTCAATGTTTCGTCTCTTACTAATATTCTTCTTTCAAAACTTACTATTAGAAAAGTGACAATGACAACACAGTTTACATAAATACATCCAAGTAGAGTTTAGTAACAGGAGTCGCATTCTGCGATTTGTCAACAAGAAGTTACAACTTACGATAACCGCCTTTTTCCACATTTATATCCAGCAAATTCTATTTCCATGTTAGTCAATCGAAGTAGCTCCAGGGTTGCACCAAAATATGAATATACAGACTGAGATAGCGCTGCAGCTGCATGTAGATAGTAGATGAACTTGAATATGGTGCCAGCATCTTGTCGTCTTTGAAGTGACTTGATATCAGGCAGTCCAATCACTGTCACTTCCAATTGTATCATCCTGTGGAGAAGTTTATGATAGTCAACAAAATTACTCAAGTTATACGTAAAATATTTGAGAAAAATCTGTCAAGTTTTGGTTAACACTTCAGCTCACCGCGATAGTCCCAAACTATGAAAATACTTTGATGTTACTGTGCTTTCTAAAATCTGATTTTACAGGTTACTAGAACAAGAATAAACATTATAAATCTTGCTAACAGCTTGAAAGCATACCTTCGATGAACTTGAGAACTCTTCAATGTCATCTTCATCCTAACAAGTTTTATAAACATGTTAAGAGATATAACTATGTTACAAGACAATGAGCCAATAGATCAAAATCAATTTTGTTTGTACTCATTCACTGTATGTACCAAGAAATATCATCCAATAGCTAACTAGAGCAAAGCAAAGCTGTATAACAAAAGCTATATATTAACCTATCTAACCAATATTTTAAAAGTTGGTGATAAATCACGATTAATTGCCAATTAATCGTTGTTTGATCAGATCCGGTCCTGATTAAGCGATAATTGGATAAAAATCATTTTCTTTAAATCAGTCAAAGGTTGGATTAATCGGTCAAAAATCGATATAATCAGTCAAAAGTTGGTCATTTAAAAAAATGAAAAATTATTTTAATAAAAACAAAATACAAAGGTGTAGTGTTTTAGAATGAAAAATTAATCAACTTAAAATGGATATAATATAACTGTGTATGATATATAATTTTTTTATTAGATTATATCATGTAAAGGACCTATTGTATATGCCGACAAATTTTGAAATTTAGTGATATTTGCTGAACATTTAATGGGTAGTATATTTTTGGTAAATAAATCTACGCTATTTTGATTTTATATGACTGTAAATGTACAATATATGTAAAATAATTATATATAATTTATAAAATAATATTAAATTGATTCCTATTATCCGATTAATCCAAGGTGCCTTTACCGACTAAGTCCGATTCCCGCTTTTAAAACACTTTATCCAACATTTGAATTGTCATCATGAATTCTGTATATAAAGAAAAGTATCTCAGCCATTGCATATGCACATTGCACCATAAGCCCAAACATCCGAGTACTGAGACAAACTACAGAACCATTTACAAAGTCAAGAAGAAAATATATTTCTTCATTAGATCATGGCCATTATATTCATATAAAACATATAAAGAATATCAAAAGTAAATGTGTACATGCGAAATAACAATATATAATACCCTTAAGATAGGATGATACTTTTACAATATCAATCATTTGCGGTGACCATAGAGCATTTGTGGAAATTCACAAATAAGCCCTAAAATCCGATTTTGAGGCCTAAATATTTACAGAAGCCCAAACCCTTGTCAATTTAATAATTGGCATCCTTATTGATAACTATCTGATATATTCATATAGAATGCAAATGACTCAAAGCAAGATTATCGCGACTGGTCAATAAGGACTATGACAAAAGGAGGATTGTTGCAAACTTACTGCATGGCTGCTGCAATGAAGATCATTGCTATATGTTGAGTACGATATTGAGTTACAAGCATATAGAGAAAATCGAGGGTATACAACACAGAGAGAATCCAAGTCAACCAAATATTTTCCACCTGAGGAAAGAAAATTAAAGGTGACAGACAAAACTATATTACCTCGAGCTTTTTCTTCCTTGCTGCACCCTTCGTACCTACAAGTTTCAGATAAAACAATGGTTTAAAGGATTAAACATGCAAATAGAATATACAGACAACACGTGAAACACCAATTTTACAGAAAAGATATAGATAAAAATATAAAACCGTTATGTATCTAGAGATTGCGCAAATCTTAATTACACTAAGAATAAGCATTTTGCACATTAAACATATACTTCATATTGCGGAGATGGGAAAGCAGCTATTCAGATATTTAAATCTTTCATGACACCTAATTTCTCATGATTGCTTCATTTGTGTTAGTGATTCATTTAAAGCTCTAGTTTTGTAATGTTATAACAGATATCTATACTTCTTATTCCTCAATCATGATTTGGCCGTGTCTGTGGCTTTAAATTCACCATGGGTCATCTCTCCCTAGCCTATCTGCTTGAAAACAATTTTGGGCACTTGCGAAACAAGATTGGCAGTTTTGGGTTATTCTTACATGTCAACAGATAATATTTTTTCTTCCATTTAAAATTGGACTTTGACCCTAATAATGGCGATGGTGCAACAAAATACAATCAATTAAATCATCTACTTCCATAATATGAACAAAAATAAAAACATTAGGATTTATCTTTGTACATCAGCCGACAGCAATTTACACCACTAGAATTTAAGGCTCGTAGTAATACCTTCCACACCTTTAAGGTTATACAACTACTGTGTTGCATAACTATTAACCCATAATACAGCATACATTAACCTTTTATATGTTCTTCAAAGGTGTCCTAGTCAGATGCTTGGGCGGGATTATAGACATATTGTCAACAATTGGAGCCAGAACCAACTTCAAAACTACAGCTTATGTTAGGGGGCGGGGGGAGGGGGTGGGGGAGGGAGGAAGGGAGAGAGAGAGAGAGAGAAAGAGATGGGGGGGGAGAGAGAGAGAGAGAGAGAGAGAGAGAGAGAGAGAGAGAGAGAGACCAGATTTCTTTTCCTCAGTTGCTTTTCTCTTTTTATTTGGACCTTGAACCTGCAAAGATGTACATCAGAATGTAATGCCATGCCGGTCAAAGCTTGAGAATAGGTTAGAGCTTATTGAGCTCCCTTTGAGTATATGTTACAAAATGAAATGAGGAACAAATGAAGCACGCCTTAACTTGATCACTCTTCCTTTTTGAACCTTTCTGAGGCAAGCTCTTGCCAGATTCTAGAATGCATGGACACAAAAAATGTTACAACTTATCTAAGTTACCTAAAAATTGAAGTGACAATCAGAAGAGTTGCAAACCTTTCGATGATAAATCCTGTTTCTTTGATGGCACCTTCTGAAAAAGTTTATACATATTCATCAGAAACAGTTGTATAAAGGATGTTGTTTTTCCTATAGTCGCATGCATTCATGCAATGCATATTAATGAGAGGTTCTGGTAATTCTGTTTGTTACCCCAAACTACATGTCGATAACAATACAAGTAATCAACACAGTATTAATAAAAATAAGAATATGAAAATTTGAAGTGGAAAGCTCAATCTGAGAAAACTCAGGCAAAGCCTGTTTGCAAGGATGATAATCACCGGGCTATTTAGCAATTGCTTTATTCTACATAATCTTGTGAGACAATTTTGATTGGTTTGCACTTGATCCTTAAAATAATGGCTAATGTTAATTTCATAGTTCAGTTTGCAGGGGCTATATTATCCCATCCTCTTCCTAGATATTTATAGATTTAAAAGGCAATATAACAGAAAAGAGAGTAAAATGAGTACATTTACACTCCTATCCCATACTCTCAAGTTTTATATAGGAAAGAAAGCATAAAGTACCTTCACTTTTACTACAAAAATGGGATAGAAGGGAAGTGAAGTGAATAAAATCATATAAAATACTTTTTAATTACAAATATAAACTTGTATCTTCAAGGAATTGATAAATAAACTCCACTACTAATTACGCTCCAGTATTCAAAATTTCATGCAGGATGTACAACACGTGTACTGCAATCTCAGAAGCTAATAAATCATTTTGCTAGTGATGTTTTGTAGTTGCATCCATGTCTCTGTTACATGATAAAAGCAGTTCATTTCACTTCCTTTACTTCCCTCGATTTTCATCCACTTTCGTCCATAGATAACTCTGAAGAAAGGTTTTAAGGATGAAATATAGTAGGAAAGTAGATAAAAGTAGGCTGATAGCCCAGGGAATATAATCCCCAAAAACATTCATCACAGTGGAATGGAAGTTGTGGGAAATTAAGAGGAATATGATTGCTAAACACCTGAATGATTTTAAGTACACAAAACATATAAAACTGCTCTAAAAAGAGAGACTTTGTTTTTTCTGCCCTGCTAAACCTTACTTATCTTCTTCTTTGTTGTTCACCATAAGAATACTAAAAAGGCACATGAACTTGTATAAAATCGAGATTGTAAGAACAAGTTAACATCATAGAATCAGAGAAAATTGCATGGAAATATGGAAATCTTAACATGTAGGTGATATGGGCAGAAAAGTACAAATGCCTATCCAACTATAAAATACACACACAAAATATTATAATGATTGCTGTTAAAACATTTTAAAGTGCGACTAATGATGCTTAACCTTTTCCTCAACTTTCTTAAACAATGTAGATATGGTAGCCTGAACAAGAGAACTTTTATTGCTGTTACTGATATCCTTCGACTTTGTAACTGACTTAGCCGAAGTGTGCACTGCAGCATCTGCATTGTCTATGTCATGTGACATGGGGTCCGAGTCATCAGTCTGTAACTTTATTGTTAAGGAATACAGAGGATTGATAAAATGGCTGGCAAATAAATAATTCATTCAATACCAAATGTTGCAATAATAGACCAGCAAAACAAGGTAATCAGAGGATATTTTTGGAAGTGCATTTTGTCTTCGAGTATTCTGGATCAGCTATTTCTTTCTTCCCCTCAGATGTTCCAGTTATATCTTCAACAGAATCATCCTCAGAAGAAGCTTCTACAAACCTTTGGGGGGAATGGAATAAATCACTGAGCTATTAGTAAAGAAGGTGATTCAGAACAAATGGCAATAGGAGCTTAGTGAAATTTTTGGTATAGCAAACCTTAAACATATATCTAACAATTATTCAATTTATGTTAGAGGCCATATAGAAGGTTAAAATATCAGAAAGATCCTCTTTATTTATATATACTATTATGGGGGGTTACTGTTGCTAGACAAAAGAAAAATTATGGGATTGCATCTACTTGCTGACAAAACAGATACTTAGCAACTTACTGTATTTGTAAAAATTTCAGATACATTAGAAACAGTCTAATATAATGGCTAAAGACTTGGTAAAATACCCCCGTTACCCAGACTCTTTAAGTTTGCCCTCATACCCTATCGACCAGACATGACATGGGTGTAGGTGTGGGATCTGAGGCAGACCCTTCATATAAAAACCAGAGACTTCAACTTAATGCAATCTAGTTCAGAATGATCTACAAGGCCCCACAACAACTTTTTTCTAGAAAAAGGTGTTCATACATGACGATTTCCATGTAATCTTTATGATTTATATGATAAAATTTAAGTTCGAAAATTATTAAACACTGAAGTGGACAAAAAACAGCCAGCAAGTGAAGATGTATTGGTGACTAATTATGCACCAAGAGTGTATGCTCAAAAATGGCAGCTATTAAACAAGAGTCATCTTCAGGACTGGAATGCAGGATATTGACTTTCAAAACAAAAGTAGCTGCCTTAGGGGCAGGGTTGAATTATATTATGTGCATACTTCCTATACACACTAATCTTTAAGCCTTAAAAGGTAGTGGCAGCATTAGATGCATATTATTTGCCAGTCAAGGGTTCCGATTATTTTCCAATTCATCACCCAAAAAGCAGCTTCTGGGTTCAATTTTGATGCAGAATGTATCTTGGCTTCTGAAGAGGTTAACAATTGAACTGGTAATAAGTTAATCATTTGTCTTGTTTAGATATTATGCATCATATAAGGAACACTTGCTATGTGGTTTAAATTGAACCTAATGTAGGTGCTTTGATGGGGTACGGGAAGGAGTAGTGTGGGGAGAAATTAAGAATCTGTTGCTATCCTGTATTTGATACGACATTATTTAATTAAACTTCTTTAATTGGGTAATTTAAGTTCCTATCCGTTTACTAATGAGGCCTTTTCAAGTGCCATTACATTGTTTTATATTGGGTGAGTCAAATTTGGGAATACAGAATGATTGCTCAGTCAAGTCGCAGGGTCTCTTATTAGCATGACTAAGGCGTTTAAGTATATGCACCTCAAAGAACCTGTAACTTTTTTCGCCTTTTCTTGATTATTCATGTGTTCTCGAGTATTCAGTACTTTAGCAGCTGAACTGCTAAAGTTAACGATTATGAGGTGAAGTACTATATAATTCAGGAGAGATCAACTAGGACACTACACTTGGGGGTACTCCAGTACTGACTACAATTAAAAAAAAGACACTATAAACATTTTCTATGTAATACAAATGATATGTTAGAATAACATATAATATGCAGCAACTAGCAAACTTATTTTCTCAGTACCGTATTATTGAAGCATGCTGAAATCATTATTTTATATCTTATCTCATCTGCAATATTATAAGAATTGTTAGACGTCCTATATCCTTTATCTTCTCCAAAATAGAAAAAAAAAAAAAAAATTGTACTATGGATACAGCATGCTGGAACTTCTGGTAGCATGCAGTTGTGTATTTTTATGTGAAAGGAGAGACAACAAGTTCTTAATGCATTTTATAATCAGCAATCAGCAGGCAGAGTAATCCATCTCACTATAACTACTAACCAGTCTAGTATTCAAGTATAAAGCCACAGTATTTACTTGTAAGATTTTTTCGCAGTCCTAGCTGAATGTCGACTTGGAGTCAACATTATTTGATCCTCCAAATGGGTGAGATCATTTGAGCTGTCAGATAGATCATCATGCAACTCAGTTTTAGAAATTCCTTTGGCTATATTGTCACTTCCAGTTTGCTTTATAGTCTGCTTTCTTCTGCATGCTGCACCAGCACCACCTTTAAAATCACATTCTGCATGTGGTCCCTGAAACCAACATAGTGAAGTCCATGTACGCTAATTTCAGAGCATGTTTGACTTGATGAAATACTACATACAAAATGCTAAAATTAGAGCAACTCTCATGCAGACTTGCCATGTTCATCTCCTTAGGAAACTCAAGGCGAAGTTCTTCTGGGTTCTCATCTTTATTGCCAATCCACCATGCCTCAGAAAATACAATCTGGAGAAGAGCGACACTAAGTAACTAACATACATGAATCTTAGCACATTGTAACATGCAAAAGTAAATGTTAATACATTCAAAACTATTACGAAATACAAACCAAAAATATCTTAGTAACTAAAACAGTTATAAATATCATGGATTTTGATTCTAAACTGCTTTTATATATTAGAAGTAATAAAATAAAAAACATGCAAGAGAGGCAGCTGGAAACGCTGGAAGCTGCAGCCTCGCGTGATTTGAAGTACTGCTATTGCAAACTTGGTATATTTGATATATTAGCTTCTAGTTTGGCTCATTTGCAGTTTTATTTGAAAATATTTGTTCAGGTTCAATCTTTACCATCATTTTATTCAAATCAAGTATATTTCTTCTTTTATAAATTTATAATTTCAGTTATATATTTAGGACATGATAAGTACAGTTTAAGTCATATCATACATATAACATACTCCATCTTTCTTTTTTCATGTAAAGTCTTTGTTATTTATCAGCACATTCTGAGCATAAGCACTTATATACATCTTATAATACATTCAGGTTAAAGATATAACTAATTAGATAACATCACTTTGGATTCATCAAAACAAAATTGATTAGGTGAATACCACAAACGAGTTTAAAGTTTAACAAAATAGTTTTTCTTTCTCTGGCCAAGAAAAATAGTTTTTCTTTCTTGCATATATATTAAACATAACTATTAATTAGTATTATAACCTTTGACAGATAATTAATTTGGGTAACAAAAAATTGTATAAATTATATTCTAGATCAAATTTTAGTTCAAGTATAGGATTGTTTTTTTATACATCTAAAAGGATATGAATAACTTGAGAATCCTAAGACCAAAACCGGTCATAATTTTTTTAATTTAATCATAAAATATCTTTGATTACCCAAATATATAGTTTATTATTTTTAGATAATCTTAGATACAATATTATTATCATTAATCATTAACATCCATCAATTGTAATAATCATTAACATAATTGTTTTGCTTATTAGTTATATTGTAGAACATAGTGTCTTGCGATTTATAAAAATAATTGTTGTACTTGTTGATTACGTTGTAGAACATATCTTCAAGTTGTTGGATATTTAATAATATTGTAATAAAAAAAATTAAAATTGAAACCATTATTTTATATATTATATCTGATTTTAAAGAATAGGATTCAAAAACTACACTTTAAAGGTGGACCCCCTCCCCCCCTCCCTCCCTCCCTCCCTCCCTCCCTCCCTCTCTCTCTCTCTCTCTCTCTCTCTCTATATATATATATATATATATATAAACCATCATTGTTTCTCCCTAGACCACCCACTCCTGACATTTACACAAACAAACGCAACATAGTCTGTTATGCTAAACCAAAACAATGCTGAATTTAATAAAGCAGTGGCTGTGTGTGTAACACACAGACACAAAGGTAACACACAGACACAGAGGGAGGGAGAGAGTTACCACCTCAGATGTGACCCTGGTAGTGATAAGAAATATAATCCACAGTCAGGATTTTCATTCTTAGTAACTCTAATTTAACAGGAAATAAAAAATAAAACACTTGAACTAATGTAGTGGAAATGAATCTGAGAGCATCTCCAACAGTATTCCAACACATTGCCTAAATATAATATATAAAACTAGATCCTGGCAAGTTAGAACATAGATAGTTAGTTTCATCTCCAACAATGTTATAATATATAAAACTAGATCCTGGGAAGTTAAAACATAGATAGTTTTATTTCCAACAATGTTCCTTATACTCATTCCTTATTTAATATTTATCAACAGAAGTACTCTCTATCGTACAACTATAATAGAGAGAGAAAGAGAGTTTTGTGATATTTTATTATAAAATACAAGTTATGAGAACCTTAGGAGAAGAGAGAAATTCCTCTAGAGAAAGGAATGAAATGAGTATCCCTGTGCAGTGAAACACATAAAATGGAAAGAAGTGCAAGCTCCAAAGCACGATTTTTTGCCAAAAATGATCTAAATTATTACTTGCATAATTTTAAGCATGTTTGTTTTAATATTAAACAATGAAATAGTACTTAAATTAATTTCAAACATAAATAAAAAGTCCAAAACATAATGGGAATATCACATGAAAGAATCAAACTACCAATCAATAACATTTAGTAAGTCAAAGGCTTCCAAATCGTTTGGCTCGCTCTCAATTCCCTAAAAATTATTTCTCTTCCTTGTAGATGGTTATAACTTACAAAGATATGTAGGCATTTTTTAACTGTGAGGCTATTTTAGTCTTTTGTATTTTTTGAGATTTTTTACATTTTTTAAAACTATATTTTGTGAGTTTTAGTGAGTAATTGGGAGTCAAGCGCATTTCTACGCCAATTTCATAATCATGTTAAATCGCTCATACACACCTCGCAAAACCTTCTCTTGCTCGTGAAGCACGATTGATTCGTGATTAATCAAGATTTTAACAACACTTATTTTTTGCACTCATTCCTTAAAATTTAAATAAGGAGTATAAATAGCAAATCTCTTAGAGTTGCTCTGATGCACCTAAAATGAATCCTTTAGAACTCACAAATTGATTCGCTCAACAAATAGTGATACTCAATATCATTAAATAAACATGAGGGAGAACACTAACCATGGTGTCAAAGTTGTCCTCACACATGACATTTTTCCCACCTCTTGAAAATTGCAAGGTCAAGTACCTATTCTTCGGGAAAATTATAGTTCCAAACAGTTTCATCTTGCCCTGTGCAAATGAAAACCATAATTAATTTAAAATAAAAACTATAATATCTTATAGACACAAGTAAAATCACAACACAAGGAAAGAAAACAGAAGGCAACATATTTTTTAACTTCATAACTCATCTTCGCACCATACGGAAACCAAAATATAACATATATATGCAGTCGCTAATCTCTACTCTTAAGGGTAGAGATTAGTTGTGTGTACAATCTATGCTTCTTGGACCCCTGCTCTACGTGTGGCATGCAGCGGATGCATTTTTTTTAGAGGGAATGCAATTATAAACGCGAGTTAAATTTTATATAATTTATCAACTAGTAGCTTTAATATTTCACATATTCTTTCAAAATTATAATAGTTCCAGTCAAAAATGCACTAAACAGATGAGATTTAAGTAATGCTAAGGACGTGGATCTTTCTGGCGTCAAAAAAAAAAAAAAAAAGTTCAGACATTTGAACTAATAGGTCACCCGCTATCTTCTGTTTGACATTTAGCATTCTAACCTCCCTTTTTTATACTGTTCATATTTGTGTTTAATGTTCTATTGCTGTAGATGCAGCATGAAAGGGCCAGTGTGCAAACAACCCCTCTACTGCTCTAAGAGTACAAAATTTAAGGTCTATATACATTTATGCTTTCAAGCCACTGCTCGATTTGACATAATTTCTCAACTGTCGCTTTGATCTCTCAAATTTCTTCCAACTGACTCTAAGAGCATCTCCAATAGGCTCTTTAAACAAGCTTAACTTCAAATTTGAAGAAGATCTATAAAACTAGTGCTCCTATAGGCTCTTAGAAACTCTTTAAAATTTTAAGAGTCTCTTCTCTCTCCTCTCTTTTAAAGAATATCTAGATGCTCTTAACTTATTATTTATGAATATAATATTCACATCCCCCACTTATGTTCACTTCCCTCTAATTCTATCTCCAACTTTTTTTCTCAAATAACAATAAAATATAAATAGAAAGCTAAGTATAAAGAGTGGTGTTGAAGTCTTCACGTTATTCAATGAATAAACTTATGGAGCCAAATATTTATTTAGTTTTTTAGGGAATAATTTAAGAGCCTGTTGGAGATGTTCTAATGCATAATAATTCCAGTTACATACAGACTCCAATCACATTTTACAATCATCCTTCATATTTACACACCCAAATACAAGCACACATATATACACAACTCATGATCCCGAGATTCTATTAGAGTATCAAAATTATAAATTAAACTAAACATAAAATACAGATGTACATATCTATCACGGATCACGACCAACAAAGTGTTAATTTATCAAACATCACTTTGCCAATAAAACATTAACTTATCCAACTTAGTAATATATCAAATATCAACTAATCGAAGTTACGGAAAATGAATAATATGACTATGAATATAAAAATAGAGAGTTCGTAATGTATCGAAGTTGTTGCAAAAAAAACCTGCGGAAAATCAAGATAGAGAACCGGGTTTTTAGTGCCCAAATCCTTAAGGTCCCCAATTTTACCACCGGAAAGAGGGGCGAGAAGGCCCGGAAAGGACAAGAGAAACTTATTCTTGCGGTGAGACTTCTTGAGTATGTCTGTGCCGTGATGTTTAGCTACTAATTTGGAAACATTGAGGGGTTCAGATGTTGAAGCATGAGTGGTGAGGATATTGTTGGAAATGGCCAGGTTTTTGAGGCGGTTACGTTCTTGTGCTTCTGGGTTTACTGGGGCATTTGCCTTGCTTTTCTTCTCGCCTTTCGCCATTTCACCAGATGCCTTTGTGTGCGCTGCTGCCTGCCGGGGTGGGGTGGGGGTGGGGAGTGTTCAATTTCGAAATTGTTTGCCGCAGTTATAAGGAGGGGTCGTGATCCAAGCACTTTCTCCCGAGTTCCGAGTACTCCTTCCATCCAATTTTAGATATTAAAAAATATATTTCCACTTATTATCTTAAAATTTTCTTTTTATGTAAAATGAAGATTCTAAAAAATCAAAGTAACAACTAAAATATGAAAGAATATTAGGATTATAACAATTTTTAACAAGGGTCTATTTCGGTGTGCTATTAGAAAAATTGTTGTTGAAAAAAGTGTTGTTGATATTTGTTTATCTTTAGTTATAATATAAAAAATAATATTTTTGATGAATCTTTAACAATTTTCTGCAAAAACGAAAAGCAGTTTTTTTCAAAAGCATGGGAGGACCTACTTTTTTTAAAAGCAGCTTTTCAACTAAAAACTCCTTTCAAAAAAGCTGCTTTTAGATTTATTAAACAATTTTTCACTATATAAAGTAAAATCTCTGGCGGCTTACATGGCGTTTCACAGACTTTTAAACTAAATTTTCTGCTCTTTGCACCTCGCTCAGCTAAATCAACTCCTTCTGTTGACTATTTTTTTATATTCACCTTATATTAATACTAATTTATAACCCGTGCAATGCACGGGACCTTTGTAGTTATTTTCTAAAATTTTATTCTTAGTATATTTATAATGATAAAAAAATATTTACCCAATAATAAATCATAATTTTAAATTAAATAAAAATAATATAAGAGGTTATATTTTTTTATATGGCGGAATTATTTGTGCAGTACTAACCTCTTGTCTCGTCCTTTTAGTCAAAGTCTTAAATTTTGACCTTTGTCATCGTTGTGTATAATATTTTTGGTTAATTTATCTTTGTATGCGAGAATTTTGTATGTAATATAAACTTCTATTACAACAATTTTATGTCCTTTTAATTTTTTTGTTGATATGTATTTGTGTCGCAAAGTTCTAGAATTATAATTGGTAAACCTAATTTGTTTTGAATTAAGAAAAGGAATCATAAATATGTAAACAGTGTTTTGGATTAAGAAAAATTTTTGTGTTCATTTCTCACATAAATTCGGCTTATTAATTTTAATATTTTGCATAATATTATTTTTTTTTGATATGTTATTTAAGAAAATATATTAGAGAAAAATAATTTTGTGACGGTGCAATTCATATGCTTCTACAATTAAAACTGGTAAAAAATAGTTATTCTGGATTTAAAAAAATCATAAACATGTGAAAGGTAAAATTTGTTTTGGATTAAGAAAATGAATCATATGTATGCAAGTAGATATCAGTTGCCTTATAGAATATAACATAATTTTGTTCTAATCTAACGCCTAACGGTGCTTATTTGTACGATCCAACAAATGATAAGCTTTTGTTAGTAAGAAGATCATACAAACCATGCAATCAAATTATCTCCCTTACGCTTATTATATATAAGTATATAATTAATTAATAGATGCTTTGCTATGTATATTTATGATCAAACCTTCTGTCGCTCTACTTGCCTTGCAGTTATGTTCTGTCTCGGACTTGGACAGGCTTCACAGGTTTCCCCGGTTCGTAATTGAAATTTAAGTACTCCCTCAGAGAGTTTGTTATAAATGGCCCTACCCTGGACAATCGTTTCATACCAGTTGCTTATTTTGGAACCAGCTATGCAGTACAGTACTCTTGTCTTTCTTTCTGATATCGATGGTGGCGCGGAGGATTGGTTGTTTAGTGTGCAAGTTGACAGGATGTGAGAGTCCACTAACACGCCGAAAAACACTTTGATCAGCCTCACAAGTCTGCAGTGAACATGTTCTTTTTTTTCCACTTGCGCATTGGTCCAATTGACATGAAGCCAACAATCTGTGGTACAGAAGCTTGGCTTTACTTTGCATGATGTTGTTTTGATATCTACTTATCTAAATTCCAACCATACATGTCCTGAACATATAGTTAGCATATGACTCTACACTCACTGGCTTAGACATCGAAGGACTTCCTAGACTTCGACTTGTACTAATTTCGATGGATGTTGTCACTTTTAGGCTGTATCATATTTGACGAGTCATTTAAAGGATGTCACAACATTTTTCTAGACTTTACTTCATAACATTTCCAGTGATCACGCTAAGCGCGGGTTATACACCTAGTTACCTTATCAAAGAGGGGTCGTGGTCCAAGCACTGTCTTCCAAGTAACATATTGGTTTTTAGAGTTATAATATTTTTTAATATCTTATACGTTTTTTTATCACTAAATGGATGCATATAGAGAGAGAGAGAGTCTTGTTCCACTACAAACTATTTTATTCTACAAACTACAAACTGCAGCGCAACCCAAACAAATTACAGCCCAGCCCATTGATTTTTGAACAGCCGCACCTTTTCTAATGTTACAGCATAATATACACATTCGATACATACAAAACAAACACGCGCTCTAGATCATTTTCTTCATCTTCAAGATGCGATGACATCCTGTACATCATCACTTTCCATTCATCTCACATTACAATCAGATTATTAATATATCTGATCTTTCTCCAATCATCAATAAACCTAGATACAAATCACTAACTTATCAGAAGGAATCACTAATTTTTGTCACACAAATCACTATTTTCCAAACCAAATATCACTAATTTTTACAACATATATCCAGTGTTGTAAAAAGCGGGAATCGGACTTAGTCGGTGAAGGCACCGTCCAGCGATTAATCGGATAATCGGAGATTAATCGGAGTGATTAATCGGATCATTAATCGTAATCAATTTAATATTATTTTTTAAATTATATATATATTTATATAATTATATATAATATAAATTTATAGTCTTATAAAATCAAATGAATTGATGATTTTTTATAACACAAAACATGATACAAATCGAGTCATCTCATATATAAACTTGAATTTGATTGGATTTGCGAAAAAAGATATTGCAAATTTATGTAATTAGAGTTTGGGAGCTAATGAAAGAATGAAAAGTAATAAAAACAACTTTAATTTATGTGTCATTTCCGTGCCTTTTGTTTTATTTAAAATTAAATTTAAAATTTTAAAAAAAAATTGCTTTTTATTTAATTATTTTTTAAATTCACCGATTTTTGACCGACTTTTTCCGATTAATCCCGACTTTTAACCGATTAATCCCGATTTTTAGAAAAAACGATTTTTTCACCGATTAACGCTTAATCGAGACGGTAGCCGACCGAACAGCGATTAATCGGCGATTAATCCCGATTAATCGCCGACTTTTAGAACACTGCATATATCACTATTTTCTAAAGCGGATATCACTAATTTATACGGAAGAAATCATCGATTTTTATAAATATATTACCAACTTTCTGCAGAGATCTCTACCATTTTCTCTTTACTAGAAACCTCACATATACTTCTGGTTTTTTTTTTTAATAAATAAAGCAGATACTTGTACTAAGACTACAAGTCTTCAGGCTGCTTCCTCTGTTAAAGCATCTTCTGTATTCAAGTCTGCTACTCCGAATCAGATAGAGAATAATCTAGAAACACATCTATTAAGAGACTTTCAGACATACTTATCAAGGAGCTAACATTAAGCTTTGTGGATAACAAATTAAACAATTTTCATTGTTTGTCAACTATGTAATGCCTCTCCCAGAAAATATGTTTGGTCTTTTTTATGGCCCCAACCATTTCCTCAGTAGTATTGGGAGCATTATCCACAACATTCAGCACATGATTGGAATGTACATAAAATGTGAGTTATGGTTGCTCTGCTGCACAACCTATACAGGGGGGAGGGGAATTTAGATTTCCAGAACTGGATAACAACACTATAGAACTAACTATTAAAGTGAATCACATAGAATGCATTTCACTTGGTTGAAACTCTTATTCTGCATCACTAATTGCAAATTGTAGGACATGTCGTGCTAAGCTTTATTTTAATACTTCCTGCAGGAGATATGCTAAATTAGAGTAGAGCTTAACGCCACAATTTTTTTAGGGGAAAATCAACAATAGAGTAATTATGTGTATCGTTCATATCTGGTCCTATCAGTATACAAATGTTGTCTCAGAAAAATTTAACTATTATTCAACTAACATGAAATGGTGTCAGGGTATTTTGCTTTACTATCTCAGTTAAAACAGAAGTCACAAAGCCAAACATTCTCTTTTGCTGGCAAGAGATCCTGACATCCTTTGGATGCATTCACTTGGATGGAATGGAATGATATTTGTACTCTAAATTGGGAGTAATTAAAGAAAATGTCTATAATTAGAAAGTTAAACTACTCAATGAAACATAGAACGAAAAGCAATTTAAATAAATGGCAGTTCATGAATTCCACCTGTTAGTGACACGAATGTTAATTTTCAGTCTGGCAAGGAGCTTTGTAAGACTATAGGCACTAGGCAGCCTTTCCATGTCTCTGGTTCTTACTAAGGTACCCCTCAGCCTGAAGCGTCTCGCCATACTTCTCGTGTTACAGCATTGGCAAAGTGGCAACTGAAACTAAGTACCCTCTTCGTGAACTTTAAAGTTCAGTGAGTTCTATTATAATTCTTCAGGGATCCTAATGACAAAAGTTGATCTTCTTTCACAGTTTCTAGAGAGTTTAAATCAACTGAATGGGAGCAGCTTTCTGTCTCCATCTTATCTCTGGTTCCATATGACCGTGAAAGTTCAGATTCTACTTGAAGATGTTATTAGAGACATTCTCAGATTCTACTTTGTAAATTCTCTTGTAGATAACTTCAGTAGCACCATAAAAATCCATCTCAAAGTCTTAACTGGCAACTTCGATATAAGCTGATTAGATACGGTGAGAGTTTCATTAAACGACGATCACATGTGTGCAGCCTACGTGAATGTCTTTGAGAACACTACCATCAGGTCTCTTAAAAATCTCCACAGCTTCAGGGGGAAGTTTCCCCTCCGCATGTCCGTCCGCTCCGAGACGATCTCAGTCGGTGCTCAAAAGATATATCCACCAGAGACGTAACAAATCCTAAAACCAATAATAAAGTTTTTACCGGGCAATTTTCTTTATCACGCTGGATCATAGTCTAGCAAGTTAAACCATAAAATCAATTGAATTATATGCCATGGTTGGCAATATCTTGAATTACAGGTAAACTTTATTTACAGATTACTGTTCATCTGCGAGCTTGCAAGATGTAAGAAATGTGCATTTTGTCAGCTCGCAAGAAGGTTAAAGAAGTAAAGAACATAGAGTAAGATAATTTTTGTGTTTCCTTTATGCTTATGCCCAATTAAATATAACATAATTAATTATATATTATCATATAATATATGTAAGGGTCATGTTCTAGAGAGAACCACTAACCATAGAACCATGGAACCACAATTTTTTTAAATAAAAAAATATATAGTATATTTGGTACATAGCCAAGGGCAGTATAGACCCAAAATATTTAGGATAAAAATTAGCGCCCAATTTCGATTTGATTGACAACTTTCCCATATTCACCAACGCTACTACATCAGCAGCATCGAATCATCCTCGAATCATAAAATCTTCAGCTTCGAATCAAGCTTCTCTGCAGAAGGTGAGAACAGATATATACATATATATACATACACTCGTCAATGCACTAACGAAACCCATCTACTACCAGACTCACACTGATTATACTTGCAAGTTTGTTGTCGGAAAATGATTGTGCATAGTAATGATAAAATGAGTATAGGTATTGAGTTGGTGAACTGTGGCACGCTAGATTTAGTTTTAACTGAAGTTCTATTATAAAAACTAAATATATAATATGACACATCGAAGTTCATATACTGAACTTTTGTTCATAAGAAGTCGTATCCAAAAAGATTACAAGTGTCTTATCTTAAATGACTAGTAATGGTTATGGTGGAATGAATACCGGTGTAGATTTGAAAAAAAACACTGTATGGAGGAGGTTGTTTGAATGAAAGTCTTATCACAAAGCTAAAGTTACGAAAGGGGATATTGAGGTTCACATGTTGAACCTCTGTCTAGAGGAAGTCGTATCCACCATGTTTACAAGTGTTTTGTCAGAGGTGATTAAAAACAGTTATGGTGGAATGAATATTGGTGTTGATATGAAAAAGAATGTTATACAGTAGAGGGCGTTCGAATTGAAATGTTATTACAAATCTAAAATTCCCCCATTACTGAAGCGGCACATAAAGCGGTACATAAAATTCCACCTTAACTGAACCGCTACATAAAGGTTCATATGCAGAACCTCTGTTTATGGGAAGTCAAATCCAACAAGATTACAATTTGGTTCTTTAAAATGACTGAGCATAGTTATGGTGGAAAGAGTATTTGTGTGAAGTGGGGAAAAGTAGCACAAACAGTAAAGTTCATAGTCTGAACCTTTGTCTATTGCAAGTCAAATCCAACAAGTTTTGGTGTTGATATGAAAAAGAATGTTGTAATGTAGAAGGCGTTCGATTTGAAGTGTTATTACAATTCATATGCTGAACCTCTGCCTATAAGAAGTCAAATCCACCAAGTTTACAATTTGGTTGTTTAAAATGACTGAGCATAGTTATGATGGATTGAGTATTTGTGTTCATTGGGAAAAAAGTGATACATTACAGATCATTTGATTGAAATATCATCACAAAAGCTAAATTTCCAATGTTAAACTTACAAGTTTATATTAGCTACCTTTATTGATTTATGCATTTTCGATCCTGTGAATCATAAATATAGTGGGTTGATTATGTTTGGAGATTTTTATTTTATTTATCATTACTTAATCGTGGGACAAGAGGTCATGTTCCTCTTGGAGCCCTTAGCCTAGGAACCCTTTAAATCTTCAAGTATTAACAAGAGTTCTGTAGCAGAACCTTTGTGTATATTCGCTTTCAAAAAGGTTCTGTAACAGAACCTTTGTGTATATTCCCTTTTAAAAAGGGTTCTGTAGCAGAACCTTTGTGTATATTCACTTTAAAAAAGGGGTCTGTAGCAGAACCTTTGTGTATATTCACTTTAAAAAAGTGATACAAACATGTTAGATCATGAAAATCTATTTAATATGTAGGGTCCTACAGCAGAACCTTTGTGTATATTCACTTTAAAAAAGGAATCAAGTAAAGGTAGAAAAAAGTACAATGAGATTTCCTTAAATTTGAAGAGAAAATGAGTAAGAATAGTAGAGCTGACAAGATTAGTGGAGTTCATTTTGTAAGAATTATACTACAAGAGGTTATTTTAGCTGATGGCCCGTTAAGTTCTACTGTAGAACCTCAAAGTACTGATGTATAACAAAGTTCTACTGCAGAGCTCTTACGCACAACAAACCCGCATGGTCGCCCATATTCAATTTAAAATTCAAATGTAGCTTCAACATCTGGAAAAATCTGATTAACATATGGCTTGGACTTTTTATCACATTTCGGTATCCAATATTCTTCTCCGTCAGGTGATGTGTACTTGTACGAATCCACACAAATATCTTCATTGAACTCATTAGTCTCCATGGAATGCTGAGTAGCAGACTGTGATCCGTTATTTTCAACAACTACATTGTAAGATAAACACGTAGATCATCAAAATATATAGAAATTGGTGTGCAGCAGCAGAACCTAAAATAAAGAGACGTGAATATATATACTTGTTTTTTCATGAACGCCCTCCATTGAGTATCAAATGAAAAAAAACGGGATGTAGTGATGTAGAAATATGATAATTAATCTGATCAAAGTAATACATACAGCTTAGTTGTAACTATCGTTTATGATTGATCTTGATTGATTTTCAATAAATGGCAATATATGTAAAATTACACCACTATCCCTATAATTGATTATACATATTTTATGCTGATTGTCATAACATTTTAAAAGATTCCCTACATTAATCTTGAGCCATTAAATCTAAGTGAATCTAACGGTTGAGAATTGGTTCCATGGTTCTATTTTAAGCCTTGGTTCTTTCTAGAGCGCGACCCATATATGTAATTATATTTTCAATTTTGTGTTAGATTTTATTCACTATTCTATAACATTTGATTTTAATAATTTGGATGAGATTTAATATTAAATATCATACTAAGTTTAATTATTGTTTAAATATGTGCTTATAATTAAATTTTTTTAAAATCATATTTTCAAACAAAAAATAAGTATTACGATAGTGTTTTTTGTTATATTTTTTTAAAATGTTCTCACAAGAGTGCAATCTACGTATACGAGGAAAATCAAGAAAAAATTATTTTTGAAGAGGAAGAAGAAACTAATCAACTATTTGATCAATTTCTAGAGAAAATTCTTGTGAGAATCAATAAACCTATTTTTAAAGAGAACTAAGTAACCATTTGATAATATTTAAAAGCGTGACAGAATATATTAACATATGATATATTGCATCTCTATATAATTATTGATTAAAGATACTAGTTTATAGTCATCGACTCACTGTGACAAGTCACGAATTTCAAATCCGAAAATAAGCTGAAATGCAGTAGCCCAATTATAACAACTTGATAATCCGTAAGCAACAACGCAACAACTTGGTAATCCCGAGTCTTTTTCAAAAATCGAGTCAATTGTTGGGTAATCCAAGAGCCCGCCACAAACTCTCAAAAAATCATGATTTGTTGGTGCAATTAGTAGTAGTACTTATTTTTATAAACTGAACTAAAATTTCCACATTCTTAGATGTGGGACTGAGGTATTACAAATCATTTTCCTTAATATTTACAAGTTCGATAATATACACCCCCTAAATAGTTTACGTATACTGTTTGCACGCATTTTCCATTTTGAGGCTCCTATAAAGTACAGTTTTATAACATATTTTAAATTATTTTTTTTAATAAAAGTTTTAACATCAAACTTTTATTCAAAAAAAAATAAAAATATATTAAAAACTATATTTTAAATGAGTCTTAAGAAACGTATCAGAAAGTAATGCAAGAGAATTGTGGGGGACACGACAGTATAGGATATACACGAGAGTATAGGATATACACATTTGACTATGCCAGTATTCCATACAGGAGGTGGTGTCAAAAATACAAAATCTTACATTGGCTGCAGCTTCCCTGCAATTTAATTATAGAGTTAAAATGTGTCAATGATATGACTACTCATAACAGGTGTTTAGCTGAAAGACGTGGATGTAATCTCTTTTAATGGTGAAAGGCTCAAAGCTCTTTTGACGCTCTTTTGGATTTTAGGAGTCTATGGGCGTGTTTGTTTCAAAGAAGCAGAAGTTGCTTTTGGCTTCTGCTTCTTTTGACTCGTTTGTCTAAATAAATAGAAGTACTTTTAAGAAGCTGAGAACGCTAACTTCTCTCTCAGAGGTTCTGCTTCTTTTGCAAATATTTTATTAACTTATTTACATCTCACTTCTTATCCACTTCTTTACTTTAAGCAAGAGATCATTTTTTTAAGTTTGCCCAAAAGGCTCCTATGTATCTTTTAGAAACTCTGTTAGCTGCAGGTGCAAACATACTTGAGATTAATCAACTTCAATTCTCTAGAAATTAGTGCGCTAGAAAAATATTTTATGGCCGGTGAAACTTGAACTCGAGCTCATATACAAACTTGAGCTTGAGTCTTACAATGTTAGATTTGGTTCGATTTAGAATCTATTTTGTCCATCGTTTTTAAATATCAAAGGATTAATCTACTTATCTACTTATATATATTATAGCAGAACAGGTACATGTCAAGCCTAACTCCTGAGCAAATAAATTACCTGATTCCAAGCCAAATTCGTCGCCACGTATTTGTTACAGGTCTACCCGAACCTAAATTACCTGTCCGATCCTACAATCTCCTAAACAAATCTTTGTTATGGCGAATACCCAACCTATATTTTATTAAGCCTAGCCTGCCTACGCCCAGCCTTTCTCTTCTCGATTCAGATCAACAGCTGACGCCGGATTAAGCAGTAACGGGTCCGTGAGAAAATCGGCAACCAAGAGAGCAAGGGATTGTGTATGAGAAAACATAAGCCTTCGAAGCTACCCTTCAGAGGTAATATTGTGCAGTCACCGTCGTCCGTCTACTTGTGCTCTTTAATTTGATTTATTTATGATTTAGGCTATCTGAATTGATTAGCATTCTTTGCGGAGTTCTGTTAATTCTCACTCAAATGTGTATGTACATGTCTTGCGTGTATACATGTTTTTCGTGTCCGCAAACTGTTTGATGCTTTGCCGGAGCCAAATACATACAATGATGGCTTCAGCGAGGACACCCATCTTATATTTTTATTTAAGTGCGTTGACACATTTTAATACTGTGTGCTTTTAGATGTGTGTATAAAGATGTGTACAAGTTAGAGAAAAGAAAAGGAGGTGCTTGGTATCGTGTGCGTGTGCTGATGAAATGAACGTGCCTGCATATTGGTGATGTTAATTACTGAATTCTCATATGCAGGGCATGGGTGCATTGATCAATCTCTTGATCCTATCCTGGCCTCTTGCACTGTCGGCTTTGATGATATGTTCTTTTCTATCGACAATCTTTTTGATTTATGGACAGTAAGCATACTGCATACTTCTTGTTGCCTTGGTAACCTACTTGCTTTACTAATGGTAATATTAAGGCAGAAGTATACGTGAATTGTGAAATTGTAATATATACTTTTACATCATGAGTATAGAACCTCGCTCAATCTACAGATCAGCAAACTGCCACAAAGAAAGAAATTCGAGTAAGCCACAACAGAGCTGGCATGAAAATAATAACTTATGTAAGGATCAGGTTCAAAACTTTAGTGAATATTGACCAGTCGGAGCAACATATATTATCTTTCCCATGGCATCAGGAGGCATAGCAACATACAAATCTCAACTTGTAAAAAGGCACCCTTCACCTGCCACTAGGATTTTAATATTTAAATATATTATTCATTAATTTTGGCTCAAAAGCAGCAAGGCACAAATAAATTTCATATGATATTATGTGTGCTGTTACTCTAGATAAGCAGAAAACCTATTTTTTAGATGCATTTTTTTTCCAATTCTTTATTTGTCTATAATTTTCGGTTAGAAAAGGAATCAATAATATTGGATAAAAACTGGAAATTTCTGCTTAAAGAGAAAGATATTAATTAAATGAATGCATATTAACTTTACCTCTAGGATAAGACTAACAAAGCAAATTCAAGCTGCAGCACGAGACTGACTAGCATGGACAAAAGAGGGATATATTATGAACATCATGAAAATTGGATATAACTATCTAACCTTTAGTATCACAATACTTTGAATGGAGAGTATACGTCTAGAGTACCTGCCGCTATTATTGATGTTGTTGTGCTGAAGCATGTGTGATTAAAATGAGTAAACTAAACATAAATCCAGAACAGAAAATAAGGAAAAATAAGAACTGTAGTATCTAGAAACGGAATTCACTTCGAACTATCATTGATATCATGAACTACTATTTTAAGTATTGGTGTGCTCAAACTCAATCGTATGAGTTTTTTTTAACTTTTGTAGAAATCAGGAGGCAACCGAATTTTAGGATAGTTTAGATGCTGCATTAGCACTAAACATAGAAATTTTGGTGACAAATAAGATAAGTTCTATTCCTTTGGACATATGTTATGTCAGGGTCCTTACTCAAAAGATAGCAGTCTTTAGGAAAAACTTTTAGGCTTCTAAACATTTGCAACAATAAAAGAGAAAGAACAGGAACTTGTTAGAACTAGGAGAATGGATGTGATTTTGTTTCCACTTGTGTTCTGTATCAGAAATGTAAACTGATGAAGATAAAAAAAAATTGCAACAATTAAAAGAGAAAGAACAGGAAACTGTTACAACTAGAAGAATGGATGTGATTTTGTTTGCAGTTGTGTTTTGTAACAGAAATGTAAACTGATGAATGAAAAAATAGCAGGTTGTTAAAAAGTTACTTCTCATGTTTGACTATCTTCCGTCTACCAACAATCTTTTGTCTCCAAATTTAATGTTTATAATCCGTTTCCTTTATCTCTTTTTTCTATTTCTGTGATGGGCCGATATTTTGAAGAATAATATAAATATTTCAAGATTTTCTTTTTCTTATTCCTTGAAGTGGTGGAGTAGTAGTGTTTTTTTTTATCATTGTCCTTTTGTTCTATTTCTATGACAAGTTCAAATTTATGAGAATACCTTGAATATCTACCAGGTATTATCTTTCTTTTCATCTTTGAGAATATCGTGCATATAATTTTTTCCCCCTGTTTTGCCTAAACGGGGCAGCAAGGGATTCAAAGATAAGTGCATGTGCAGTTTCTAAGTGGTTCTTTGGAGGAAATAACACGTTATCAGTATTTGAATCACCAGTTGTGACTTGTGGGTGTTGGCATTTTGAGGACGAAGAGAATACTGCTTTGTGTTGGAATGAAATTCTGATGAGGACACAAACCAATATGAATTGTGCTAAGTCATTAACATGGAAATATTTATTGAAGCATTTAATACTAAAAATGTAAAGTTAATGACGAGGTTTTTATTTTGATTTACCCTGGCTGAAGACAAGGCATAATTATTTGATGAGTTAATTTAATCAAAGTCAAAATCAACCTGGTTGTAATTTTGATTATGAGCTCTTATGTTGTGTTTGGTTGGGGTGAATGATTCCGGAAGGAATGGAATGAAAAATGAACTATTTTATGGACAATTTTCAAGAAATTCATTCATTCCTCCATTCCATTCCTTATATCATGTGCTACATTTCACACCTTCAATTTGAGATGGAATGCTCCATTCTCCCCATCCTCAATTTCTTCTCAAATCTCATCATAGCAATTTTGCACTTCCTCATTTTTTTTTCAAAATTTTCTTCCTATCTTTATTAGTTTCAAGTATTTTTACTCATTTCATTTCATTCCATTCCATTCTCCCCAACCAAACACAACATTAGTTTTGATTTCATGACCAGGTCTTTCGGATTGCTGTCATTATGGATGAGCATCTGGACAATGCAACTGACCCAGGTAAATGCATGGGTTATATATCATCTTGCGCTAAGTTTTCAATGATTGCATTTATTGTGATATGTTATTTTCATGAATCATACTGAAATATATTCCGCAAACACGATATTCTAGAATACAAAAGCATCTAGGTGTTTATATAAATTAAAATGGTGAGAGTAATAATGTTTTTGTTGTGTGCAGACACTGTGTTGGGCAGCGGTCCTGCGCCGTATCATGTTATCCATTTAGATGATAGAATTTATTTAGCAATTACTCAAATAATCACTAATATTTTTGAAGGTTTAATTATCAAATCACTCACTGAAGTCACTCAAATATATCAAGTAGGTCACTGATTTCAATGGGGACTCACTCGACTCACCAGGCTAATTTAATGATATCACTTTGGTCACTACCATTAAATTTTTTGATCTCTCTCACGGAAACCGTAAGACACGTGGTTTCCACTGATTAGGTGGCACCATGACAACATCTTTTTCCTTTAAAATGAATTTTTTTTTGCGTATATATACATGTTCTATGTATATTATTCGAACAAATAAACTCCACCATGGCTAATTTATCTAATTCATGTATTGTAAACAGCTTATATGAATTGTGTAACTGCAGAGTTAGGGCAAGGTTATGTATATCAAAGATGATGAAAATTTCGGGAAGACAATTCCTAATTTGTTGCAATGTGGAGGATGGCTTTAATGTCCTCAATTGGCTTTATTTATCTTCTTCATTCGTTAGAACTCCCGTCTTTGTCTTTTGTGAGAAGTTTTAACGACTAGATATGTGTGTATAGAATGACAAAAGTTTTTTTCCCTGTACATTACTTACCCGTTTATAGATATACTACCACGTATCTTCCATGTATATGCCAAGTATGACCGTTATTCTCTCCGTTAAGAGATTTGACGGTAGTGACCAAAGTGATATCATAAAAGCATTTTAGTGAGTCATATGAGATTTTGTTCAAATAATGACCTATTTCATATGTTTGAGCGACTTTAGTGACTGATTTGATAATTAACCATATTTTTTAAGGTCCCACTTTTAATTGCACTGAATTTTGGTTAAAGATAATGTGTTGCGGGAAGTGGGCAGTTGAATGCCTCGTCTCATTTTTCTTGTAAAACAATTAGACAAGGTCCTAAATTTAGCAGATTGCCATTAGTTGTTTGGTTGGGTTTTCATTTATGTTTTCAGGAAGTTATCTGGACAATTTTCTGAGCTGATATTAGCTTATTCTGATCCATTATATATCTTTTGCATGTTTTGGCAACTGCATTCATCAGATGTGTGCCTGTTTGTAAGTTTAGTTGTGATTTGTGGCAGGCACAAAAAAATTTTTGGAAGTCCTTTCTAAAAACCTGTGTTGAACATAAGTGCTGAAATCCAAAGGAAATGGTGTGATGGACATTGACTTCAGCTACATGTTTTGTGTATTATTTTGTTAAAAAATGATTGCTTAGTTTGAAGGAAGGGCATGCTTTTAAGCTGTAGGAAGCCATATTCCATTCCAAGGTTCTTGCAAAAATGGCCCTTTGACGTTTATTGACCAGACTACTTGAAAAATTTGGTGACCCAAGCTTCCCGTCACCGTAGATGTTGTGGAAAGACGGAGGCTATCCACGCGGAGGCAAAATGTTCTGCGTGCTGACCTACAAGGTTTGTATGCTGAACTTGCGTGTTGTCCATGTGTGAGTATTCACTTATTACTCGTATAGACCAAGCATTATTGGTATAAGTTGTTCAACTGTGCGTATTCTAATCTATCACTCATGTACGTCACACTGATAGCATTATGAACATTAGCATTATCAACTTTGGTTGTCAGGATTTTTGAAAAAGTTGGGTGTTTTATAAAATGTTGTCCTAACAACAAAACTGCTTTGGCCGGAATCTAGAAACCCTTGCGGTTTAGCAGCTGTCAATGTATAATTTTTTTGGTCAGGAATAGTAGTAATACTACGACTCATGTGTATCTCCTTCAGGAATACCACTTCATGGACAAACCAGCATGCTATTTATTTCAACAGGTACATGTGCGGCAATCACTGCAGGTAACTTCTGATATCATTGCGTTTTTGGACATATACAAAATAGGCCTTTCTATTTATTTCTATATATCGTTTGAGGATTAATGTTACAGATCATTTAATTATTTCCTTACGCTCTAATCCAGGCTCAACATCATTTGATGACTTCAATGGGTCTTCTTCAGGAGTGGTACCTCCTGCAGACTTTGGTAGTCAACTAAATGCATCTGATGAATGTGAAGCAGTCGATTCAGGTAATTTTTAATACCCTACGCATTTATTGGCATTTACAAAACAGCCCGTTGTGTTTGTGTTATTTTGCATTGGGTAGCTTTCATCCAAGAAGAACACTATATAGTTTCTATACCTCAACTGGCCAACATCTATGTAATTGATATATTATTCTTATAAAAGGCATTGTTTATCTTTAAAATTAGATTATGCAATTCCTATACTACATCATGTTTCCATGTGCACCATCAAGAAATTTTTATACGCGACGAGACAGATTCAAGTTTTTAACAATTAATCAACACCGCTAATTATAAAGTAGCTTTAGCAATTAATATGCAGTCTCTGCATTCTAGCTTGAATTTCTTCTTCTTCTCGTGATCGGGTGATTGTTTCCATTATACTTTGAGGATGACTGCTCTGTTGTACTTCTTAACATAAACATGCCTTCCCCAACTGGATTGATCTTAACTACTAATACACAACCACAACATTTCAAACAAAAATTGAAGAAATATGATTAATTTGCCTATACAATATCTGATTTACAGGAATGAGAAGATTATAGTGACATTGTGGGAAGAAAAAGCATATTAATTTCAAGCATGTCTGGAGGGTAGCAGCCAATCACCAATTGTTTGTTGTCATTACAGAACTGTTGGCAAAAAATTCACAGGTACCCCAAAACAAGATTATGGTATATATCTTTAATTGTTTTAGCTGAACGATAACATAGCAAAGCTGATTGATTAGATATAAATAAAAATCAGGTTCTACCCTCGAGTTTACCTATGCACTAACATATATCCTTTGCCAATAACACAGATAAAGCCTCTATCAGACACTGCTGCGACAGAAAGCTATTTCAAAATTGATTACCCACCACTTAAAGATTTAAAGAAGACCCTATCTCACACAAGTGGAAAAATCAGAGTCGAACTACAACCTCCAATAAGGGTTCACTTTGTAAGCACGGACGACAAAAGTGTACAACAACTCAACATTAAAGATGTCCTGGGGCTAAAGATACGGTCAAGAAAAGACGTAAATATTACACGCTAGCTCAATAATATGGAATAGTTGGAATAACTTTTACTTATCTGCAGCAAGTACGCTGCCTTGCAATAAAACAGAAATACTTAACGGAAAGAGATGGTTATATAACTGCTGCTCGATATGTGCCCAAGCTGTACCGCCCACTGAAGGAAGATATTCATGCTCTGCTTGCAACGATGCCACCATTACAATAGTGGTAAGTTATTTTGTGTAATAAAAGGTTAGCTGCCTTAAAACACTTTCACCCAATAAAAGGGAAACGTGTATTCTAATCAATAGTACATATTTCAGTTACAGGGTGGTTGCTCGCATTCAGGACGACACTGGAACAACAACGGTTACACTTTTCAACAAGGAGGCAGAACAATTTATTGGGGGTACCAACTCAAAATCTGAATAATTTTCAACAGAGACGAGAGGATTAGATGGGTGAGGAAACATGCAGCCTGAGGTTTTAGATCTTTTAAAAAATTTGCTCTTTAGAGCGCATCAACTGAAACACTATTTTATTATCCCAAAAAGACCCATTTCTGGTATATGCTGTTGTGCTAAGATTACTGTTAATTTTTTTACATCCATAAAAATGTTTAAATTCTGGTAAATTTAATTGTGGAATGATATATACCCTAGACGACATCTTCAGGTTTACTATTATGTATATATAAAGTATCCTCACAATTTTAGATTGAACTTGAGTTTATTTCCCTTATTATGTGCTCATCAGAAGTTGAAATTTTTCAAAAAAATAATTTCCCCTAGATCTAAATAGGCATTGACAATTATACAGCCTTAAACAACCTCAAACCTCCTGTTCATAAGTTCTACTACCTCAAGCATGTGCTCATGTCGAAGATGCGAGCACAGAGAGCACTAGAGGTTTTGCTGAGCACGAAGTGTACCTGAGATTCCTTCTGCCGGACACGACACGGCCCCTATATAAATCCTCTTCATTACAAAAAAAAAAAAAATTCAAAGTCGATAACACTTCATATTATGCGTCCAATACAAGAACTTAATATAGAAAGAGTTTCAGACTGTAAGTTGCCCCTTCCATCGTAGAGCAGGGAAGGGTAACGTTGTACATGGTAGTATTTTTTTAGATTTTAATGGCAACATTTTTTAGATTTTGAGTACAACTTCCGACTTTTAACTTGTGATTTGCATGGTAACTTGATGTTAAATGATTTTTTTTTTTATGATTACGAACATTAGTTTGTCCGATTTGAGCTATAAGAGAGAGACTTAAGAAAGTTCGGCCAACATGTAGATGCATGGATTAGTGCCATAGAGCAGAAATCACAGGGGCAATGCATGGGTTAAAATTTTGAATTGCAAATCAATCTCCAAGCTTGCAAATTTATAGTGCATTCATTTTCCAGCAATCGAAAATTTCATTACTGAACCACTAATGTCATAAAACATTGCTCATATAAAACCAGAAACAGATAAAAAGGATATCAACGGGAACTGAACAAAAATAGCAAATTGGGTTTCTAAAGAATCATTTATTTACATAACTGCGTAACACAATTGCATTTAGACTGTACGCACAACCAAGGAACTTAAGGTCACTGAATATAAAACCCACAAAAACTTCACACACTGCTCCGTGCAGTGAAAAATTACAACAAAAATTCGGTTAAAATAACAATAAACCAAATTTAAAACACACAACTAGCGTCCCGTGCCTCGCACGGGCTATTATGCTAGTTATATATAATAATGTTCTGATGTCCGGGGTAGAAACAGTAATTTGGAATAGTCAATAAAGATAATAAGCTCATTTCTTCTAATATTATATAAATTTATAAATTTTCACTTACTTTTAATTTTAATCAATATTATTTCAAGAGGCAATGTAAAATTGCATGATTGATGAAATTAATTTGAGAAAATATGCATATTATATTTAAGTCGCCAAACAAGATTTATACAATCAATTAAGCAAAACAATATCGCGCATCTCATATAATTTAGTATATTAATGGATTAATATTATTTGCCTCTTAATATTGGACCTCCAATATTTTGGGCTGTTTAATTATTGGGCCACAGAAAGTTTCGTTTATTTATTTTAACTTGTTGGGCTCCCAGCAATTTATTCCATGAATTTCTAATTGTGGCCCAATTTCAAGTGAAAATTGTCTTTATCCGTCCTCTAGCAGCTTCGTGAAGTTTCCATATCATTTAACAATGCTATATATATTCATCACTTACACTCTTTAATTGCGTGTGATGAACTATACAATCCTACATTCTTTCCTTAAAACTCTTCTAATATCTCAAATTTCTATATACTTAATCATAAAGAATTACATTCTGGGCTTGAAATGCTTGAATTTGTTTAGCATTTCATTTTTAGCTAGATTTATTTTTTTTTGGCTACATGATATAATATTTTCAAATGATCTCTATCATTACTTTTCCTGATCTCAATCGGTAAGTGAAAGATCGATAGTGTTTTTTAATGATATTGATGTATTGTCAGATGCATACACTAACCTTTATTTTATTCATGATGACCCGATTGATTAAAGTAAACTCAAATATTGGATTAATGATTTTTAACCCCAAATTCTTAGCTTTTCTTTATTTTAAAAATCAAAGTTGATCCAAGTGTGAATATATTATATATTCATATATTTTCCATAAAGTTTTTCAGTTTTCGTCAATATTTTAGAATAGTTTGTATTTTTTAATACAATTGACTTTTTATGCATTTTCTCAAATTCAAAATACACTCTAATTAAATTTAAACCCATGAAGTGCATTTAGTTAAATTTTAAATTTATAGAAAGATATGGTCACGGGTATACATTTTACCTAAAATGAACGCTTCAAATATTTTTAATCCCTTCAATTTAATCTATAAATTATTCTATACTGAATATATGTACTACAATTCTTTTATTTGGTGTGTATACAGGATATATATATAGTAAACAATGAAGAGAATGCTCCACAAAAAAAATCCAACTCCACCTCCGCTGGTATGTAGTTTGCATACATTTTCTTACGAAATTGTCATATTGCGAAATCCTTCCTTTGTTTCTATCTCAAGAACTTACTACACAACTCCATGAACAGCTCCAAAGGCGAGTGCTGGATCAGGAGAAATTTGTGCAAGCGTCATCTAATTATGATCAGAATTTCATATACAAGCCAAACTGGATGACGCCTTCAAACGAGACTCTTTAAGGAGTTGTTCTACACGCTACGCCAACGAAAGAGTGAAGTGAAACTGGCAATTAGTACCAGTTCTAATTTCTGGAAGCATTTATTATCAGGATTTTCTTCAAATCTGTCTTGAAGTTTTTGCATATTTCATTTCCCTAACGTGTTCTAATTGAGTAGTTATTAATAAACTTCAGAGGCCGATTCTGTCATTTTCCAATTTCTTTGTAGTTAACAATTTTTTATTTTTAAATTTTAATTTCTGTCTGAATAAAATCATCTGTTGGCTTACGGTATACTAAATCTATCTATTGAGTAGTAAGACGGAGAAGTACCATGGGCACAAAAGGACTGTGTCCCCCCATTGTGAGGTTGATAACAAGTACTCTCTCAATTTTTTGGTGACTTCTCCATCTTGCACAAATAATAATAAACATTACAGACATATAGATTTACTCACTGATATTTTCTTCTGAAACCAATTAAAATAGAATAATTTTACTACCACTCCAAGTTTATCCGTTCAACTTATGAATTTTCACATTACTTGTTTATTTATTATATATTATATATTTAATATAATTCAATTTATTGAAATTAATTTTAATAATTAATTCTATTAATTTAAGTCTTAAAATTAAAAAGGCCATAATTAAATCATTGAAGATAAATTAAAATAATGAAATATTAATAAGACATATTAAAAACTAATCCTAATTATGAATTTAAGTATTTAATTAGAAATTTTGGTTTAAATTAAAAATCCCCGAATTACCGCGGGTATACCCGGATCCCGATCGGGCCGGGGATGGGGATCGAAAAATAATCCCCAATGGGGATCAGGCCGTGAATGGGGATTGAGTTTGGATTCGGGGATCGGGGCAGGTTATAGCGATCCCTAATCCGAAGTGACCCGATGCCCATCCCTATGCTCATTCTGGGTGTCCTACGATCCTACTACGATCCTACTTAAGATTTGAATATAAATTTTGAGAATAAATATTTTAAAAATCCAATTTAACCGATCAGAACACGTTGGTAGGACATGATAGAAAAATGATTTATTTCTTATAACACTGCGATATTTGGTTCGGTTTTATTACTCTGGTCTGTAGTGTGATATTGAGTTAAATAGTTGATGTGCCATATTCACGATCCTAATTGTGACCTGTGCCAAAGGCTCGCGGTTAACACACTCCTTCCGACTTCCCTGAGTTTCTTGCCTAACAAGATCGTAATATCCATGGTGGTGGTGGAGAAACTCAGAAGGGACGGAGAAGAAGGGCGTAAAATGGGCGATAATTGTGCCTTAATTAAGGATATTAATTATTCTTAATTAAGGGTTTTTTTGTACCATTTATGGCGACCATGATCGGGGCATTTTTGGCCCATCGAGGTCTTATTTGTGTTAAATCCGATGAATAATTTTTTTTCTTGAATGAATTTGAGTTTATATATATATATATATATATATATATATATATATACATATATATATATATATATATATATATATATATATATAGGCCAACATTCCAGAGAGGGACTCCTTATATGAAGTTACATAGTGCGCCAATATAAATTATCAATTTTATTATAAATTCTGTTATAGAATACATATAAAACGTGATTCTAATATAGAATACTATAAAATAAATCTATTTTAAGTAATTTAACACTTAAAATTTGATTAAAAAAAGTATATTTTCGAAACTGATTCTACAACAGAATAATTCTGGATGATTATTATTCTGTTATAGAATCAAATCTCCGCGCACGGGCTTGAATTCTACATTGGTTAAATTAAAATTATTTTTAAATACTCTAATGACCTCACAATAATACAGAAATATTAAAAATTTGGTCATTCGATTGGTATTGACCTTACGGACCTCCTTAATTTATAAATGTTCTAATGAATTTTATTATTATCTATTTAGCAAAATTGTGAAAATATTAAAAAAAAAATTGGTAGTGTGATTGGTCAAAACCAAAACATTAAAAACTTGGTCATTAGTATTTTGGCCGAAATACGAGTCTATCTATATAATCAATTATATATTTTTTTACTAAGTAATCAATTATTCTTTTTAACTGAAACATATTGTCTTTTCCATATTTTTCTAACTAAAGCAATTCAATCTTATAAAAATAACATTAGGCAACATATTTATTACTTTTTTTTTAACTAAAACACATTATATTTTTTGATTTTCTAACTAAAAACGCCGACCTTTAAAAGAAAATACGGGAACACACACACATAAGGTGATATTATAATATACAATTATAAATAAATAATTAACGATATTTTCAACTAAAATTAACATTATTTTAAAACATTTTAATAACCTGATTTTAAAAATAATATTATAAAAATATACTATCTACCCACACTATAATATATATTATCATACAATATTAATTATAACACAATATTTATTTTTGGTTGGTTGCTCGATATTTGGAATCACAGGTCTTCTTAAATTATACTAACATATTAGAACATATATTTAGACATTTGCGTTAAGATATACATCTTCATCCTAATTTTTAATTACTCATTTGATTGGTTTAACTATTAAGAATTTATTCAACTATTAAATTAAAAATTTAATTAGCACACTCAATCAAAATATATCAATTCAAATATGTTTATTAAAATTTTTAAAAATATATTTTAATTAAAATACATTATTCTATCATAATTTTATACTCACAATAAAATCGGTTAAATGTAAGATATGTACGATAAAATAACAAATATTATAAATCAAAACATTAAAAGTTTGGCCGGTCGGTCGATATGTGGGCCGAGATACGGGTCTATTTATATAACCAATTATTCTTTTTAACCGAAATATATTATCTTTCTATATTTTCTAACTAAAAAAACTCAATCTTCTAAAATAACATCGAGCAATATAGTAATTTATTTTTTTAACTAAAACATATTAAAAAATTAATTAAATTTATAACATATACGATAAAATAACATATATAGTAACCGCCCGTGCATTGCACGGGTTATAAGCTAGTATATATATATACAGGGATATGATCAAATAAAAACGTTTTTAAGTTACAAACTTACAAACTTTTTTTTTGATATTTTTTTATTCTCCCATCGTGTTAATCCTTAGTTATAGAAATTATCCATGTTGAAAATTCTTGAAAATACATCTCAATTTTTAAAAATAATGCATAAATACATCGTGCATTCAACACATTTGTAACTGGGTTCAACATCGGGTGTAGAACACTAATTATCATTGTGTTGAATATATGTATAAAGATGCTTAAACTATACCTCTGGGGTTTGAGTAGGGTCTATAAACATAAATATTTGTTATATAATACGTTTAACTTAGTTCTTACATTGAAAAATTAGTTTATGTACTTCTCCAACACAATTTTAATCGATGTTCAACAAAATATATTAAAAAATGTTGAATTCAAGTTATATATGTGTTGGAAAAAAAAGTTTGTAAGTTTGTACCAGAACCCTCCCATATATATATATATATATATATGCATATAAATATAAATCTTTATCTTATAGTTTATTGTCAATATTTTACAGTTTGATAAGTTTATTCGAATGTTATTTCATATGATTTTTGTATATATATTCCGTATAGGTTACCTTGATGAGTTTATCTGAATGTTATTTCATAAGATTTCATCTTAATTGTTCAAAAATAATTAGTATTATAATAAATAAATGAAAAAAAATATCTAAAGATAAACACATTTCATATATACTTTGTATAGGTTACTTTGATGAGTTTATCTGAGTGTTAATTCATATGATTTTTATATATGTATACCTTTATATAGGTTAATTTTCACAAGTTACGAATTGCTCTCTTAATATTATATCATATGTAATAAATTACTAAATCAAAATTTTAATACTTTATCATATGTATACAATGTTGACATTAATTTTATGTAAAAATTAATATACGGTCATCACAAAAATCTTAATTAAAACACATTTTTTTAATGCAGATTATAATGATAATATTTATCTGAATTTAGAAATTTCATCAATATATCACGGTATGGTGTTTTTCAAGAATAATTAAGACCCCGTTTCAGCTTTTTACTGAAAAAGGGTCAAATACTGTTGGTGATATAAAAACAGTTTTTTCTCTCAAACAGACCCTAAGTTATAAAATGTTGACAAAGGTATACATGACTTTATGCATTAATTTGCTTATTGTTGTGCTATTAGATAATGGAAACAATTAGTATAATAAATAATCAAATAGAAAAAATTGAATTAAATGTAGGTTAATAAGTATAATAAGTATATTAGCTAATGGAAAACATTAGTGCAATAGCCTTCGGTTTTGAGGCCAACAAGGTGTTGGTGTGGTGGTAGAGCTCTTGTACCCCTTTGCGGGAGGTCAGGAGTTCGACTCCCCACATGTGCGTGTGTAATCAACTAGCAAAAAAAAATATTAGTGCAATAAATATTTAATAGAAAATAATAAGTATAATAAGTACATATTAATGAATAGACATTAATACGTAATAAATATGAGGATCAAAAGACAAAAATAATTTTGGAATAGATAAGAATTATATGGGATGGAGAAGAGTATATATGACTTTATTAATTAATTTACACTGTTGCTCTCAAACTCATCACCGCCCTTAAAAAAGGTAACGGAATATAGACGGAATGACAGATTGGCTGTTGACGTGACACATTAATAAAGAAAGACTGAAGAAAAACAAATGAAAGAAAATTAAAAAAAAACATAAAGTAGAAAATACAAGAAAGAAAGTAAACAATAAGAGTAAAAACATGACTATGGGACAACCTGGAGATCATAATAAAGGAGAAACGGGTGGACAAACTTAACATTTTAATTATAGGTTCATTGATGTTTCTTAGACGTGTGTTCATTCGGTTAACATTTTAATTAATTAAGCTTGAACAATGTTTGTTTTGGATCTATTTGTCATTTAATCTTTAAACATTATGTGTTGTTTTTTAAGATTTGAACAATGTATGCTTTTTTATATGTTAAATTTAAATTTTTAGATTAAGAGCATGAATAAACTTTTTTGGACTTACTGTTAGCTCGAACACCCTTTATTCTGTTATGAGTGTAATCAAAAAACTATTTAAAAATAAATAAGATTACAAATTTCGTGCAGGTTATAAACTATTACCAAACAAAGGATTTCCCAGAAAATCCAGTTGGTATAAAGCTGAAAGTTGTATTATGTGAAATTGAATTGAAGGCGACTCACTCTTTTGCGGCCATGGATTTGATTTCAGTCCGTCGAAATTCATTCATTCTTTCGCGCCTTAAATCACTTTTTTCTTTAAAGGTTCTATCTTCATATTTTTCGTTCAGACATTTCATCGAACATCTTGTGTGTTATCAAAATTTTATTTTATGCTTACATGAATATATCTTTCGCAGCGATTTAGCCATAGCTTTGTTGAGCAATCCAGTCTTTTAAAGGAAAGTAAAGGCTCGCATTTGAGTCCTGAATCTCAGCTAGGTATGTATGCTCTGCTTTGCATTTTTTAAATGAGGATTTTCATTTTCAAGTAGATTGCAAAGTGATGGTTCATATTTGCAATTTGGTAGCCAGATTTTACTTTCGGTCTTATTAAGAAGATGGAAGAAGTTCACAATTGTTTCGGGAAACAATTTTATTTTATTTTGTTATAGTTATGTAACCGAAAAGTACCTGGTTTATTAGTTATTTATGTTATGGAAGTGTAGGCAAAGTGGATATGCCAGAATGCACGGAGTTGGATTCTAGGATTTTGGGTATTAAGCCTTCGATGATATCTGAGCCCTCATGGATTGTTCTTAAAATTCTTCAAAGAGAAGGTGACGAGTTCATTTTTTTTTTCTTTTGCTAATTGACTAGTTCATTTGTTTGTTTAGCAATAAAATATTCTAAATCCCCCCCCCCCCAATCTAAATGTTAAAAAGCATTGGTAGTGAAACTCTCAGTTAAGTTTGTTTGATTCGTTTACTTGCATACTCAATGTGCAGCCTCAGGGTTTTGAATAATCAGGCGAAATATGTATATCATACTCATAGATTAAGAAATTGTTCTATTTATCAAACCGAAACTTGTTTGTTTTCTCAAGTGAAATGCTGCAAGCTTGCAACCTTCTGGGAAAATATCAGAACACCAGATCTGTCATCTCTAGTCTCCTTGTTCCCTCTGCCTTTATAGCTCTATATAGATGGCATTGAAATTACACACCTAGAGGGGGGGTGAATAGGTGTTATGGCTAATATGACCGATTTTTAATGTTACCGAATAGTTATACTGTCACAGACAGCTTGCTGTTAATTTCAGAGTAAACAGTCAGCTAGCTAACAATGTAGATGCAATGCAAAACAGATATAATCAGTAAGCTAGCAACACAGAGAATTTTAGCCAGGTTCGACCCCTAACCCTAATGGTCTACGTCCTGGTCCCCTACCAACTGGTAAGAGATTATATTATTAATCAATAATGTCAACGATTACAATGATTCAATAATATAACTCCCTTTATCCCTTGTTCCTGTTATCAGCTTGCTGAAACCCCTGAACCACGAACCAAAAGCTCTCCAAGACCTATACTTCCCAAGTATACTCTTCTAGCTAACTAGTCCCCTTGTTCCCTTGTTTCACAAGCTCGATACACAGCAACAAACCTTTACACTTTGAACAATACAATGTATGAGTGTAATACAACCGAAACTATGAACTCAATATAGATATATAATCAAATATAAGTACTAGAGCTCAAGTAAAGATTTTGCAATGTAAGTGTGTTGTATTTCAGAAGCTTGAAGTGTGTTCTTGTTCTCTCCAAAACGGAAACCACACTCAAGTTTATATACACAAAATCCAACGGTCAATTTGCTAACAAATTCCAACGTTCTTGTTCCAACCGAACTCACGTATAATTTGTTCTCAATTTGAACGTTTAAACTTGTGAACTCATACCCAAAACTTCCAGAACTGCACTTCTCAGGAGAATTACCAGTTTTTCCTCCAAAGACAATATCCTTCCAAAAATCAAACTGATTTGACAATTCCTCCATCTGTTCAGAATGCTGTTTCTGACCATCCACCAACTGCTTATGGTTGGCTCGCAGTTCCTCCATGTATTCCAAAATTTCTTTGGCAGAAATACCCAAATCAACACCAGCAGGAGCAGCAACAGGTGGAGGAGTAACAACAGGAACCTCCAACACCGACAAACTACCATCTTTCTCAATTTTTAAATTTGACTGATTCAAACATTTAACATCCAAAAATTCTTTTGCAGCAAGAGACTCAACACCATCAAAACTGACACCAAACCACTCGAAAATTCGAGTTAAGAGTAAGCCATAGGGCAACCCTGCAGAAGATTTCCCTTCAAGAACCCCAAGCATATTATTCAAAATCAAATCCCCAACATCAAATGGCTTCCCAGCCATGATCATAGACACCACAATAACATCCTGAGCAGACAAGTTTGAGCGAGTACCCAAACGAGGACACAGATTTTCAATAGACACTTTAAAAACAGCATGAGCTAAGGGCAGTATTTGGGTAGTAGAGGGAAATGTTTCAGTAGAACTCTCAACCCCAAACAAAATCTTAAACTGATCTTTAACTTGAAAATCATCAAAATGTTTAAACCCGCGTTTAGTGTATCGAAACAGGGGAAGGAGGAGCTTGAATAATAGCGTTCAAGAACATAGGCGACAGAGTAATCTTCGTATCAGAAACAAACGACACAGTTTGACCGGAGGGATTCATATGCAAGTTTAAATAAAACTCACGCACAAGTGATGGATAACAAATTTTCGGTAAATCGACAATTAAAGACTCGAACCCTAAGGCAGAAAATAGCTTAACAACCCCGCAATTGAAGAATGCCTTACCAGAAAGAGGCTTCCCAAGAATAATCTTGCGAGTAGAGATGTTGTTATCTGATTTCTCCTTTTCACTAGATTCAACTTTTGCCCTCTTCATATCCTTGTCGGAGCGCTGAACACCCGATTCCTCACCACCACTATCAGAATCCACAGTAGCGATAACCACATCTTCTTCGTCTCGTAGTTTGCGACAGGAAGTAGGAGTACCCGTCTTGAGTCCAGCCCTAGTCTTTCGCCTCATTGCAACTCGGTATGCGATTGACGCGATTGTTAGTAGTGTGTAACGATTGAAGATGAAAGATGAAACCCTAACTGGCTGTTGTGGGCTTTTAAAGAGGTAGCTGTAAAGACTTGGAGATAGGATATATCTCAAACACTTTTGGATTATATTCGGGGGAGGGTTTTTAGGAATAAATCTAGTTAGATTTATTTTATTCAAACAATTCATTATATATATCCGAATGTAATCTAAACAACAAGTTGTTACTGTTACTCATCTCACTTCCACTTAAATAGTGATTAGATAGAAATTCAAATTTTAACCTAATCATTAAACCACATAGATTAGCACATAATCACGTAACACAAATTTTCACATAAATTCATATAAATCAGCATACAACGGATAGTTAATTTATGAAGTGAAATTAACTACAAACTCTTGAACTGACCCACATGCAAAAATAATTATTAATATTGAAAGTACTAAGAGTAAGCTGATAGTACCCGGACCGAGCTTATTAGCTTGCTGACTGCACATCACACATACCCAATTCCCTTCTCAGCACAACATAACGTTCTTCAGGAAGAGGTTTTGTGAAGATGTCAGCTAGCTGATCTGCTGTAGCCACAAAAATCAGCTTGACAGCACCCTTTGCAACATTGTCTCTCAGAAAATGATGTCGAACATCAATATGCTTTGTCCTTGAATGATTGACTGGATTTTCTGAAATGTTGATTGTACTTGTGTTGTCACAAAAGATAGGAGTTTGCTTGCATTTGATTCCAAAGTCCTTCAATTGTTGTCTCATCCATAGCATTTGAGAGCAACAGCTACCAGCTGCTAAATACTCCCCCTCAGCCGTAGATAGAGCAACTGAAGTTTGCTTCTTGCTTAACCAAGAAACTAAGCTTTGACCCAAAAATGCACAAACACCACTTGTACTTTTTCTATCAGTTTGACTACCTGCATAATCTGCATCACTATACCCAACAAGATCAAAAGCATTTGTAATAGGATAGAATAAACCCAAAGTAATAGTTCCACTTAAATATTTAAATATTCTTTTAACAGCTTGTAAGTGAGAATCCTTTGGTTTTGCTTGAAATCTAGCACAAACACAAACACTATACATAATATCAGGTCTAGAGGCTGTAAGATAAAGTAAACTTCCAATCATACCTCTATACATTCGAATATCAACATCTTTACCATTTTCGTCTGCTGTCAGCTTGCTGACAACGCTCATCGGTGTTGATTTCGCCTTGATATTCTCATATCCAAATCTTTTGAGTAAATTCTTGATATATTTGGATTGATGCACATAAATTCCTTCTGGAGTTTGCTTAATTTGGAGCCCCAAGAAATAATTGAGCTCTCCCATCATGCTCATGTCAAACTCACTATGCATGCACTTTGAAAACCACTTACACAAAGAATCATTAGTAGATCCAAATATAATATCATCTACATATATTTGAACAACTAATATATCTTGACCTTTAATAATGGTAAACAAAGTAGGATCAATTTTACCTCTAATGAAACCATTTTTGATCAAAAATTCACTTAACCTTTCATACCATGACCGAGGTGCTTGCCTTAATCCATAAAGTGCCTTCTTGAGCTTGTAGACACGGTTTGGATATTTTTCATCCTCGAATCCTGGTGGTTGCTTGACATAGACTTCTTCCTTTAGATATCCATTTAAGAATGCACTTTTGACGTCCATTTGATGTAGCTTGAACTTCTTATAGCATGCAAATGACAATAGCATCCTAATAGATTCCAATCTTGCAACCGGAGCATAAGTTTGATCAAAATCAATCCCTTCTTGCTGATTGTATCCTTGTGCAACAAGTCTAGCTTTGTTCCGAGTGATAGTACCAAATTCATCAACTTTATTCTTGAACACCCATTTGGTTCCAACAATTGAAGCATCCTCTGGTGGATCTACAAGTTCCCAAACATCACATCTTTCGAATTGGTTGAGTTCTTCTTGCATTGCCATGATCCAATTTTCATCTTGTAAAGCTTCTTGAACATTCTTTGGTTCCTCTTGAGCTATGAAGGCAGCATAAGCACAAATGTTGGCTTGAGCTTTCCTTGTCTTGATTCCAGCTGATTTATCTCCAATGATCAACTGAGGAGGATGATTCTTCACTGTTCTAGTTGATTTTGGTAGATTATGTTGAGCTATGACCTCTTCATTCCTTGTAGTCTGCCTAGGAGGAGTCTGATCAACAACATTTTGGCTTGCTGATGAAGTTTGACCTCTGGATTCATCCAATGTGAGCTTTGACATCTTATCCAAAGTTTCTTCAAGAGATGGAGTGGATTCAGTAGCCTTGTTGCCTTCTGAAGTTTTGGCAGTTGACTTGTCAGCTTGCTGATTTCCAGTTTCCTGCACTGTCAGCTTGCTGCTAGTACCTGTACCTGCACATTCTTCCTCATCCCTTGCAAGATCATCAGTAGACTCTTGAAATGAAACATCAATAGACTCTTCAACAGCATGTTTACCAAGATTATATACTCTATAAGCACGACTTGTTAAAGAATAACCCAAAAATATAGCTTCATAAGATTTAGAGTCGAATTTACCATCCCTATCAATGGTTTTGAGTACGAAGCACTTAGATCCGAAAACCTTGAAGTAGCTGATGTTAGGCTTCTTTTTCCTTAGCAATTCATAAGGAGTCTTGTTGAGAATTGGCCTGATAAGCACTCTGTTAAGAACATAGCTTGCTGTGTTGACAGCTTCTGCCCAAAAGCTTCTTGGCAGCTTGCTCTCCTGCAGCAATGTCCTAGCTGTTTCTTGTAAGGACCTGTTCTTACGCTCTACAACTCCATTTTGCTGAGGTGTACGAGGTGCTGAGAACTCATGTGAGATTCCTCTTTCTTCACAATAAGTAATGAAGTCTTTTTGGAATTCCCCACCATGATCACTTCGAATACCTACAAGTCTAGTATCTAGCTTGTTCTCAAGCAACTTGATTAGTTTCTCAAATTCACTAAAAGCACAATCTTTAGTACGCAAGAATAATACCCAAGTGAATCTAGAATAATCATCAACAATAACAAAGGCATATTGTTTACCTCCAATACTCTTATAAGCTTCGGGACCAAATAGATCCAAGTGAAGAAGCTCTAAAGGTTTAGAAGTAGATACCATTTTCTTTGCCTTATGTGGAGTCCTTGTTTGCTTTCCCAATTGACAAGCAGAACACGTCTCCATTTTGACATACTTAAGCTTTGGTAGTCCTCGAACAAGCTTCTTTGCTGACAGCTTGCTGAGATGATCCATATGAGCATGTCCAAGCCTTCTATGCCAAATTTCTGGATTGTTATCTACAGCTGCTAAACAAACACCTGCCTCCTGTTCTTCAAAGTTCAAAACATATATATTTCCTTCTCGTTTTGCAACTAGAGGAGTTTTGTTAGCACCAACAAGTATAGTACATTCATTCTTACCAAAGTTAACAATATGACCATCATCAAATAACTGACTTATACTAAGCAAGTTATAAGTAAGACCTTTGACATATTGTACCTTGTTAATAGAAATGATACTATTACCTATAGTTCCTTTGCCAAGAATAGGAAGAGTTTTGCTATCACCAATTGTGACACGACCACCCTTCTTCATCTTCAAGCTTAGAAACTGAGATTTGTCTCCACTCATGTGCCTAGTGCATCCACTATCCAATATCCATTGATTTGGCTTTACTTTAGACACGAGACAAACCTACAAAACAAACACAAACAACTCAACGTTTTGGTACCCAAATTTTGTTGGGTCCAACAGTGTTAGTTGATAAAACATATAGAACATTAAGATCAGATTTCTTGATCCACAATTGGACCACTTTAGAACTCTTCTTCCATGTTCTGCCGGTCTTATCAGCATACTGTCTTGGAGCTGTCTTCTGTCTGTTTCTGTTGTCAGCATACTGCCTGTGAGCTGACTTCCTTTCCCAGCTTGCTGATTGAGAATTCTTCATTGGACAATTATTAGCAAGATGGCCCTTCTTTCCACACTTGTGACAGGTCACCCAAGGCATGGCATAATTGTATGGAATGCCATTTTTCCCTTCATATTTCATTGAAGAAGTGGATGTAGAAGCTGCACCAATGCCTCCTTTGTCATGAGAACCTTTAGCTTGTTTCATTATAGATTTGAGACTTTCTTCTCCTTGAACAAACTTTCCCATGGCTTTCTGAAGATCTTTGACTTCTTGCTCCAATGATTTGATCTTTTCAGCTTGAATAGAGATTTCGGCTAAGCTTTGAGATTTGCTTAACTCGAACGCCTCCAAGCTTGCATCCTTAGCTTTAAGATCTGCTCTCAGCGAGCTGAGTTCCTTCATGAGTGTATCATTCCTTCTTTGGATTTGCATGTTGTTCCCTTCAAGTTGTGAGATCTGTTCCTTGAGGGTAGCAATGATTCCACTACTAGCTTTGGCACTCTTTTCATTCAAGAAATCACCTATGACTTTCTTCAAATGAACATTTTCTTTCTCGAGCTCATAATTCTCATTCTTTAGATCAATGAGTTCCATTATTGATAAACAACTCTTATCCTGCATGGTTAGTTCACAAGTAGTTGTATCAATAGTATTTAATTCAGAATTAATAGAGTTTACCTCACTATTAGTGTCCGTATCTGAATCAGTTGTATCAATTGAGCCATCGAGACCAACAAGAGCCAAATTCACCATCTCATCACTAGAATCATCAGAAGCTGACTCATCTTCATCATCACTCCAAGTTAGAAGTGCCTTGGATTTCTTTTTGTTCTTAAAATCAGCTTGCTGTCTAGGCGGCTTTGACTTGTTCTTTAGCTTGTAGCAATCCCTTTTGAAATGCCCTTTCTTGCCACATTCAAAACATGCATCATCCTTTGGATCTTTCTTTGCACCAAAAGCTTTGCCCTTTTCACGCTTCATTTTGTTTTTCTTTTCAATCATTCTCTTGATTTTCCTGGACATAAGAGCTAGATCCTCATCTGATTCTGTTTCCTCATCTGTTTCCAGCTTGCTGACAGAGGAGTGCAGTGCAAGATTCTTCATTTTCTCTGTTGGCAGCTTGCTGCTTTCTGAGCTGTTAGCTTCAATCTTAGCTTCAAATTGTTCCAACTCAGCAAATATAGCCAGGTGATCCATAGTATCAATATTGAGAGCTGACTCCAATGCTGTGACCTTGGCACCATATTCGAATGGAACAGCATTTAGAATATTCATGTTGATTTCCGATTGAGGAATCTTTTTCCCAAGTCTTTCAAGACTGTTGAGAGTGACTTGGAATCTAGCTTGGCTTTCTCGAATGGATTCTCCCTTCTTGATAGCAAAGCTTCCAAATTCTTTCATAAGCTTCCCGAGCTTGACTTTCTTTAACGCCTTTGAGCCTTCGTGATATGTCTCCAATGCATCCCAAATTTCTTTTGCAGATTTGAGAGAAGAGACCTTGTCATATTCAGCTTGATTCAGCCCATTGATTAATGTACTCCTTGCTTTTCCATTGGCAGCAACCTTTGATAGCTCGTCCGCTGTGAGAACATCAACGTCCTTGACTTTGCCATCGCTATCACGATATTCATAAGGACCTCTTTGCACAACTCTTTGCATTAGGGGATCTCTGGATAGATGAGCCTCCATTTGACCTTTCCACCAATTGTAGTTGTCAGAACCCGTGAGGAGAGGAGCTCTAAAATCGGACTTTCCCTGAAAGTTATCAGCCATATCGATCGATACTATTCCTGTTACAGAAGTATTAGTACAAACACAGCTCTGATACCAATTGAAATTACACACCTAGAGGGGGGGTGAATAGGTGTTATGGCTAATATGACCGATTTTTAATGTTACCGAATAGTTATACTGTCACAGACAGCTTGCTGTTAATTTCAGAGTAAACAGTCAGCTAGCTAACAATGTAGATGCAATGCAAAACAGATATAATCAGTAAGCTAGCAACACAGAGAATTTTAGCCAGGTTCGACCCCTAACCCTAATGGTCTACGTCCTGGTCCCCTACCAACTGGTAAGAGATTATATTATTAATCAATAATGTCAACGATTACAATGATTCAATAATATAACTCCCTTTATCCCTTGTTCCTGTTATCAGCTTGCTGAAACCCCTGAACCACGAACCAAAAGCTCTCCAAGACCTATACTTCCCAAGTATACTCTTCTAGCTAACTAGTCCCCTTGTTCCCTTGTTTCACAAGCTCGATACACAGCAACAAACCTTTACACTTTGAACAATACAATGTATGAGTGTAATACAACCGAAACTATGAACTCAATATAGATATATAATCAAATATAAGTACTAGAGCTCAAGTAAAGATTTTGCAATGTAAGTGTGTTGTATTTCAGAAGCTTGAAGTGTGTTCTTGTTCTCTCCAAAACGGAAACCACACTCAAGTTTATATACACAAAATCCAACGGTCAATTTGCTAACAAATTCCAACGTTCTTGTTCCAACCGAACTCACGTATAATTTGTTCTCAATTTGAACGTTTAAACTTGTGAAGTTAAAAAGCGTAGAAACGTTGTAAACAAAACTCAGTAAAACGTTTATATAAAACCATAATTCGAAATAGGATAGGAGTAGTTTTAGATAAGATCGAGTATGAGATAAAAACTCCTATAAGTTAGGAAATCGTTTTTGTTTGAAATTCTGATTTAAAACTGAGCTCTAATATTTATATAAGTCATATATAAATATTAAAGTCCTTACAAATCGATTCCTAATAAATCTCCTTGCTTTCCGACTTCAATCCTTATCCATTTGTTATTCTGTTCACGCTGTGAGCTTGCTGATAAGCCTGAATGACAACCTGTAAGCTTGCTGACAGTTGAACATAACACTGAAACTTATCAAGCTGTTAGCACATGTATATATCATTGATAGCTCGCTAACAAGCACTAGTTTTATGCTATTAGCTTGCTGGCAGTGTGATCATCAAAACCTTGAGAGTATCAGGCATATGCTCCCGTTTACATGAGAAAATTAAGTGGGTGTATTATGCAGTCACATACTATACTATTATAGGTTGGGAAGCGAACAACACTATCCTTGGTTAAAAGGAATAACAACCGTTAGATCTTCTAAAGTAAACAAGGGCCATTAATTTAATACTAAAGCATATTCAATATTTTAATATCTAAATTATCACCAAAGGTGTGAATATACAAACAAAGATTTAGGGCTCAAATCCTATTACCCACATATTGTTGTACTCTATTGTTTTTGTTTGTTTGAAATTCAATACGCTAAATTTATTCTATGTAATAAGATTATAGCTAAAGGATAACTAGTTTTTAATATTTAATTCCCTACTATGATCACAATCTGTTATTTACATCAATGTAACTTAAATTATAATTAATTATTTATGTTAGAATTTCCTCAAGATTACGTTATATATAAATCTTTTGTTTGTATAGATTTTTATGTATATTTTATAAAAATTTAGATAACATAGGAGTTCAAATTATATATATCAACAATGCAAAGCACGAGCTATACACACGCCTGTATAGTTTTATATAGGAGATGAAATTACAGTAGATGTCCTTTAGAAGTTTGTTCTTAAGAATTTGTTTGTGGCTACTTTATGCAAGGGCTTGTAGTCTTGTGATCAACGCGCAATGATATAATTTTGTTTGACTTAGTATAATGAGAAGTAAAAATGTTATTTATCATGTTCTGCTGTTCTACTAATTGTCCCTCAATTTGTTAGTCGTACATTAAAATTGATCTTTATTATGCAGGGTTCAAAGCGTACTTGGTTGGTGGTTGTGTAAGGGATTTACTACTGAACAGACAACCAAAAGACTATGATATTATAACAAATGCCCAACTTGAGCAGGTTGTTTTGAAACTCTTGAGTTGATATGTTTTTACTTCTATATAAAATGCTAGAATGATAATCAAATGGTTTATTCTCGTACATATACATATTTATATATAGACACACACACAAATGTGTGTGTGTGTGTGTGTGTGTGTGTGCCATTGCTCAAAGAAGAACACTCTTAAAAGAATGAAGAACACCATAGAATCTCATCTAAAATTTGAATTAAATTCTAATTTTAAGTTAATGAACCTTTCATCTTGAATAATAATAACATCTAACATGTTTAACAATATATATGGATAAAAAATAACATGATTTATGTAAAATTCATCGTGTAAAATATATACATTTGATTCCATTATGGATTATATTCTGGATTCTGTAATATTTCATATTAATAATTTTGATGAGCTTGGATGTTAGATTTCATATATTAAGTTTAATTGGTGTTTAACTTATGTAATTATAAGCTTAATAATTTTTTTTTTTTTGTAAAAATTATGTAGTATGATAGTGTTCTTTGTTGTTCTTTTTTTAAGGTGTTCTTTGGCTATATCCATGCAGGTCAAGGAGCAGTTTCGTCGTACTCAAATTGTTGGACGTCAATTTCCTATATGTATAGTACACTTAAAAAACACGGTTATTGAGGTCAGTAATGTCATATTTACTTCTGGTAGTCTAGCACGTAAATAATCTATCCTTTTCAGTGGTTTGATTTTGATTTATATCATATACCAATAATTATTATTTACCAGGTATCTAGTTTTGAAACTAAAGTGCGAGGCACTATTGAGGACAAGAAGAAAAAGTTTCTGATTGTTCAAAGGCCAATAAAGTGCAAGAAACCAGACCTTTTGCTTTGGAGGGACTGTATGCGTCGCGATTTTACAGTTAACAGGTTTCTGTTAAAGTGTTTTTGGTTTGAAGTTTTGCATAGTGCGAGGAGTCATGAATGTGGACGTTTTATGTTCCTTTGTATTAGCTGTTCTAGGTGTTGAATTTGGTCAGCCCGTAGTTACTCATGCAATTTTGAATTTTGCAGTTTTAAATTGACTCACCTAGCTTATTTGAAAAGAAATTATGCTAGAATATTTATTTTTAAAAATGCCTGCTGTACCTTATTGTGTGGGACATGGAAGCATCTTACGTGTCTTTTTGCCTTAATTTTTGCTTCAATTTTTGGGGCCCTGACTTGAATACTTTTGTTATTATCTCCACAACCTGGTAGCAAATTTTTAGAATATAATTCCTTTTCATTTCTGGAAGATACCTTATCCTTAGCTCTGTATATCTTATTGTATGCTTTATAGTGTCTGTTTTTGCATTTTCATGCAATGTTTACTTCATTCCTTCTATGTTTTATGCTTTCGTACACATTTAACCTTTTTTTTAACATTGTTGGATCAGCTTATTCTTCAACCCTTTTGAAAATAAAATATATGATTATGCAAATGGACTGAGGGATTTAAGGTCCCTAAAGGTGAGCACATACTTTACAATCTATTTACTGACCTTTTCGTTTCCCTCAAGCTTTCTAAGATTGTTATGATGTGATATGTGCTCAGCTACAAACTTTAGTTCCTGCTCATACATCTTTCACAGAGGATAGTGGTAAGTTTTTTTTTTTTATGTCACATTGGTTCAGTACCAGGATATTTGAGATGTATTTTATGTTTGAACTATGTTTTGTTCCCCTTTTCAGCTAGAATCTTGCGGGCTGTGAGGATAGCAGCTCGTCTTTGCTTGTCGTTTTCGGAGGAAATTGAGACTGCAGTATCTGATCTCTCTTTCTCAGTGCGGAGGATATCCCAGGTACCTTATGCGAATGTTTGGTATAGCTATTAGCTTGCTTATTGTATCACATAATCCTGTTCATGATTGCTGCCACCAAATGATTTCTGTCCACTATTGTACTACAGCTCCAGCTCACCTTATGTTGCTCTTTGTTTTGTTTACCTATTTAGTAATTAACTAATGATATACATAATTCTAAATATTTTTCAATTATAATGCACCTTTATAACATGATAAACCAATACTTTCAGTCCAGAATAATGATGGAGTTAAACTATATGTTGTCTTATGGAGCTGCTCAGCCTTCAATCTCTCTACTTCAGAGACATGGCCTGCTTAAAATTCTGCTACCATTCCATGTGAGCCAGTCAACATTGCTAGTTTGCTGCTTTGTTGTACTTGTACAGGTTGCTGATTGTAGAAGCAGCTTGTTTTAACACATTGTTGATACAGGCAGCATATCTTACTCAGCAGGAAAGTAAATATGGTGAAAATTCTACAATGTTGATGGTAAGCCTATTTCTTTAGATAAATATCCATACACGTTCACTATTGATATGGCCTTAAACCTAATTGCTCTAAATCATACATATTCATGTAAAACGGTCCCATATATTGCACATGTTAACACATATCATGCACTCTGTTTTGTTATATTAAATTTATTTGCTCTCTCTCGTTTCAGAAATTATTACACAATTTAGATCGCGTGTCATCTTGTGAACAACCTTCTGATTCTGGTTTGTGGTGAGTAGATATTTTGGTCTCAATATAAGTTTTTGCTTTATGCCTCTTTATTTTAAAGTTAGTGCACATACATTGTGTTGCACATATGTTATGTTAATGTATTGTTATTTGTTTTTTTCTTACATATTATGTATGTGTGTGTGTGTGTGTGTGTGTAGGGTTGTACTTCCGGATGAACACCTTAAAAAAAAGAGCATAAAAAAACACTAACATAATACTTTATTTTTCATAAAAAAATGATTTGTTAAGATTATAAACACAAAGTTAGCAACAATTAAGGTTAACATATCGAATTTAACGTTGTATCTCATCCAAATTCTTAAAATCAAATGTTATAGTCACCTTGGAAAAATGATTTGTTTAAGGGTGTTTCATTTAGGATTCTATGCAAGATTCCATAACATTTGATTGTAATAATTTGGATGAGATAGATTTAATATGTTAACCTTAACTGTTGCTAAACTTTGTGATTCTAATTTTAAGAAATCATTTTTTTATGAAAAAAAAGTATTACGATAGTGTTTTTTGGTGCTCCTTTTTGTTCTTTCTCTAAAGGTGTTCTCTCTGTAGTGCGATTATATATATATATATATATATATATATATATATATATATATATATAAGTTAAGTTCCATGTAGTCCACATATTTACTGTAGTACCGTAGACCACGTATGTTCTGCAACTATAGAATGACATAAAAACATTGCAAAATGTATGAAATTTGTTATTTTGTGAAATACATTCTATAAATATCACTATTTAATGAAAAATATTGAAAATCATTTATGTTCGACAAGTAGAACACATATGTTCTGTAATATGTAAATATGTTCTGCAAACTTAACATGTTTCGCAAAATAATGTGTTTTTCACTATTTAACTTGTAGATTGTTTAGGATTGTCAATATGTTTAACAAAGTAATGATGTTTATAGAACATGATTTGCAAAATAACACATTTTGCAATGTTTTTATGTCATTCTAGAGTTGCAGAACATACGTGGTCTACGGTACTACAGTAAATATGTGGACTACATGGAACTTTGTTCATATATATATATATATATATATATATATATATATATATATATATAGGGTCGCGCTCAAGAGAGAACCAATGCTTAAAATAGAACCATGGAACCACTAAAGTTGTGCCGCAGAACCCCTTTTTTTTACATAGATTTTCAGGATCTAAATCTAAATACATGTTTTTTTGCATCATTGTGTGTGTTCAAAAGTAATTTCAAGATATAATACATAAATAAGATACTTTTTTATGTGCAGTTCTGCTTCAGAACCCTAACTAATACGAGAAATAAGCTAATGGTTCTAAGGTTCTATGGCTAATGGTTCTATGTGGAACATGACATATATATATATATATATATATATATATATATATATATATATATATATATATAATGTAATGTAATGTAATGTAAATTTATTAATTTTCTTACTTGGCTTTAAATGAATTAGTTCCACTTCTAATTAGTTATTTACCAATTTTATTTCCCTGATGACAAAAAACACTAGTAGCAAGATCTTAGTAATGGGATGCTTAGCTTGCATATTTCACAGCCTTTTATATGGTTCTATTTTTTTGTGGCGTGGCTGTAGTAATTATACTAATAAAAATGTTATATTAAATAACTCAACGTTAGAAGAAAACTGATTATATTAGGAGATTTTTGACACTAGTATTACCAAAATGTGTGAAAGCTTTCTTTATGCTGTGGAGGATTTTGCTTGTATTCGACTCCAACAGGTGATGTCTTATTGTCTTAGATATAGTATCATTGCCATTATTTCATCACTTTGAAACAGAAACATATAAAAGCAACTACATTTTAACAAACTCAAACACATTAAACCAAAAATTAAGTATCGTTTTTTGGATGATTAGAAATATAAAATTCATACTTTAACCATATATTTTTCTATGTTGGAGCCATAGTTTACGTGGGTAAGCTAAGGTCCTAGCCTTTTCATCATCAAATCTCAGAAGAAACCAGACATTTGTTTTTCACATTTCTGGAATAGGTCCTGTATGTACAGCACTGCATTAATAGCTACAACAGTAGAAAAAGTTTTATCATCATTTTCTCTAAGCATTTTTTATTAGTTAGTAGGCTGTATGCTATATGTTTTACTGAATATTAAATCATCTACCAATGATTTTCTAGTAAGGAAATATTGAATAGAGCATTTACTGAGCTAGTAGTAGTTCTGATTACTGGTCTCATTCTGTTCTCTTGTAAAATTATGCACCATTGTCCTGTGTGTGTGTGTGTGTGTGTAGATGTGTATATATGCGTGTGCATATATATGTATGTGTATATATATGTGTGTGTGTGTTTTAAGAAAGTTAGCAGATAAACAAGTTTACATATATGATTACAAACAGGGTCGGACTTTTTGCCTTTCATATAGCATTGGTAGGAAACCCTCAGCATCCTCTTGTAGTTTTGTGTTTAGCCTCTCTTCTGTATTATGGGAATTGGAAGGAAGCAATTCATCATGCAAGACTGCAGATTGACGCCCCTAATTGTTTCGAACCTGAATTTCTGGAAGCAACAGCCTTTTTGTCAGATCATGAACTTGCTGAAAGAGTTGACCAGCTGGCTTTTTTAATACACCAATCTGTGCATGTTTTGACTGATGCAGACAGTCTGCATGAAATGATGGAAAACTTTCCGGGCTGCACATCTTCTGGCTTGGTATGTACATCTGTAGAAATTCACATTTGCAATCAAGGATGTTATTTTTTTTATGTGTTTTGCTTTTAGCATCTGTATGGTTCTTTTTAGTCTCGCCTAACTAAGTTAAAATAGATGACTGAGTTGACTTTAATGAATCTGATTTTAGTGCTGTACCAGAGCAGAGACCTGGATAGTTACAGTTACGTGAATTCAGTATCCTGATTTCCCGGTTTTGTTCTGGACTATTTGGTGACTATCAATGGAATTGCAAAACTTAAAACAAAGAACGAAAAATACAAACAAACTACGCCTAGAACTACCAACAGGGTGAATGATATTTGTATATTTAGTGATCATAATGTTTGCTTAGCGAAACATACATGTGTGTATAGATACTTTTTACATTTGGATTTTCTAGTGTGTGCCCATGGGCACACATTAACAACCACTTTTTAATTAGGTGGTAGATTCCTATGTGCTTCTATCCCATTAATAATGATGGCCCCCCTGCATGCACAGAAATCTACACCAATTAAAATCTCCCATCTAAGTAAAAAGTAGGTTTTAGTGTGTGCCCATGGGCACACACTAGAAAGACCCTTCTATCAAATATCATGTCTGAGTTTTAGTAAATCTTTTACACTCATATAGCGAATCTTGCAATTTTTATAGTTTGTAGGTTAATATGGTTTGTAACTGGACTTGGCCCTTTCATTTATTGTAGTTTTATACTAGACATATCTTGGATAAAAGCTTTCCTGAATTCGTGAGTTTGCAAACTCTATGAAGATTGAAACATCCATCTCTTCATATAAAAAATGCGGAAGTTCTAAAACATTGTACAACCATTTTGAAGTTTGGTACCACAGGAAGAAAACTTGCGGGAAGCGTAATTAATGCTGCAAATCACGTTTATGACCTCATTCGTCATGCTATACTTGTATAGATAGGATCACATGAAACAATTGTTCTGCAATCTTAAAAAATGGTAAAAGAATGTATACAAAATCTGCAGTGCACGTGCAAAACAATTGTTCTCATGGTAAAACTGTTCTTCATAGAGCGTTTCCTATATAAGATGTATATAACTTAAATGATTTGACATTTAGTGTATCATGTATTAATTACAATCAATTTCTATATGTTTAATGAAAAATGCAGCTGAATTGAGTAACTTGTATGGCCCACTTTAAGTCTTTGAACCAGCCCATGAGCAGAGGCAGATTACATGTGGGCATGTGGGGACACATACATGACTCTAAATTAAATTAAATTAGTAATTTTTATTACTAATATAATAATATATATTTCACTACTTGCCCTCATTAAAAGAGGACAAGTGCCTCTATAATATTAGTATTGCATACTATTTTGGGCTATTTTATATTTTATAATCTTTGAAAGATACAATTTTAGCACTTAATATCATAAAAATATCAATAATATAAAATAAATATATACAAAGGGTCGTGCTCAAAAGAGAACCTATCCTTAAAATAGAACCATGAAACCACCAAGGTTCTGCTGCAAAGCCTTAAATTTTAAATACATGTTTTTTGCATCGTTGTGTGTGTTCAAAAATAATTTTAAAATATAATACATAAACAAGACACTTTTTGCATGTGCAGTTCTCCTGCGGAACCCTTATTAATACTAGAAGGTTCTAAGGGTTCTTAGGCTAAAAGTTGTAAGAGGACCATAACCCTATATACCAAACAAGACACACACACACACACACACACACACACACATATATATATAGATTTAGATTCTATGGAGTAGACAAAAACATTGGAGTATTGGAGTACGAGTTATAATTTTTTAGTTTAATCAAATATAATATCCTTCATTGTCCAAATTTTTATGTAATTCATCATTTATAAGTTGTCTTAAATATCAATCAATCAATAATATTTTTCAACTTTAACAAGTATTAAGATTCATTTTCTGCTTATTAGTTATATTGCAGAACATAGTGTTCTCTACGTTTTGATTACAATATTTATATTGTAGAACATAATCTGCGGGTTGTTGAATGTTTACAAATATTGCAGAACAAAAAAAAATCAAATTTAAATGACTAGATTATATTTTTATTTTCCAATTCTATATTATAAGGTCATGTTCCAGAGAGAACCACTAGGGAGTGAACCCTTAGAACCATTACCTTATTTTCGGTATCAGTTAGGGTTTTGCAGCAGAATATTATATGAAAAAAAGTATTAGTTAGGGTTCTGCAGCAGAACTTTAAATGAAAAAAATGTCTTATTTATGTATATTTTTTTAAATTACTTTTGAACACAAACAACGATGCAAACAAAACATGTATTTAGATTTAGATCCTGAAAATTTATGAATAATATAAGGTTCTGCAGTAGAACCTTAATGGTTCTATGGTTTTATTTTAAGCATTGGTTCTCTCTTGAGCGCGACCCATATATATATATATATATATGGGTGGGTTCTGGTACTAACTTACAAACTTACAAACTTTATGCGTTCAACACATATATAACTTGAGTTCAACATTTTTTTAAAATATTTTGTTGAACATCGATTAAAATTGTGTTGGAGAAGTACATAAACTAATGTTTTAATGTAAGAACTAAGTTAAACGTATCATATAACTAATATTTATGTTTCTAGATCCTACCCAAACCACAGAGGTATAGTTTAAGCAACTTTATAGATATATTCAACACAATGATAATTAGTGTTCTACACCCGATGTTGAACCCCAGTTATAAATGTGTTGAGGACGATTTATTTATGCATTATTTTTAAAAATTGTGATATTTTTTGAAGAATTTTCAACATGGATACTTTCGATAACTAAGGATTAACACGATGGGATAATAAAAAAAAGTTTGTAAGTTTGTAAATCAAAAATGTTTTTATTTGATCCTATCCTTATATATATATAGGGTCCTACTCCAATACAAAGTACTAAAATTCAAATTAAATACAAACCAATGCGATTAAATAGAATGGTAAGGTTTTTGGGACCGGGGATGGACCCCGAGATGGGCCTAGACGGGGTCTAAGGGGGCCTAGTAGGGTCAGGACGGGGCCAAGTTTTGGCTCTTAAGGATGTCTGGAGCCTGTCTAGGGCCTGTGCTGAGCCTTGGGGAAGACCTAGCGAGCCCGAGGTGGATTGAGTGGGGGCGAGGGTGGGCCCTAGGTGGGTGATGACATATAGGGGGTGAGTGATGTCATTTAGGTATAGTTTCTTTTGGTTTGTATTTTAGTTTTTATTTTAGTGGTTTGTATTTGAGCAATTGCCTATATATATATATATTTATATATATAGGGATAGGATCAAATAAAAACTTTTTTAAGTTACAAACTTACAAACTTTTTTTTTATTCTCCCATCGTGTTAATCCTTAGTTATATAAAGTATCCATGTTGAAAATTATTCAAAAAACATCACAATTTTTAAAAATAACGCATAAATAAATCGCGTTTTCAACACATTTATAACTGGGGTTCAACATCGGGTGTTGAACACTAATTATCATTGTGTTGAATATATCTAAAAAGATGTTTAAACTATACCTCTGGGGTTTGGGTAGGGTCTAGAAACATAAATATTAGTTAAATAACATGTTTACCTTAGTTCTTACATTTAAAAATTGGTTTATGTACTTCTCCACCACTATTTTAATCGATGTTCAACAAAATATGTTAAAAAAATGTTGAACTCAAGTTATATATGTGTTGAACAAAAAAAGTTTGTAAGTTTGTAAGTTTGTACCAGAACCCTCCCCTATATATATATTTGTGTGTGCGCTCAACTTAAAACCAATCCTTAAAATAGAACCTTAGAACCACTAAGGTTCTGTTGTAGAACTTAAATTTTGAATAGACTTTCAGGATCTAAATCTAAATACTTTTTTTTTTGCATCGTTGTGTGTGTTCAAGAATAATTTCAAAATATAATACATAAACACAATATTTTGCATGTGCAAAATATGTAGAACCTAAATTTTAAATAGACTATCAGGATCTAAATCTAAATACATTTTTTTTGCATCGTTGTGTGTGTTTAAGAACAATTTCAAAATATAATACATAAACACAATATTTTGCATGTGCAATTCTATTGCGGAACCCTAATTAATACTAGAAATAATGCAAAATTCTACCCATGAACTCACTCTACGTAAATATCATATTAATACTACAGAATAAAGCGAATTTTGCTACAAAATTTTATGTTTAACACCTGAACTGTACGTAAATAACACATTAATACTACACAATAAAGTGAATTCTGCCGGAGAACTCTAATTAATACTACAAATAAGGCAAGTGCTGTTGCAGAACCCAAAATTTTGAATAAACTCTTTGAATTTAATTGTTAAAATATCTCATGATTTCAATACAAAATACAAAGTTCAGCTGAAGAATACAAAACTACAAAATAAGGCTAGTTCTGCTGCAGAATCTTAGTTAACTTACCTAAGAGGTATAAGTTCTAAGAGTTCTAGGCTAAAGGTTCTAAGAGGAACACAACCCTATATATATAAATATTTTTAAAAATAAATAAATTCAGAGGCAGTCAGCTTTGCGGAACATAACATATCACGTGCCCACAGCGGGAAAAATTTCTAAATCTGCCATTACCCATGAGGGAGATTTAAGTTGCGATATTTCCCCTTCTTTTTACCCTATTAAAATATTCTTGATATTAAGATAATTTTAATGAGGGAACTGTTAGTCACAAAGTTGTAATAATATTAGGGAACAAGTATAGTAATAGTTGTTTAATAATTTAATAAGTCTTGGATGACAATTATGGAACTTCTTGGTCGCTAAATGGCTATATAAACATAGGTTGATATGTTTAAGATATGGGTTTTGAGAGGTTGATTATTTTAATTATGAGAGCATGGTTTGTTTGATTAGAGGTCTCAAGCTCGAGACCTGATACACTCATAATAGTCTCAGAACTTAATGCGGATCCCTAGTTGGCCCTTGCTCTTTGGGGGTCTGTTGTATCCTTTTTAATGGGTTATAGTGATCTACTCTTGACCCTATGGCAACTTAATATATGGGGCGCTATAGTTTTAAAATGTGTGTCCCATTTGGTGGCTTCTCAAACATGAAATACCGCTTTGTCAACCATCTTCTAAATTTGTTTTGTTAATATAGTTTATTTAACAATCACTTATGCAGTTTGCCACTTGAGGTCCAATGTCGTAGAGTTCACATACTTATTTTGTGTAAATAATTTTATTTCAGGTATTCGTGCCAAAAAATATGAGGAGCTATATTGAAAATGTTTTTGGTGGGATTGATGGACTTGTACACAACTCGAAGGGACGAATGAGCTTTGATATAGATTATGAGTTGCTTCAAAAACGTGATGTAAAAGAATCAAGGTTTGTTATTGGGAAAATTGTAATGGAAACCCTCTGTTGTGCGGGAGACCATGAAGTCACATCTCAGAGGGATAATGACCCGATCGAGAAGAAAATAGTAGAGAAACAGGAAACATCATCTTCTTGTCAGTCACTGACAGCAAGGAACATGATGTCTAATGAAGACGTGTTCACAGGGGTAAAACAAGAACTGCAACAGAAGAAGGAAGAGAAACAACAGAAAACTAAAAAGCAGAAGGTGGTCAAAATTGAGGACAATACATATGTGAAATCAAAAGTAATAGGTGAGGGAAGACATCTGTTATCAGAGAGCCAGGTGGCCGAAATGCAGAAGGCAGTTGAAAATTGCGAAGAAATAACCCATAGTAAATGTAATTTTCGTGAAGCTGATGTAGCTGCCAAACACAATAAGAAGCGGAAATTGCATGCAAGTAAAAGAAAAGGAGGCTTGCATCTGCTATCTGCTCTGTTCAAGTGAATGTAATAATCTGTTGTGTATACTTTGTAGGAATAACCAAAAAATAGGCAGGTACGTGTAATTCATTTAGTGTTCACAACCAAAAGATCAAATCTTGGTGATAGAGGGGTTTGATTTTTTTTGGCAGCTTGCTTAGTTTTTAGATTATTTCGGGTAGGTTAAGTGCCCGTTTGACCGAGTTCATGATTTATAACTAACGTGATTTATGATTTAACGTGACTTATGTGATAAGTTGAGAGTTTAAAGTGTCTGCTTGGATAATTTTGATTTATTAATGACTTTTGAGTTATTAAAAATATAATAATAAAAATAAAAGTAATTTATAGGTAACTCATGTCTTATAAGTAATTTTCATCAAAAAAAGGTTTTAAAAAAATTAATTTATTGAAAAAAGTATCTCAACCTAATTTTTGATTTTAAGTCCGTTTTTGTCTTATTTCTTACTCTAAGTCAACTTGTAACTTATTAGAGCTCTGCATAATGGTTTTCTTTTAAACATGACTCTATATAACGAATATCTTTTGGGTAGTCGTTTGCAAATTTTACTTTTTAGTTAATTTACTTTCAAATCAAGTAACATGAGCGGAGATCGTCTATCTAATGATAAATTTCACTCTTTAATTTAAAATATAAAATATAAAAATAAAAATACAATGAAATTGTAGCTCTCTTGCTTAGACTAAAAGAATAGACGTTGAAACTTCCACCTAGATGTGACCAAGAAGTGAGGGAATAAGAGGGTCCAAGGAGCTGTCTAAGTCAACAACTCATGGTACGTGTCTTTGTATATTGTAGTACCGCTGGTCTACAATTCTAAATTCTTGGGCTCTGCCCTTGAACACTGCCCAAGTTTCATTATATAAATCCTTTTTCGTCTCGGACAAGGCTGTTCTTGAAGTGAATACTCTAGATATAATTTCTCGCAACTTAATGCATTTTTCACTTTCATCTATCTTGTTAATATCATTATCATGTTTTGTTAATCGATCATTTTCAGACCATGCAGATACGAGTCTGGCATGCAGTAAGAAAACAGTTCTTGATCCGTCCGAGCGTCAAGGTTTCATGACAAGCTATTTGTTAGCTATGGTCTCACTCACTGAATCAGTTTCTATGCAAAGTTATGGAGCTGCTGAAAATGGCACTGTTTTCGCATTTGCAGATTGCAGGAGAGATCTGTCGAAAAATGACTGCATTCTTTGTGTTGAACACTGCAAAGTAAAGTTGCATAGCTGCCTATTTTTTCAGAGTGTGTTTCTTGGTGGTAGGGTTTATAATAACTTTGATGGATGCTTCTTAAGGTATGATGGTTATCGGTTTTTCGGGGAGATCTCGGATGATGAGGTGTTTTGTGCAGGGAATGAGTTTGCGGGGAACAAGAGTTTGTTGAGAGAAAGTGTTGGTGAATTAGTGAGGAATTTGGGTGTGAAAGGGGCTAAAAATGAAGGGTTTTCTGTAGGTAACTACAACAAGGGTGATTTTCAGGTTTATGGATTGGTTCAGTGTTGGAGATTTCTGAATAAAACTGATTGTGAAAAGTGTTTGGAGGGTTTGGTAGCAAAAGTTGGTTCTTGTCTGCCAAAAACTGAGGGAAGTGTTTTGAATTCTGGATGTTATGTCAGGTACTCTACACACAAATTCTATCATAATTCAAGGACCACTGCTGCATCAATACAAACCAAAGGCAAGTACATGTTTTTCTCTATTTTCTTATTTTCAGCCACATTTTAGGTTATTCAGAAATCCACAATGAGAAGGTAAAGAGACAATGCCATAGGTAAATGAACTTTTAATCATAGTCCTGATTTGTACATACAATATCTATATTATAATAACAAGATGAAGATCAATTTAAGTTAGCCAGCAGATTTTATATTAGTTTTTTATTGTTGATCTTTGATTCATCTGAGGCATAATTTAAGTTTATGTATCAATCACAAAGAACAATGACTTATTAGTAATTTATAACCATTACTTTACACCAGCTATAAGGGAAACAGGCAGGTGATGGGGACTTTTGGTAGTTGCACTAATTTGACTATTAGTCCAGACCAGTCCTAAAGTATACGAGGCCTGACCCACTTTCTATCTATAATGGAGTAATAATTCTATTCCAAATTATTATTTGCCTCATATTCACACTGTATACATCTCCAATTACTTTTATCAATTGACTTAAACCAAAGATATTGAGGAACTCATTTGCTGAATGGTTATGCTAATGCTGATATATTTTGTTTGTCATATATCAAGAATGTGTATGTAAACATGAACTCCTGTCGATTTCAGACGTTTTACAACATAATGTTCGATGATTGTTTCAATATACTTTCACGGATGCAGAAAGGTGAAAATCCCAAACTTCTGTGCTTAAGGGTGAATAGAGACCCTTTATTTGCAAAAAAATAAAACAAGTGGTAAATTTTTTTCTATCACAGATTATAAATGCGGCAAGAAATGTTATAACACTTATCTATTAGGGACTAGACCATATAAACACATAATTTGTACATAAATTTGTAAGGGTCACAGTTTACTTGAGCTAATAATTAGCAGTAAATGGTTATCCTGATTGTAATATGAGATTTACAACAATTAAGAGTTAAAAGAGTCAGTTGTACATTTGCTAAATAATTAGTTTTATCTGAACTTTATCATTCCTCTTCTGCAAACAAAACAACCAAAGTTTAACAGTGGCTTGTTCATGTGGCCACAGGAGGAAGCAAACATTTAACACTTGTTCTGGCTGGAATTTCAGCTGGTATAGCTTCTTTGATGCTTGCATCAACCACATATTTCTTTTTAAAGAAGCACATGGAAAAACAAAGAAGAGGTACTCGATATACTCACATGAAATCATCAAACAATAGAATTGGCATGACCATATGTTTGGTATCATAACTGGCATTTTACATTTGAATTTGTTCAAGTGTAATTCATATGATTGAAGTAGCTTGCTCTGTTGTAGAGAAAGAGCAATATGATTATTTGGCCTCTGTCACCGACTCCAAACTCATTTTCTCCTATGAAATGCTTGAAAAGGCGACTAAATACTTTCATGATTCCAATAAGCTTGGAGAAGGGGGATCAGGCCATATTTATAAGGTAGATTGTCCTATTTTGGATATTTCATTTCCGGAGTATTACCCAAGAAAGCAAAATATTGGGAGAGGGTGACAAACGAAAACGAATAGTAGAATATTCATGATCTGTGTGATTTTCCTAACAGGGAAGATTACCAGACGGGAGGACAGTTGCTATAAAGAGGATATTATTCGACACAAAACAGTGGGCTGAACACTTATTCAATGAAGTAAATCTGATAAGTGGAATCAATCATAAGAATCATGTCAAGCTTTTGGGTTACAGCGTTACCGGACCAGAAAGCCTTCTTGTTTATGAGTACATGCCCAACCAGAGCCTTCACGATTACTTCTTTGGTTGTTACTTGATATTTTATCCTTTCCTCTTCTTTACACACACACACGACATATGTACACTCACACGATTACTTGGTTTGAGGGTTCAAGATGCTAAACAATTCATGTTTCAGGGAAAAAGAATGTGGAAGCATTAAAATGGGACGTGAGATACAATATACTATTAGGAACAGCAGAGGGGTTGATGTATCTGCATGAAGATTCAAATTTAAGGATCATACATAGAGATATAAAGTTAAGCAACATTCTTCTTGATAAAGAATTTACTCCCAAAATTGCGGATTTTGGGCTGGCTAGATTATTTCCTCATGATAAAACTCACCTCTCCTCTGCCATTGCAGGAACACTGTAAGTAATGAACTTCTTTGCATCCTCAATGCAGAATTGGGCATTTATAATATACTAATTTGTGTTGACATATGTTTGTTGCAAATTAAGTCCAAATTTGTTTTTTATATGCAGCGGTTACATGGCTCCAGAGTATGTTTTTAGTGGCAGATTGACGGAGAAGGCAGATGTTTATAGTTTTGGTGTCGTCGTTATTGAAGTGGTGTGTGGACGTCAAAATTATGCCTTTTCTGAGAGCACAATTCCACTCCTGGAAATGGTACATTTGAATATCGCAACCTCATATTTTCTGCCAACATTTTTTCAATTTTCTGAAGTGAGGTCCTAAACTTTTTGCCTTGGTATATTCAATTTGATTATATCCCAGCTAATAATTTCTTCGTATGCTGATTTTTGAAAGGTTTGGAATTCTTACCAAAAAGGCAAACTCTGTGAAGAAATTGATCCTGTGGTGAAGGCGAGTTTTCAAGAAGATGCAGAAAGGGTGCTGAAGATTGGTCTGCTTTGTGCTCAGGCATCTGCAGAACTACGTCCGTCTATGTCTAAAGTTGTTAAAATGCTAATGAATAATCAACAGCTACCTCAGCCAACACAGCCACCATTTATCAGTTCTCGTTATGTTGAAAAAATTCCGCTGAAAATATGAGCAATTACAGATATTCGGTTCTAGTACTATTTTTATTTTTTAGTGGATTTTATTCATGGTTATTTACAGGAATCAGCGTGACAAGGGTGACAAGATCATTAATCACTGAATTCATGTTTTCGGCTGTGATGCAGGCATAAAATGGGCACTGTCACTGTATTCATGATTAATGCCCTAAATATCATACCTCAAATATCATTTATTAACGCTACATCGTGTAGCGTTTTGGATTTTCATATAAAAACGTTACAGCGTCTAGCGTTTTATAGGGTTAAAATAACTTAGAACACCAAAATGCTACACGATCTAATATTTTCTTTTCAAATTGAAAACGCTAGATTATCAGGCATTCCTAACTGGTATTGGGGGTCATTTTTTCCAACTCTGTTATTCTGGACATTACCTCCAGAACTTGTGAGATCTGTGGCCATTTTTCGCATAAAATGGGAGTTTGCTTGTAACATTATCTTTAATTGAAGGGCTTTCCCCCCCAATATATTCCATTCTAAAAAGGGCTTTATAAATATGTCCCATTTTCAGTGTTAATTATAAATATATCCTAAATTACAAAATTCTACAAACTTAAAATCAATCATGATTAATTTCATTCTGTTTATATTAAACATATAGAAAAAACATGTTTATCCCTCCTAATAAATACCTATACGAGTCATGTTCCACTTAGAACCCTCGGAACCTTTAATCTTATTTCTAGTATTCATTAGGATTCTGAAGCAAAACTGCACATGCAATACATCTCGTGTTTATATATTATATGTTGAAATTATTTTTGAACAAAGACAATGATGCAAAAAATATGTATTTAGATTTAGATCCTTAATCAATTTAAAATTTAGGTATCTACAGCAGAACCTTAGTAGTTCTAAGTATCTATTTTAAAGATTGGTTCCCTCTTGAGCATGACCTTATATATATTTATGCAATAAATTATATAAGCATGTGTTTCAAAAATTATGAAATGAAGTTGAATGAAAGTAGAATGTGTCACTTACCGTTTTAAAGTAGATCACAGGAAAGGTAATCGAAAGTATGGGTTTACCGCTATGAGACTGTTGTTGCTGCTTGAGAAGATGAGAGGTTTGGGAGAGACAATTGTTTCAAAAAGTGAAAATGCATGAATAGGGGGAAATAGGAGGTTATATAAGCGTTGTACGATGGACAACTAATATTAAAGAATCTTTAAAGATTCACAGTTGAGATCGGGCGCAAATCACGATGCGTGACAATTAGGAACCGTTATAAAAAGAAATGTTATTTTGCGAAACTTCAATATGTTGGAATCCTTTCGTATAAAGACGAAGCCAACCGATCTAAGGACCATCCCCGAGAAGGGCTTGAGATTGGGCTCCGATGGAGCGTGCCCAAATGAAGCCGAGGGACATGTTGAAGGCTCGTACCGCCAAACCCAAATGACTTGATAACTAGGCTGAGCAAAACCCATGCTCTAAATAAGCAGAGACTGAATTTTTTAAAACATGGGAGAGAAGTTGTTGACCAACGTTCGTCATTCTGGTTTTACGAAAACACCTTTCCACATCCATTCTCTTCGGCCACGACCGAAGGAGACATGAGTAATTTGAATCTAATAACTGGTAGAGGCTTGCATTTCATTCATTCATATGCCAAAACACAAGAGCACTTGTTTTTTTCCCGATCACTCACCTATTAAAACCAGTTAAATTATTCTCACACAGGGGATCAATCGGGGGAGGGGGGCATATCCATCGCATTCTTCTCTTTTTGCAAGTCATTATCGATTATTGTTCTAGCAAAAACTAGTTCCAACATAGTGTATAATTGATAAGTGATGATAAAGCAATTATGTATCAATATTTTAAGTTTTATAAAGCTGTAGATATAAAATATAATCAATTATCTTCTGAACACATATGATCCTTTTAAAATTATTCAATGTTTAATTCGGTTTTAATAAGACACCTCGCTATAGCTGATGATCAATCGTACTATAGTAATATTATGAAATCTAAGGAAGTTGAGGAGAGGTATATTCAACAATGTATAACAACTGATTTGAGGTTTATTCTTCATTAGTTGATACTTTGATTAGCCGTTGATCTTCATTTCATTTTTGCAGTTTACATGACTTAGAATATTTATAATTTAACATCTTCAGCACATACGTTGACAGAACAATTACATTATCAGTTGATCAACTTGAATATGTCCACTACTAATAACTAAAAAGTGCTAGTTTTGTTACAATGCCTCATCATCCATTGATGGGCAATCTGATCAATGAATACTACAAGATTTATGTCATCCGTTGATCTGCTACGATAAAATTTACAAGTAAAAACACACCAAGTGTTTCAACTTATCATCAAGATTGACATATCCCTAACAGGCACCTTTCTCCAAGCTGAATTGTATATGTGCATATGTATTTGTTATCATACCACCACCTTGCGCCTGTAAACTGAAGTAGGAAGCGCAAGGTCCATTTACAATAGACCCCCTATCCGTAATGAAAGAAGTGTGTTCTTGATCAGGTTCAAACATTAGGATCTGATTATATTATGAGTATGCATACATAAAACTCAATAGAGCGTGCCCTGCGGTAGAGTCCACTAATTGATTTGTGGGAGTGGAAAGCTATCTGTCGGGCAATCTTTATTCAAGTCAGTGAAGTCTATACAGGCTTCCCACTTTTCATTCAACTTTTTGACAAGTACGGGGTTTGTCGGCTATGTTGGGCGGAAAGCCTCTTTTACCGGACTAGCTTTCAATAGCCTGTCGACCTCCTCTTGTTGAGCTGTAGCCCTCTAACCATTGATAGGTCTTCAACCCTTTTTTTATTCGGATGGATATTGGGGTGATAACACATTATGTTAGGGTAGATCTCAATCATATAGGAATGGTCACATGTTGAAACATCCAGATTTTCCTTCAAGAACGATGTCAAAGCTTCTCCCAGCTCTACCCCCAATTGCATTAAAATATTCAACTCATTTAATAAAGTGTCGCCAGCTATCTCTGTTTTTTACTAGAATTTCTAGCATCCTTGGGTTAAGATCAATTTCAACTGGAAATCCCGCTTCACGGCCCTTTTGGGATTCAACATTTGTGACTTTTGGGATGGCTCGTCATTCTCATCTTCCAAACAGTACGTGACAACTCATTATTTAGACCATTGGACATCCCTCCGAATCCTCGTGGCCTCTATTTTGAGATTGATCCTTTTTTATTTCCTTGAAGTAGCTATCATAACCTCAACCACAACTCCTTCACTAAAGTCAACTACCTCAGCCTGCCTTAGTGGGGGTGTGTCAATCAAGGTGACTTTTTCATGAGAACCCTCATTATTATGACTGTGTTGCAAGTTCCTTTCAACAAATTTACGAGCTCTTTACCCCGAGGCTGCTCCTTGAACTTCTCATTAGGTTTCATATACTTATAATAATTTTCGGTGATACCCCCATCTAACAAATGGATTTCCCTTTAGGCTTTTTCAGCTGAATTTAAAGCTTTGTTGTAACATTTTCAGGAGTTATCTTGGCAGCCACGTACACACACAACGATGTTTGGAGTCGATAAGTTCACAGACAAATGATAAATATAAGTGACCACCCACATCACTTTCATACTCGATCGGCTTATGATTTCATTTCAAGAGATATCCTTATTAACTATCATAAATTTTAGAATTTGGGTTGCAGCTAGGGGTTCATCACACAGGTTGATAGGCAGCTTCACATTTTTAGTAATCTGCAAATATTTTTCCTTAAAATCATACAATTAATTATAGCATGACATCATTTACTTTTCTTAAAGCTTCATTTTCTGGTAAGTGTTGTAAGCTAAAATATTAAAAGAACCCTCATTGTCCACCAAAAGCCGGTGTAAATTAACATTTCTCACCATCATTGTTATTACCAGACATCACTGTGAGGGTAGTGAACTGAGCATTCATTCTTTTCATCAAAAGTTATTTTCATAGTATCTTCCCTAAACATATTTGGGGGTCTTTATGATAGACGGTACATATTAATAAGGGGTTCACCTTGAGCTCCCCGTACGTACCTCCTCATGGCACTCCCGTCATGACCTCCAATTAAACGGTCCATCAATGATGGTTTGCACACTACCGGTCTTAACATTCCGTGTCGGGGTTCGATCATTGCTCTTATCAATGTTGCTTTCCATATACTTTTTGGCTTTTTGAGCTACAAGTTCCGTCAGATATCCGTCACCGATGAGATCTTCAATAATATATGATCCTTTGAATGGATGCTATCAATTATTTCATACTCGTTAATGTCATGGAATACGAAGTACTTGGATAGGTGTTTCCTCTTAGGCGATCAATTTCGACCAAGCCTTTTAAATATTCGTGTGTTTTTTATAATAATAAAGATTTGATCAAGTTTAGTTGTCAAAGGCATGTACTCATTATATTTTGCATTAATATACTTTCTTTGAACGTGCCTGCCCTTATTTGCATCTCAAAAACGGATTATTTTAACTGATAAGGGTGCCGTCTTACCATTTTGAGTGACCGAGACTCCAAACAGGTCCTATATAGGCTTTAGACATGCCATGCCAAGAGACCACTATTAGCCTCATCCCGGTCATCCAGACCCACTATGGTCTTACCTGGCCCTCAAATTTTCCCGTTCTTTTCATAAAAATGATATTTATTTAGTGATTTTTACAAGAATGAATATATATAATTAAATTGATACAGTTCGATTTTATTCGGTTCGATTTATAAGAACCTAAATCAAATCAAATAAATTCGGTTTCTAAAATTTTAGATAATAATCAAATTAATAATTTATTATGCCGTTTTTGTGATTTTCGGTCCGATTTTGATTTACATTGCTCATCTCAACAAGTATTACACGATGAAAAACGAAAATTTAATAAGATTATTCATTACGAATATGTATATCTTATGATACTCACTTTTAAAATACGTAAAAAATTTATTTGATATTTATTTTAAACATATTTATTAGAATGATATTTTTGTGCGTCTACACAAAATAATATTCTTTTAAGAAAATGGTAAAAAGTATAAATAATTTTGGACTCGGTTATGCTTGCCCCGTATTCGTACGCACTGCCGTTGCACAGTAAAGATACAGTTTTTATATGATTTAAAATAAATAAATAAATAATCTTTTTTGTCATTGAACTAAGCAGATCTTCGTGATAGTAAAGCTGCTCGACTGCTTCTTGTTTCTGCTGCTTACTTTCTGCTCAGCTCTCTAATTTGCTCCATCGCGCTAAAGATTCAGTCACTATAATTCCAAGGTATATATCTATATTTGTATGTGTGTATCTTTCTGAATGAAAATGCATCTTTATTCGTAATTTTTGTGCAACCCATTTGAGCTTGAGTGTATACATGATTTTTGTGGGGTGGGTTTTCACTCTCGTGTTAATTCATCAATTGGTTTGTTGATTTTTGTTTATGTTATGTTTATTACATGATTTTTTAGATCTAATTGTTGTAAAGGTGTAAACTTTGTAGTTCATTGTTCAAGTTGATGTGCTGTGGAGTTTTCTTGTATCTGTAATGAAATTCGTGTGAATTATTTGTGCAGCATTGCTATATCAACACTGTAACCCAGTCTGTTTTAATTATGCCTCTTTAAGGTTTGTACTGTTTTCTTTTTTGCGGTTAGTGATTAGTTTAGGCTCCTTTTTAGGGCCAAAGGTTCCTATTACGTTTTTCTCGAGTTTAATAACAAGGAATCTGCTAATTTGCGGGTGGGTGTCATAAGACGATGAATTGCTAAAAAGTGTTTGAGCTATAGGAGTTGTATAATTTACAATTGAGTATAGATAAAGGTTGGGGAGCCTATACTCATTCTTCTCGTCATACAACTAAGCAGTGTAAGACGAGGAAGTCTGTCCTATTATTTCTTGAAGTTGGTATGTAGTTAACCATAATTATTTAGAAAGTCTTGACACAAAGTCTGGGAAATGGTTCTTAGTCAAAAGGGGTAGTGGGACTAAGAAACAATCTAAAGACTTCAGTACAAGAAAGAGGACATATATGTTGACTTACAGTGGATTGTCTACCAATAATATCCCTGGATTTTGTTCATCTGTTCCCAGGAAATAATTAGTCTAATTTTATTTATTCATGTACCTATGTCTGGATACTAGAAAGGTGCATTGTATTTGTAGTACATATGCTAGTATTTCATGTTGCTTTTCATCGTTAAAGTAATTGTCTTTATTCGAATATGAACTAAGAGAGAAATTTATTTATGATTTCTCTTATAGAGTTGCAGCAGTTACGTTCTAAGTTGTAGGAGATATTCATGATCTTTATCAATTAATTTTGTGATCATGGACAAAATATCTCAAGATTGTCCATACCCAGGCTGCTTTTTCTGTGTCATGAAGGAAGGAAACCCCAGCAAACGTAGAGCGAGCATATTGAAATTTTTCCGAGAACTTCCCTCACAGGATGATGATGGTCAGGTTCTTCCAATCAGCGGTCTTTGGAACACTGCAATGGCGCATCCTAATGATCCCGAATTTATTGAATTGGGCATATTTGAATGCATGACAGCACTTATTTGGAAAGGTTTGAAGAATCGCAGATGGCTTTCTCATGACCAAAATATATATATTCCTTATTACGCAGCCCACATTATTGGTTCCTACACCATGAATATGGAAGAATTTGCAGAATCCGCTGTTCATGCTGGAGTGGTCCCTGCCTTGGTTGAACTTCTTCGAGGAAGGCTAACCTGGGTCGAACAGAGAGTAGCTGTCCGGGCTCTTGGCCACTTGGCAACATATGCTAGTACTTTTCCTGCTGTAGCTAGCCATGGCGAGATCCTTGAGCTTTCCATCCAACTTGCAATGAGTTCACTTGAGATAGTTTACTCACACTTTTACCAGAATGCTGACAGAAGACTAAGTTATCATTGTGACCTGCTAACACGTGGCATGGGTGGTGTTGAGATGGAATCCAGGAAAGCAGAGGAATGGGCTAGTCAGTTACAGTGCTGGTCCCTTCAACTAATTAATTGTTTTGCTTTTAAACCTGAGTTCCTTTCAACTATCTGCAAACAAGACTTTCTTATAAAACTACCAGGCATGTGGGGTGGACTTGTTAATGAAAATTCACCTGCTGGTATTGGTTTATTACGGACAATCTGTCACCACAAGGTTGGTAAAGGACCAGTTGCTAGCTGCCCTGGTATGATTGAAGCATTGTGTAATATTGCTCGCTCGTCAGATGACTGGCAGTCTATGGCTATTGATTGTCTTCTGTGGTTGCTCCAAGATCCAACCACATGTCATAAGGTAACATTCGTTTGTTTTAATTATACTCTCAAACAAATGTTATACATTTTGGATGTATCAATATCTCTTTTTGCGCAAAATTTATTGTAAAATGTTTTCTTACTTGGAGTAGCTTATCAATTACCCTTTACTCGGCACCTTTAGTTTCCATGACTTGGTCGCCATATTGAATGTCTCAAATTGTTGCATAAGTATCCAATGTGCAGATAACATTAATGTTTTGTGGTCCAAATATTCTTTTAGGGCCTGCGCATGAGGAATATTTCTTTTAAGCTGGTACTTTTTACTTGTAGTTTTTGTTGCTGTGGCGGTGGTTGAAAAATAGAACTATAGGTGTAGGTCAAATAGTTTCCGTTTATTAACTTGCTCAATATAATTAAATGATTTTTGTATTACGGATTTTTTCTTTGTCAAACTGCGATTTGCTGGCACTCTGCCAGAACTCTTAAAATATAATACAAGCTTTCTCTGAAATATGTTAAGTTTCTTGCTTATTTTTGTTGTCAGCTTATTTGTGTTGTCTTTGGCATGGTAACTTCTGCTATTCTTTCGGAATAATCTTATTTTTTGTGATATGTAGGTAATTGATACAGCAGTACCTGCACTTCTTGACCTTGCAGATATTTCTACCCTTGGAGATCACAAAAAGCTTGGTGATTCCATCGTTAATGCTCTCCAGGAGTGTATTCCTTCTCTAGGGACCGCTCGCAATTCTGTTAGTCGCAATTCTGTTAGTGATCAAATCAAAGATGAAATTGAAGAAATATTAAGTTCCAGGCAGAGATTTAAATGGGAAAAAAATCTGCCAAAAGAGGATCTCCATATAAAGCAAGCAGCATCACTAGTTGTAAAACTCGAAGGAAATTCTCTTTTTTCGGCGGGAAATATCTCTGGAGCAGCATCAAAATACTCAGAAGCACTGTCGTTGTGTCCGATGAGATCAAAGAAAGAGAGAGTCGTGCTTTTTAGTAATCGAGCTCAGTGTCGACTTCTATTACAGCAACCCTTGGCTGCTATTAGTGATGCTACCCGTGCACTTTGCCTTCACAACCCTGTCAACCGTCATGCCAAAAGCTTGTGGAGAAGAGCACAAGCATATGACATGCTTGGGTTAGCTAAAGAGAGCTTACTAGATGCTATTCTTTTTATTAACGAGTGCTCTCAGTCAACTGATCCTGATCTGTCCCTGAGGCAAAATAAGGTTCCTGACTATGCCGAGCGTTTAGTCAAGAAGCAGATGCGTGAAGCATGGTTATTCAAGGAGGCTGCTATCAAACATGGTGGCGTGCACATGGAAGGTCATGGGGGAGAAGTATATGGACAAGAAAGTGATGATTCTGAATGGGAAACAGCCAGTGAAAGTGACATTGGAAACGATGGAAGGGATGAGATGGGCGAAAATGATAAAGCTAGATATGATAAACCGTCAAAAGGTACATGACCCACAATTTTACATCCATCTATTGGCCACATTTCAAGTAGTGTTATCATGGTTATATGCCATCCATTACTTACATTACTCTACCTACATTGCCCTTGCAATACTCGCCCCCATATAGTTTTATTATGCTGCTTGATGAGTTAAACTGTCTTCCATGAATTCTACCAAAGCTGGTCTTTGAATCTCTATAGTTTGGAGGCTGCTATTGGGGATGCTTTTTTTAATCTTTTTTTTCAGCTTAATGTTTTACTCCCGGGATTAAGATGGTTGCTGCAGTATTTCATACTAACGTCATTATCCTTCTATAATCCACCATTTCACAATTTAATTGGGGAAAATTTCAACTAACCAAACTCTAAGAAGATCGGATGAAGGGAGGGCTGCATACCCCAGAATCTTGAACTCGTACATTATTATATGGAATTTTAGCAGTTTTACTTACTGTGCATAGTTTAGCAGTTATATTAATCTTTGCCCTCCAACTCTTCTTAAATTATCACTCTTAGGTGGATGTGTTTTCTAAAGTAGCTTATAGATATTTTGGATAGTTGCGTATTTTAATTGTAGAACATATGATACTTTATTTACCATAGTTTCTATTTGGTTAATTTATGAATACAAAATTGTTTTATTCCATTTATAGTTCTTGAAAAGTCTCTCACACCAGTGTGTGGATCCTTGCTCCGTTCCTGCAGAGAAGCATAACAAAGCCATTACGGTCACTTGATCAAACTTGAAGAAGATCTATTATAGTTACCGACTGCTAATTAAAATCTTACCTTTGACAGTACTACAGTTTATATTTTTCTTTTGCTATTGCTAGTCAAAGTAGACTGAATTATAAGGTCGAGACTCAAGATTTTCTTGTTCCTGTTGAGGTAATTTCTATAGATTCTAATTGATGCAGGTGCACAGCGCGCATACATCGAGCTAACAGAAGATGATGAATGACTGCATGAGTCCTGAAGTAATCACACAACAATATTTTTCAGAAAAACATGACTGGGACGCAATAAGCAATGAAATGCCTTTCTGTAAAGGTGCAGGTTTAAGGACAACTCATCTTTGATCAAGTTTATAGTTCAAATAGCAGTATAGAGTGTTATGTTTCAGTTATATTTATCTTGTGTTCGGTTGTGTGAGTCCCGCCATTAGAATGCCAGCAAAACTAAAACGGAACTAAGAGTGGCATTACTCCCTTGCATTAGATCAATTGGGATGGAATGTTTTTGTGTGTGTGAGAGTGATTGAAGAAACTTTTCTGTACAGTTATTGATGATTATTTTTAACTGTATCTAAACTAAAGTTTTGAGTGTTTGAACAAGTCACAACCTTTTTTGGGGACCGGACTTTACTACTCATTTTAACTTTTGTACTTGTGGTCAATTAGTGAGGCATGCCTACATAAGTACATATCCACAAATATGCATATTGTGCCAGTTTTAGAAATAGTTATCCATTGCTGAAACACTACTTCATCTCTGGATGGCAATATCTATTTCAATGCAGTAATATTTAATGAATTTTAAGTGGAATTAGGAAAATGAGTTATCCGTTACTGGTGCAAGACGTTTATTTGTTGTCATGAATAATTTGCACGAAATGTAGGCGATAAAATAGAAATGGACCACAGTCCAAATTCAAATCAGATATATGGTGATTTCAGGAAAAATGAAATAAAATAGAATTGGACCACAGTCCAAATTCAAATCCGATATATGGTGATTTCAGGAAAAATGAACAAAAATATAGGTTGATATTCAAGAGAAAACCATTAGAGCTGTGCTAAATCGTAATAACTAACTTTGCATCTCAGCCATACAATATCCAGTAACTTTACATCTCAGTCATACTATATGCAGTAACTTTACATCTCAGTCATACTAAGTCATACTATATGCAGTAACTTTGCATCTCAGTCATACAATATGCAACCGATGTACTCATGTAAGTGTAAATCTAAAATACCTAGCCACGTGCCTAAACTTATTCTCAAATTTTGATTTTCTGTTCATTATTATTAATATTCTTCATCTTTTACTTTAAAACTATACTTTTTGTGATTTGTTTTTATAAAAATTAATGTTTACATCAAAGAACACATCATGTTTTGTATATATAAAACTTACAGCCGGCAAGGCTGGTTAAAGAGTGGACTTGTATCCTCGACTAGAGCCTGTCGCCTTCTTCTTCTTATTTTATAAAACATAAAAAGTAGAACATATTTTATAAAAAATTTTATATGTGTAAATATGGTTGTAATTGATTTACAGGACACATTATATTTTGTTTACAGAACATAAGTTTATGAATAAATAATTGTATTTATAATCATAATTTTATTCAAAATATAATAATATACAGAACACGATATTATATACCTGATGTAATATTTTATTTTATAAACAAATATTTATTTTTTTATAGAATATAATTAGATTTAGAACATAGAAGCGAACCAAACAAAATATTTTCTATAAATTTACAGAACATAAAAATGTTAATTATATTCCAAAATATATTTGTGTTTGGGATAATTATGTACAAAACACATAATAGTAACCACTACCATAACACAAAACTCAAGTAACCTCACCATTACTTATAGTGCAACCGCTACCACCCACGTGTTTTTGAAAAGAGTTCTTAGGTTACCATTTTGACAAGTTCCTCACGAGAAGACCCATAATAATAATATATAAGTTAAACCACCACATATTTTATTTTATGTAGATAACAATCAAATTTTAAATATCCGTGAAATTTCAATAAAATTTGCATCTAACTATTTATTTATTTTTAAATAATTGATGATTATTAAAAAGGATTATTAAAAAAATTGACCAAGAAATAATGAATCGCAATAATAGTACCGAATTCAATATTCAGTATTTAATTTATATTTAATTTTACTTAATTTCAATTTTCTTATACGGATATATATTCTTTTTGTAAGGACTTTCCATTATAATATAAGTAAAAAGACTCATGGATATATTTGATTTAATATTTTTTTAATAAATCTCTAAAATAAATTTAATAATTAAATTTGCTAATTAAATTTAAATACTTATATATAATAAACTTAAGAGAGATAATTTGGTCGCATGGTCGTTTTACTGTCATAAGGTTATCATCCGTTCGATCATATACAGAACAAATAAGCACCCTATTGTATAAGGCAATTTATATCTGCTTGCATATTTATGATTCCTTATTTTAATCCAAAACATATTCTACCTTTCACACATTTATGATTTTTTTTAATTCAAAATAAATATTTCCTACCAGAAGCATATAAATCACACCGTCACAAAATTATATTTATCTAATATATTTTCTTAAACAACATACTAAATAAAAATAATATTATGCACAATATTAAAATTAATAAGCCGCATTTATGTGAGGAACGAACAAAAAATCTTTTCTTAATCCAGACTAATTTTTACCTTTTGCTTGCATGTTTATGATTCCTTTTCTTACTTCAAAACAAATTATGTTTACCAATTTTAATTCTAGAACCATATAAATTTTTAGAAAAATAAATAAATCACTTTAGGTATCATAATTCTAATATAAAATACATTTATAAATATAATCTAATAGAAGTTGGCATCACATATATAAAACCCTGCTACACAAATACATATCAACAAAAAATTAAGAAAAAGACGTGAAATTATCGCAATAGAAATTGATATTACATACAAAATTCTCCCGTATAAATACAAATTAACCAAAAATATTATACATATCAATATCCGGGACAACACCAAAACCTTTCAAATATAAAACTGACCAAGATCTTGAGTATAAATCACTGTTCATCAGGCTTACTAATTTCTCTTCTTATCTTTGTAAAAGTCATTTTGTAAAATTTTATTAATATCAAAATATGATATATCATACGAATAAAAGATGGGCATACGATTTCATGAAAAATATTTTAAAGAATACATAAAAAAATAACAAAGAGTTTATCATAATAAATGATGTTGCGAACACTATGACAATGCTACTAAAAAAACACGAAGACAAAGATCAAAATTATGACGTGACCTGGTAATGCATAGATAGTTCCGCCTTAAAAAATAATATAATTTCATAATTTATTTTTATTTAATTTAAAATTATGATTTATTATTGGTAAATATTTCTTTTCATCATATTAAAAATATTAAAAATAAAATTTTATAAAACAATTAAAAATATCTCGTGCATTGCAAGGCTATAAGCTAGTATTATAAAATGGAGGTCAAGTGAAGGTTATATACCCCACACACATATTTGTATTTTAGATATATTTTTTTTATATAAATATATTAATACGTTCTGGTTTTCATTTTTCATGTATAGATGACAAATTGACAATAGTGGATTAGATAGTATCCATATCCAAATCTGAATTTTTAACAATATCCAAAAATGAAAATCAGAACCCAATCTCATAGATTTCGAATTGGCGTCGGCTATACTTAAAATCCATCTTTTTTCTAGATTCGATATGTATACACCCAAAATCCGAAATCCAAGCATGAAAATTTAAATTTTCTAAAACTTAATCAAATACACTGACATTTTCTACTATGCATGATCATGATATATTATTACAGTAATATTTGAAATATACCGATGACTAACTATTTTGAAAAATATAATTACACACACATAACCATCATGCATTGAATGTATCATTTTCTCACTTATTTTTCAGTATCAATTTTTATTTGATAAACTTATAATGTAATAAAATTATATAATATGAGTCAATACAAATTTAAATTTGAACCAACACTACAAGAAAAACAGCTATCAGCGACTAAAAGTATCAGCGACCGATAATCCGTCGCTATTGTTTCCAAACAGCGACAGACTTTAGCGACAGAGGTGGGACTTGGTCGCTAATACTTGTTAGCGACCGCATGTGGTAGCTAATCGGTCGCTATAACTTTTTTCCCTCCCAAAAATGAGTGCCAAAAATTGCCGCCACATGCTTTTGCGACTGAATTTTATCAGCGACCGCGGTCGGTTGCTAATAGTTCCATGTCATCTTATTTTTAGCGACCGCAACCTGTAGCTAAATAGTCCCTCTAAAATATTTAAAAAAATGGCGGGTTTATTAGCGACCAATAGTTTTCGCGACCGATGTCGGTAGCAAAAGGTTCCACGTCAGGTTTTTAGCGACGGAAGCGGTAGCTGAAGTCGGTAGCTGGCTTTATATAATTTATATTTTATTTTGTTTCATATTTATTTTACTTTAAATTTTATATTTTATATTTATACCCATATCATCAAATAATAAAAAATATATTCATGGTTGATTGTAGTTTGGGTATTTTTTTAACATAAATATATTTAGGCGTGTTTGTAGGTTATATATGTGTATCCAACGTGGCTTTTAGTTATAATATATATATATATATATATATATATATATATATATAGAGTTAAGTTCTATGGAGTACACAAAAACATTGGAGTATTGGAGTACAAGTCTTAATTTTTTAGTTTAATCATAAATAATATATTTGATTATGCAAATTTATATCCAATCTATCATTTATAAGTTGTCTTGCACATAATTGTCTATCAATCGTTAATATCTTTCAACTTTAACAAGTATTAACATTATTGTTCTGCTTATTAGTTATATTGCAGAACATAGAGTCCTGTAATTTATAAAAGTCATTATTCTACCTTTCGATTACAATGTTTATGTTGTAGAACATAATGTGCAGGTTATTAAATGTTTACGAATATTATTGAACAAAAAAAATTGAAATTTAGATGAATAGATTACATTTTATCCAACTTTGTACTCCAATACTCCAATATTTTGTGTACTCCATATAACTTTACTCTATATATATATATATATATATATATATATATTGTTTTGATTAATTAAGTTATATCATATTTTTAATTAATATGTTTAAAAATATAATTTTTATTTATATATAATTTTTATTTTTTTATATTGATATATATTTATATTCTTTTTGTTGAATAATTAATTAAAATATGTTTCATGATTGCAACTGGAGTTTTTTTTATTTTTTTTAACAATTGTGAGTATATATTTTTATAAAAAGGTCAAATAATTTTTATCGAATTTAGTTAGACGTGTTTGTGTATGAATCTGATGTGTCTTTTAGTTATAATATACATATATTTTTCATATGTTAAGAAAATATAATATTTATTTTGTTTTATTTTGTTTTTTCATTTATTTTACTTTAGTTATTATATTTTGTATTTATATCCCTTTTATCAAATAATTAAAAATATGTTTCATGGTTGATTGCATAATGGGTATTTTTGAGTTTTTTAATGTCTTTGAGTATTTTGATAGAAAGGCCAAATAATTTTTACTGAATTATTTATACGTATTTGTACATGTGCTTTCAGTTATAATGTATTTTTAAGATGTTAAGAAAATAAAAATTTCATTTTATTTTACTTTAATTTTTATATTTATATTTATACTCTTAATTTAATTGAATAATTAAAAATACATTTCCTGGTTGATCGAAACTTAAAATTTTTCTGATTTTTTTACAACTTGAGAATTTTCAAAGAAAATCCGAATTATTTTTACTAGATATTATTTAGACTTGCTTGTATACATGAATTATATTAATTAATTATACTTATAATGAGTATGTAGATGATTGGAATAACAACAAGTATATGATTGAAAAATATGAGCGTATTCTCAAAAATAAAATAAAATATTTTTAATTAAATAATATATATTAATCTCATTTGCACCTACCTCTAACAAAAAATATTCAATCATAATTAATATTTTAATTTATAAAATTCTATTAATCTAATTAAGTTTTAAATAAGATAATATGAAAATCATTTCATTATTTAATTTGAATTGAAAAAGTAAATACAAAATTATAAAAACCGGCAACAAAATTTATATTTTCTAACCCGGAAACCCTCGGCCTTCATCATCAGAGTTCTCTCGCGGCGAGATCACAGTTGCAGTTACTCTGGTGGCCAGGATCACATTTGCCCAAACCTAACTCCTCCCACGACCTCGTTCTGGTAATAATCCCTCCTGTATACTTGCAATTTCGCTTACTGTGTTTGGTTTATGTGTATGTATTTATGTGTATGTATATGAATTTTGGTTTTACTGTTTTTGATAACCATGATCAATTTGGTGTGTGCTTCGATTAATTTTTGATGGGCTTGTAAACTTAGTCTTTCTCATGTATGTGGATTTATTGATTCATCTTTCTCTAACATAATTTTTGAATATTTTGGGTGAAATTTTGATTGTTTTGTTTGTGGTAAATAATCTTGTTAAAGGAATTTTTAGATAGTTCTCTGCAGGGGTGTAGGCTAGCTTGGGGGGCTTGGTGGGTGGTTTATTCCTTTTTTCAGAAAATATGCTGTAAGTTTGGGGTTCAGTGACTCAAGGTCGTGAACTATTAGTAACTCTGGTTTGTGTGGCTTTTACAAATGCTGGTTATGCTCTGTGAAGTGCCAAGTTATATGTTAATTTCTTTTCGCCGAAATGTTGTAATATTAGTACAAAACGGCAACATGTTATCTCGCTAAATACAGCCTGCATAGTAGCTTTGCAAGTGGCATACATCCTACAACCAGTTAGTCTTAGCATTGGGTGATCTTCATATTTCACATAGAGCACCTGATTTACCTCTCAAGTTCAAGTCTATGTGTGTTCCTAGCAAGATTCAACATATTATTTGCACCGGAAATTTGTGTATCAAAGTAATTGGTTTTTAATTTGTTTACTAGTTGGAATTGGTTATATATATCGTGTTAGTCTGTTTGTGATGCCTAAACGGGTGTTTTGTTATGTTGTAATATATGTGGTTTTATTATTTTAAATAATAGATGTTCCTGGATGCAACTTGTACTATAGAGTCATGTTTTGGTTTTAAGTTTTTTCCCAAATTAGTCTAAATTTCTTTTTAAAATTGCCTTGGTAAAGTTTTTCCCTGGTAACTCTGGCATTTGTGAAATGTGGGAGAGTTGACAACTGCACCTGTTGAATAGTTACCCATACTGATGTGAGAGCCGATGTATGAGTAAAACATTGATAAACAAGCAATTGCACAGGGTATAACAGGAGGTCCCTGATTGCATGTGAGATCGGTTTAGCTAATTACATATTTAACCAAAAAATAACTAATTCCCATGGACATAGGATGTCATGCTAGATATCTAAACTTGATTATAAATCTACTGGTTACATTCTCCTGCTTATGGTGATCAATATGGGTTAGTATAGAGTTGTGCTTCTTTAAAATGTAATACTCTGTTTTCTGTTCGTTTTTTTTGGAGTTAGTGTGATATACTCTTTTAGGCATTGCAATGTGGAACTACAGTATGTGCAAATATTTTGTATACTTCAAATCTCATTTAGGAAACTGAAATTCTTTGCCATTACCTTTAAATCCTTTCCATCAGTGGAATTTTATTTTTTCTGTCATTTCGTGTGAAATGAATTCGACCTTTTTCTGTTCTACTACGATCCTTGCAGAAATTCCAGTAAATAATTACATTAATTTTTAAAATGGATGTGTTAGTCTTATAGACATTGATAAGCAGGATTTGCATATATTGGTTGTTTACTTGTTTCTACAATTTAAAAAAGAAGGTGCTTCTATTTTGGAAATTATTAGTTCTAAGTTTCGTGAATATAAATGTTCATCAAATCTTCTCGCTTTTTAATGAGTGTGAGTTAGTGTTGTTTATCATTATTCATCTCTATTTAATTACAGGCTCTTGTTTTTTGGAGTAATATTTTTTTATCGTACTCAGAATATTTTTATTTTGTTCTAGTCCTTTATGTATGCTCGATTTTGTGCTCCACCTTAAATGTTTTCCCTTGTTTCTATACTCAAGAGTACTCGTATCCTGACTAATGCATGTAATTATCCTGGACTTCATCTCTGCTTTTGCACCCACCCAATATTAATTGTTATTATTATGAGAATTTAAATCAACCAAGAGCCTATTTGCCTTCTATGTTAGATAAGAAACTAAGAGATACACATCATTAAAATAATATTGCATAAACTGCTCAAATAAAGGCATCGTAAACACAAACAATATATTGAATGATGAATCAGAATGAGATTAAGCAACTTAACAGTCGAGACGAGTGTAATTATGTACTATTACTAAGTTTTACGACTCTACTGGTTAATAATGTGTCATTTTTATAGTGAATTCAGAATTACACTTCAGGTTTGGCGTATCATGAACCTCTTTTTAGATCGTAGTTGGATGGCACGACGAAAGTTAAGTACTCAAATAGGTGCTACAACTGAATTTAAAGCTGGTTGCCAAGTGTTTTTGGATTACGCATATAGTCACCCGGAATGTTTGAATGAAAGGAAGAAAATACGATGTCCATGTTTGAAATGCAAGAATGTTAATTATCTGGACAGAGACACGGTGAACTACCATTTGCTTGTCTCTGGGTTCATGAGAAATTATGAAGAATGCTGGTGGGCACATGGGCAGAAAAGAGATGGTGGGCTTACTACAAACAATTCGGTCAATAGTGCTAATAATCGTATGTTCAAATTCTATAACATGATATTCTTATACACGCTTTATAGTACCTATTTAATGAGATGGAATATTTGTAGGCTTTGACTGCTGGATCAGTCTTGCCAGCGAATGTACTATCTCTAGCTATGGGACCAGACAAGGATCAAGTCAGTTGTAATGGTTACAAGGTAAATGGTTATGAATTTCATACCAAGGCATATGGGTTCGGTAAAAGAACAACAAACTCAGGAGTGTGTCTCCAAGGGGATAGTTGCAATGAACTTAATCAAGTATTTTATGGGGAGTTGGAAGAAATCATAGAGTTATCTTACAAGGGTACATATGGGGGTCATATTAACTTGCTCAAGTGTCGTTGGTTCGACTTAGAAAAAGGGAGACGTGTTGATAGACATGGAATTGTTGACATCGACCTCTATAAGTCTGCATACTCTAATGAACCGTTCGTTTTACCAACTCAAACTACACAAGTGTACTACACTCCTACTCCTGGTAGAAAAAGGGATAGGCCACCTGCAAACTGGCAGGTTGTAATACATACCCCCGCACGTAGACGTGAAGAAGTAATTGCTGGGGATGTTTATCAAGAGCAGACGCTTCATAGACCAAATGTGATTAATGTGGAAGATGATGAAGTAATCCAATTAGATGATGAAAATGAAGCACATGAAATAGATCCCGAGTTATTACTTGTAGCGGATGACATTGATACAGACAACGAAGAGTTATTGACAGACACAGACACTGAAATAGACACCGAAGAAGATGATGGTTATGAATCTGCAAAAGAAGATGATTCTGACTCCGATAGCTCGGACAATGGCTCCTAAACATGATCTGGATACTTAGTAACATAAATATTAGTTCTTGTTGAGATTTATATTTATTGATACATTCAAAACTTTCATTATATCATGGATGATGTTCAACACCATTGGTTAAAAAGTTTTTATTACATCTTTAGAGTTTATGTAAATTACTAAAACCATAAGTATATTGCGATATTATCGCTACATTTCTGGTTCATATAAAAACATTAAGAAAATTCATTATTTAGTATATGAATATTTGCAATAATACAACTTACATGTTGACATTGTTTTTAGCCTATTATTTGTTTTTATATTGTTCCAATTGTATATCTGTGGTTAGGGTAAAGAATCATGCCTAAATAGTAATTGATTCTTTTGATATTTTAATGATAGTTGGATATATATATATATATATATATATATATATATATAGTCCATGATTCTTGCTTCTGCTAGTTGCCTCACGACTTGTTAGATATATACTTGTAAAACATTATATAATCCACGGGTCTAATAATATGCATTGACTATATATCTATATGTTTGCCCTTGCTTATTTCCCCATCTTTGTTACATGTATACAGATGGATTCCACAGCTCCTAAAAAGTGTGGCTTGGGTAGGGGCCCCACTCAAATCCCCAGGGCACCTACTAACCCAGACGACCGGGAGCTTATTCAACTTCGTCAAACCCCATATAACGTGTACATATCTACTCATACCCACCTTTAAGAACTTATATCATCCTCATTGGCATAATACTTAGTGATTGATGACTTTGTTGTTTATTGTAGTGATTTTGCAGATCATAGAATCGTGAAGTGCATCTCTCAGCTGTGCCTTCAGAATTGGCCTACCCCTGCCATTAGGTGGGCTAGCACACCTACAGCACATAAGGATGCAGTATGGGCTGAATTTCAGGTACTACAATGATGAAATTTAATTATTGATTTGTCAAGTCATAACACTTAAAACATAAAAATTATTACTCATAGTGCTAGCTATATGGTTCTTCTCTTGTTCGTCAATTTATTAATGATCATGTCATATCATTCTAGCCTGCTAATGACTACTTTATCTGTTTGGAAATAGAAAAGTCCTTTAATATTAGCTTGGAAAAATAATATACTTTATTGTTATCTTGTCGTGCTTTTGAACACTAAACTATATCGGGTACTATATTTTTAGGCTATAATATTTTATAATTTGACCAAAAAAGTGAACATACATAGACAAAAAAGATTTTTGTGTGCACCATTAGTTTATTTAGCTTGTTTCATTAACAACAAAATTAATGTATATTTCTAATTGTGTACTATTAACAAATTGCTACATTAATGTATTTTTTTCCTATTGAACTCTTTATGCAGAAACGATACAGGTGGGCGGATGAAGACGGTCCTACTATTTCTGATCTGTTTTGGAGAAAATGTGCAGATTGAACCAAAGACAATTTGTCAAAAGAGCGCACAAAAGCCCTGCAGAATGCTAGCAATGAATTTCCAGGTCAAGGGGATTTGCACATGCATAAGTTTAACCCATGGTGGTGTAGCGCTGATATTTTGGCTCAGATGTGTGCTCAATGGACAGAGCCTGAGTTTGTGCACAAAAGTAATACTGCCTCGGGAAATAGATGTGGAGGTGCTGAGAAGGCAAAAGGTACATACAAGGGAGGTAGTATATCCCAGGGGCAGCATATGGCTAACAAGGTATGTATGCAGCTTCGATGTGTGTAACCACCATCACATGTTTACTTCTCAATTATTGGAAATATGTTTTGTACAGGAGTCTCAATCTCAGGGTACTATCAACTGGTTGGATGTGTACGTGGCTACTCGTGAAGGCATACCTGCTGCTCAGGAAGTAGCGGTAATAAAACTAAACTTTTATACATTTATTATGTCCAAGTTAGTTGTGGTTCTACTAAAGAATAGAATATAAGGAAAAATAATTTATGGTGATATCAATATGGTTGTTATTAGTATAAAGGTATAATATATAATTAAGCATATAATATTGGCATAAATCTCTAGAGTTTACAAAATTGAGTTTTAACTAACTAATCATAAATATGATGACAGAAAAATTATCGCACTTTAGTTGCTGAGCGCTATCCTGAGGGCACTCAGCCCCCGCATATTGATCAGGAGCTTTGGGAGAGGGCCTCTATTGTGAAGAAGAACTATGTCAAGGGTCAGGGACAACGAAGACGCCCATCTATCTTTGGCTCAACCTGTAGCACACAGTCTTCACAGTCACCGAGTCATCCACCTGTTCATACTCCTGCTGACTGTGTTCGAGCTATATGTCAGGATCGAGCGCTTCTTCGTGTATTAGGAGGACATCTGGGGCTTATGGATCCTGATGAGTTAGCTCGTGCTGTGGCTGAGGCAGCAGCATCGCAGCAAAGTGATGGTAGGCAGGTATATAATTTATTTAGTAGTAAACTGCAATTTTGTTATTAATTTTTTAAGTTTGTTTTTCATGTTTACAGTTCATATACAACTGAGAATTCACTTCTTTAATTGATTTGATGATGACAGGGTGATCGTGATGACCAGGATGCTGATGATTATGATCATGATGCTGATATTGGAGGATCTTAGTGTATCAACAAAGTGATGGTCGTAAGGTATTAATCTATTTAATAGTTAACTTCAATTGTGTTATTAACTGCTGAAGTCTGTTTTTCATATTCTGTTGTTTATATGCCATGTAGATTCACTTTTTCAAATGACATTGACAGGGTGATCATGCCGATTAGGATGCTGATGTTGGAGGATCTTCGAGTATTTAGGTGTTAGTATTGTACTGCTTGGATGATATTTGGAACATATGGTTGTGTTGCTGAAATTTTAAGGATATTGATGTAAACTTTGATGTTAATTAAGATTTCTTCTATTGTCGGGTTATTCAATGCCATCATCGTGAAATTGTTGAGACAAAGTTGTTATTGTTTGTGGGAAAAGCAGGTACAAACTGAAATTATGTAAATCTGCAAAAAAAATATAAAAAAAATTGGCTTTAGCTACCGCAAGCAGTAGCCAATGCTGGTAGCAAAAGCTTTCAAACTTAGCGACGCAATGCGGTCGCAAATACCTGTAGCTATATTAGCTACGGAAATCCGTAGCCAATCGGTCGCTAACTTTGCTACAAAATTCTGTAGCAATTCCGTCGCAACAGATAGCAACGACGGTCGGTAGCTATTGTCGGTCGCAAACAGTAGCGACCATCGGTCGCAAAAATGGTCGCTGACACGTGGAATTCGGCAGTCCTGTGCTGACTCAGACTAGCGACAACTTCGGTCGCCAAAAGCCGTCGCTAAACAGTCGGTCGCTGAAGGTTGTCGCTGGAGTGCATGCCAGCGACGAGATTATATGCGACAGTTTTCAGCTACCGGGGTCCGTCGCTAAAGCCTACTAGCGACGACGTGCGGTCGCTGATAGTCGGTCGCTAAAAGCAGTTTTTCTTGTAGTGCAATGCTTTTAAAATTATGGGGAGGTTTGTGGGTCCCGAGATGTGCTTTGATAAGGCCTAGGTAGGGTTTAGTTGACGGGGTAGGCCTGGTGGGAAGGGGGTGGGATAAAGTATTGGCTTTTCAGCTTGTCCGGAGCTTCTCTGCTCCTGCATGACAGAGCCTTAGTCAGGCTTTAATGGGTTCCAAGTGGATTGAGGTGGGTTGGGAGTGGCCCCGGGTGGGTGATGACATCTAGGGGATGGTTGATATCATATAGGCGAACTAAGGCTTTAATGGGTTCCATGTGGATTGAGGTGGGTCGGGAATGAACCCCGGTGGGTGATGACATCTAGAGCATATAGGCGAACTAAGGCTTTAAGGTGGATTGAGGTGGGTCGGGAATGGCCCCGAGTGGGTGATGACATCTAGAGAATGGTTGATATCTCTCTTGGTTCGTATTTAAAGTTCATATGTAGTGGTTTGTATAGCCTATACAATAATATTATGTATTTAATATGATATATTTTGGATTTAATTATTAACTAAAAAAATATTTTTTGAATATTATAATGTATAAATTGCAATATTTTATAACGTATAATATACAGTATATTATTAATCTTAAATATGTTCTAATATATACTATATTAATGTATATAAATAAAATATCATATATATATATGTGTGTGTATTTATTTGGAATTTTAAATTTGGATCGGGGTGAGATTAGATTGCGGATTTGGGATCGTTATATCTCATATCTAAATTCAAATCAAAAATTTCTTGGATTTAAAAATTAAATTTAAATTTAAATTTAAAAAATTGGATGGGATAAATTCAAAATCTGGAATTTCGGATGGGATATTTTTGAGATGAGATTATTTTGCGATCTCTCGTGCTGAGCAGGGGAAAACTAAATAAAATTGTTTTGAAATCATTTTGACAAATATCTAGCCTAGAGCATGTTAAAACAAAGAAACAAAGCTACACACTAGTTAAAAAAAAAAAAAAAAACTACACGCTGAGCACGAAGTATATCCTATAAGATAGTCACTAGAAGTACAAGTGTACAACTTCTGATAAGAGAAGAACTTATTTAAATTTCTTATAAGCCGATTCAAGTTTTTAGAATTACTGCTTCTAATAAGAGAAGAAATTAGAATGAAAAGTGTTCTTCCCCTTTTAGAAATCTGAATGCCGATCCTCTATAAATTCAACGATCCCTCTCAACAAAGTTCATATTTCATGATCCATTCTTAAATACATTCAACAAGTTAGATATATATTAAGCGTTCGAAAAGAGTTCATCATGCCAAGCTTTCTTAAAGTCTTTATATTACTGCTTGTTCTTCCTGTAGTTTTAACTCAACCAGTGGTTAATAATGTTCTTTCCTATGGTGCAATCGGCGATGCCCTCAAAGACGATACACGAAGTTTGTTGAAAGCATGGGAGGCGACATGCAAATCATCATCTTCCTCAGCAACCATGTACTTTCCTCCAAATCACGTGTTTCTGACTCATCCTTTGCTTCTTAAAGGCCCATGCAAGGCGGAAGTCGTGTGAGTGGAGATAAATGGCACAATCACCGCGCCAAGTGAGCCTAAAAATTGGAGGTGTGGTTCTGAAAATTGTGATAGTTGGTTACACTTCTCTCACATTGATGGAATTGAGATCTCTGGTTCTGGAATGATCTCTGGACGCGGGCAAAAATGGTGGGACATAGAAGCGCGGTAAAGACAAACCTGCTGCCTTGAGGATTACTAATTCTAGGAACATTAGGCTTAGTGGATTGAGATTTAAAGACAATCCAAAGATGCACATTGTGCTTAATGGGGTGCAAACTGCATACTTCTCTTATTTAAAGATAGAGGCACCGGGTCATAGTCCTAACACAGATGGCATTCATATAGGCGAGTCCACTGATATCCACATTGAGCATTGTAACATAGGAACCGGAGACGATTGCATATCTATTGGAGGCGGATCTAAGAAGCTGAGAATTAATGACATTATATGCGGGCCTGGTCATGGGATAAGTATACGGAGTTTAGGGAAGCATGGCGATAATGATGAAGTCGATGATGTTGAAATTATAGGTGCTGTATTCACTGGCACGACGAATGGTGCTAGAATTAAAACGTGGCAGGGAGGAAAAGGGTATGCTAGGAACATAAGGTTTGAGCACATACTCTGTCAGGAATGCGATAATCCTATAATTATTAATCAGTTTTATTGTGATCATGAAAAATGGCAAGATCATGATTCAGCAGTAAAGGTGAGTAATGTGAAATTTATAAATGTAATGGGGACTTCGAAGAGAGAGACAGCGGTGAAGATAGAATGCAGCAAGACAGTGCCATGCGAAGACATAGTGTTGGATACCATACACTTAAGATCGAGTCAAGAAAAGAAGAAAGCCACATCTTATTCCAGCAATGCAAGAGGGGAAGTAGTTCCTAAAGTTTTCTTCAACTGATGACCCATCTATATATATATTGTTCTCAAATGAATATGTAGGCTAAATTTAATTTTTCATTTTTTTATGTCAAGTAAAATTTTATTTTCTTGTAATGACAAACGTCGCAGCATATATTATGAGATTTCAGTTTACATTCTTAGATCAACATGTAATGTCACTTCTATTTTCAAATTTTTATAATGGAAATTTTTTGTCCTATATATAGTTCTGATCTTAATCTTGTTATATTTAGCCTTTTTCATAAGATTAAGGGTTCAAAAAGGCAGCAAATTTTAAGAAATCAAAGTACAAAATATCCAAGTCTTGCCTCTGGTGTAAATTGCTTCTGCCATGTCCAGTGTGATGGGATCAGGGATGGAACTAGGATTCGTCAATAAACGTTGAAGGCTTTTTAAGAACAGCCTAAATTTGGACTTTTAATTATAATTTGAAGTTCATCAGGAACTAGAGTAGAAATCAGGACAATTCTGAATTTCTGATTTCACCACAGATTGGAGTATTGGACCTTACTAGTTGAACCCTTCTGCTGCTACTATCAGAAGCTGAATGGTCACGAACCTATCTCTTCTTTCACCGCAAAAGATAGAGGTGTCAACATTCATCTTAATCACTCGCATCTGCAACTTGGTCCAACAGTAACTTCCGACTGAGTGCATCTTACTTCTCTACCTAAATTATTAAGAACCAATTATTTATATTATAAAGAAAGAGGAACTGATATTATCTTGAAGAGTCTCTTACAAAGACTGCACGTACAATAGCACGAATATACTACCAGAGAAAATACAATCTGACCTTAAAATGAGATCCGCCAGCAAGAAAATGTGCAGCTCTCATATGCAGATAGTTAAACAAAACTTACTTGAACACAGATAAGAGAGGTAAGTAAACACATGCAATCAGAAACAGATAGGCCAAAGAGAACTTCACCTCTTGGATCCCAAATATTTGCAAAAGATAGGAGTGCAGTTGAATAAGTGGAAGATGTTATGCACTGACTTCTCCTCACCATTGATTGTTCCCTCAATTTCCCTCAATGTAGTAAGAGAATCGCCCCGCCAGTACAGACATTCATTACGACACTAAGGGAAATTGAGGAACAAGCTGTGGAGAGTGTACTAGCCCCTCCTCCTTCATGAAACAAGCTTCAAGTGTTGGAAGACTCTTCAAAACAATCTTTCAGTCAGTGCCAACTGCCATGATTTTATAGACAAATAATAATCACCACACTAGCTAGGAAGTAGGGTCAGAGAGACTAACATAGAAGGGGCGTTTTGATTGTGAATGAGAATGAGACTGAAGGGTATGGGAATGAGGGGTGTAGGAATCCCGAGGGGAGTGTAAGGAATGATTTACCCTCCAAATGGGATTGGGGTTCCCATTTTATGTCACAAAATTGCTAATCCAAACACCAACACATTGGTTTGAGGTTCCGATTATTGTTAACGGGGCTCATTAACCATGAACCAGATGGCTTAAGTATACCTGATGCCCACTCCAAGTAATGTCGGTACTTTTTTTCTTGAAAACTTACAACTTTTGAAAAAAAAAAACTTGGGAAGGTTTTGAAAGGAATATACAAAAAAATCTCATTGCACAAAACTCAGGGCCGGGCGAGAGTGACACTTTCGAATTTCGGGTCGTGTTTGTAAATGTGTTGATTCCGCATTTTTTAAACTCTATTAAATTATGATAAAGATTTGGACATCCTGAGAGAATATACTTAACTTATATTCTAAAACCTTAATCTGAATTTTGAGGACCAAGTGTCTTAGGTTCTGTATTTTCTTTTGACCAAATTTTTATCAGTGTCTGTTCTCCACTAATACAAAGCTATTTCCAGAGACATACAGAGTACTCATCAGGAATGCATCTGAACAAGAATGAAGTGCTGCAATATTAAAGAATGAGAGGAATGAGGGAGTATTATTTTGAATAGCATCGATATTTATAGCCAATACATGGCCAGTAATTCCTCAAAAACTATCATAGTGGAAGGTGTTATTCTTCTATAATTTTCATCATTTATATATATTTCTACATCTAAAAAAGGGTTAAAAAACATCTCTACAGTAAAGAGCAGAACAAGTTCCGCTACATATCACACTCATATCAAACTCTGGCTACTAGTATATTTATAAAAAACCTTGTCAATCGGTGACCAATTAAGCTTATCAAAATCTTAATACTCTAATAATATTTCAGTATAAATACAAATTTCTCGTTGTTATCTCTTAATATTGTTATTTGAGGCTAAAGCTGTTGGAATATTATTGAATGAAATTCATATTATTATTTTATTAATTTTGATTATGTAACATATGTTAATTAATTTGTATAACTCTTATAATAATGAGTCAAGTTTAATTTGTTCATAGATTACAAATTATTGAAATTGGGTGTTATAGAATTAATTTTATTGGGGGTTACAATTTTATTTAGCTTGGGGGTTTCATTTTGTGATCCGTAAAAATTGAGCCATTTACATCATTATTTGACACACCGAAAAATATAGACATAATTGCAATTCGCACCCTTTTGGTTTTAACTAATTGCACTTTACATTTAAAATTTTGAGAAAAAACAATTTACATCCCTTTACTTTGAAGTTTTACAATTATAACCCCGTCGACTCCTTTCGGTCAAATATTGACTGTTAACGTTAGTCAAACAAGGGTTTTTGGACATTTTACACACAAAACTCTTTGTTTACATTGCCAGTCTCTCTTGTTACAAACCTAATTAAACCTAAATCCCAATTATATTCAAAATCCAAATACATTCAAAACCCAAACCCAATTACAAGCAGCTGAAGAATGAAAGGGAAATTTATAGAGCTAAAGTAGACAAGCAGCTGAAGAATGGCATAAACATTTCTCTGTCATATTTGAAGCCGTGCTAATTAAACGAAATGAAGAGGAACAAGATTTTAGAGTTTCAGTTGTATTTCATGTTGAAGGAGATACATACAAGCATAATATATAAGTATAAACTAGTACACAGCCGTTCAAATACCCTTGGACAGTTTTGCCCTTGCATTGTTTAACGTTAACAACAAAAGATAACAGAGATGGTGCTAAATGTGGCAGTTTTAATAAATAAGGGATGCAAAATGTATATCCTTAAACTTTTAGGTGTAAAGTGCAATTAACTAAAATCATAGGGGTGCGAATTGCAATTAAGTCAAAAATATATACAACTCTCTCATATTTTCTTGTATCCATCTTAGAACTTTAGGTTCTAAATTTCTCTAAGGTAGTCACAATACTTATTCAGTCTGTAAGAGACAGTTTTGTAAGTGCTTCAAATCACCTCTATTCATTGTATTCTAGGAAACGGAAAGCTAATACACCTTTCAAACACCACGAAGAAAGAGTTTATCTATTCTAAGGATAACGTGATTTTTCACGAGCCTCGAATATTTAATTGGTATTTTGTTCTTGATTATTGAATTCAGGTAATTTCTTGTGTTACACTTCCTACAAAAACTTTTATAACAACCACTCGTTTGCTAATTCCTATTCGGCTTTATTTCTTTACTTATCATTTCAATTATCTAATTTCAAATTTTCCTAAAAATAATAAAATGTTGTATATTATAATTCATGATCACGTGTGCGAATGCATGATCATGCCATTTTTTTATTATTATATATTAATCAGGCTTTATTATTATATTATTTAAAATTTCAATATCTCTATATAAACATTACCAAGTGTATTTAATGGAAAACATTTGATTAAATTAAAAAAAATTGGGAGTTTTTTCATGTGTGAATTATCAAGGATTAAAATATGTTTTTCTTAGACTTTCGTATGTAAGTTGATATCAAAGTTAAAAATATTCAAAAACATTATTTTTTTAAAGTATTTTTAAAAATATTGTTATTTTGAAATTTATTTCCAAAATTACTATTTTTTAAAGTTTTTTTCAAATAAACGTCGAGGGCTTTAAGAGGAGGAGTAAGGCGGCGAAAAATGTTGGGCTCGAGATGAAGGCTTCGGGAAACTAGAGAGAAGGAGAAAAGAAGTGCAGAGTGATGGAGGACTTGGAGTAAGAGAGAGGAGGATAGAGAGTGGGAGTGGGAAAGAGGAAGAGAGAGATGTTATCTGAAAATAATTCACAGCGGTTGTGTTTTGTTGTGGGCAGATAAGAGACAAGATACTTGTATTTTGCGATCTATTGAATATGTTTTAAAAGGTGTTGTATCTATATCTTTTTGTTTTAATTTTTTTTATATTCAATTACACATAATCTGTAATTCCATATGTCTATGCGTGCGTGTGTGTATACATATATATATCCAATGATTAATCATAATTGGTTTAAATTGGTTATATATAGACTGGATTTTTATTTTAAGGTTGCCAAGATTTGAGATCTATTTTGAACATCTTTGCATTCAAGGGCGATAAGTGCAACTTGTTATGCAACGCATAGTACAACATAATATAGTATGTAACCAAATATGATTTCAGGTATTAAACTTTTGAAGGTGTATTTGTGATTCATTTTGGTTGATCGATTGTAAAGTTAAAATCCGTATTAATTTTTGAAGTTGTATTTGTGGTTGATCTTGGTTGATTGGTGGCAAATATTGTTGCAATAGTTGCAAACCGTATTTTTGTAATATTTTTTAAACGTCAGTATCTTCAAGATTTTTTGTTTTGTTAAAATATTTTTTCAACTTGGATATTTATTTAGAAAACCCTAAAATTTGTATAAAATTATAAAAAAGTAAAAGGAAATGGACAAGTTTTGTTTTCTAGTGCAAATAATTATTTTAAAAATCACTGATGTAAGTCAATAATATATATATATATATATATATATATATATATATATATATATATATATATATATATATATATATATATAGAAGTAAGTTCTATGGAGACTGGATTATTTGGAGACTGTAGAGACCTAATCCTGGTCATCCAATCATTAAACATCCAACGGCTGCATATATTTTGTCCTGCACGTTTGTTTTCTCTCCCTATCCTGTCCTGCACTTCTAAATCGATGAACAACAAGCAGTACTTCTAAATCTTGCATAACATAAAATAATAATTCCATAATATTGGTGTTCAATCACCGAAATCCTAACAAATAAAAATAATAATTGCATACAAAACAATGATGTAGTTTGACACTGCTATGATTGGCACTAAACTCATTGTCATTGTCCTGCAACGAACTGAATTTGTTGCAAGACAAAATAACACTTAGATATATCACAAATATGCGGGACAAATTATTAATATTACATTACTAGAAATGCAGGACAGGAATAGTGTAAATTACAAACATAGTTTTGAATTAAAACTAAAAACAAGAAATGCAGGACAAGAATATTAATAATACATTACTAGAAATGCAAGACAAGAATAGTGTAAATTATTAATATTACAAAACTAGAAATGTAGGACAAGAAATGCAGGACAAAGAATATTTAATCATGTCCATTAATTGCCATATTATTTAACGGTAGATCTTGTAGTCTCTAATGACTCCAAAATTTTTGGTCTCCATTGAGCCCAACTCTCTCTATATATATATGTATGTATGTATGTATGTATTCGTAAGAATTTTTTTTGATATAATAAAATATATATTGAATATGATATGATACATAACCAGTTATAAGAAATTTAACTTTTATATGTCTAAATCAAATTTATATGTCTAACTTTTATTGTGATTATACCTCCTAGACCAGAGCTTGTCGCTTATTTGCGGTTTACCTGGTTTACATAGTTTGTAGGCTATTACGTGAGCTCGTGGGTTTACCCAGTGTGCACCCGAAGGGTAGCGGCTGCGGGTTCCTACGTAAAAAAAATAAAATAAAATAAAAAAATTTAGACATCCCACAATAAAATACATTAATTTTAATGGATAAAACATAAATAAAATATATTTTTTCAAAAAGTGAAAAAACATAAGAAATTTGATAAATATATCAATTTTTGGATATTTATTTGCAAATATACTAGTTTGCCTAAAATGTTGCAAATTTATTATTTTTTAAGCGTACAATCAATTAGATTGCAAGACCCATGTATTTCTTACTTCTCTCCCCTCCCCTGCACTCTCTCCCCCGCAATCTCTCTCTATGCATTTCTTACTTCTCTCTTCTATATCCCCGCTCCCCCAATCTCTCTCTGCTATTATCTCCCTCGTGCCCTGTCGTTTCCGCTATCATGTCCTCTAGTCATTTTTCACCTTCACTCATCGCTATTAACATTGCAATTGCCGTCATCGGTCACGCAAACCCCGCCCCATCTCTCTCATCGCATCTGCCTACAATAATCATACGGTGCAACTGTTTCTACCACTGCTCGCTTGAGTGTTCGTGTTTTGGTTTTCGTTGATATCGTCTAAGGTGTTCATCTTTAGACTCATGCCTCATGCCGTCTTGCATCATGATTGTATTGAAAAATTTACGCCTTGTTTGTTTTGAATAAGATTGATAGTTTGATTTTAAAATTGAAATTGACTCCTAAGTTGACTCTTATGGGAGTCTTTATTTTATCTTTATTAGGTTGCATGGGATTGTTTACGAGATTAACTTGGAAATGAGTATTATTATATTATTTTGTTGTTGTTATTTTTGTGATATTAATATTGGCCCGGATAGGATTATTTTCACCATTTGCAACACTTGTAATTTATTATGCAATTAAATATAATTTTCAACCTATTCTTTTGCATATATGGTTGCTAGCAGTTGAGATATGATTGCAAATACGATCTTCTATATATTCGCAAACTTTTTGAAAAATGATATTTTCATAATTTTTAAAAAAAATTATGTATATATTTTTAGATTTAGATATTTATGAAAAAATCCCAAACATATGTTATCACATGTTAGATTTAAAAAACAATATTATTGAATTATGCTTAGATGAATATTTAGATGGCGCAAATAATAATTGCCGTGATATTTGAGTGGAAACGATGAATGTGTCAGTCGGGAAAAGAAAAGAAAAAGTGAGGAGAAAAGTCAGTGTGGATTCCATTTGGGCGGCCTTGTCTTTCTATGTTTCCACCTTTGTTCATTGTCATCCAGGCTCCATTGTAGATCATACATCAGAATTCCCCAATCTCATCATCACATTCATTTTGCTTCAAGATCGATCGCTGCTTTTCTCTGTGTTTATGACTTTTTTTCTTTATCTTCATGGCTGAAACTCGCCGCTTTGGACTTGCTCCTCAATTAGGTTCCTCTCTCTCTTTCTCTCTCTCTCTCTCTCTCTCTCTCTCTCTCTCTCTCTCTCTCTCTCTCTCTCTCTCTCTCTCTCTCTCTCTCTCTCTCTCTCTCTCTCTCTCTCCCTCTCCCTCCCCCCCTCTCTCTCTGATATGCGAGTGTAGTTTCCTAATTTGTTGAATAGGTGTTGATGTTACTAGCACAAACTGTTCATTGCAATTAATTTGTTATATGCATGCAATTATGTCTAGTAAGCAAAAAATCAACCCCAGTCAATTTTACCCAGCTTCTACTCTAGCTTTTCTATGCTCATTTATCACCCAATTAACACAATATATTTATTCATCTTTATGCAATTTAACCAATAACAACGGCTGTTTAAGATATGTTGAAATAACAAAGATTGATTTTCATAAAACATTCTTCAATACTATGTTGGTTAGATGATAAGTATTTCAATGACACATATATTCCAACAATGATTTTGGCTATTATAGGAATGAGTTCTAAACGATAAAACTGTTTTTTTTTTGTTTTATTTTACAAGTAGAATTGACCTAAGTTTGACTTACAATGAAACTAGTAGCCCAATATAATGGTAAGCTGTATACACTGAAAATGGTAAAATCTTAAATGAAAATATCAGCAAGATAACTGGTAAGCTGTATATATCTTCAAAATACTGAATATAAGCTTAAGTCAAGTATTAAGTACACTAACAACACGTCATACCATAAGCTTAAGTCCAACTACGAAGAGCAAGTCCAACAGTGTCATAGATTTAGGACATTGTTTAGTATTTCAATTCGAACAATATTTCTTATTTTTATTCACTATTATTAAAATAAAAATATATTTGATGTAGTAGATGTTAAATGGTGGGAGTTGGGACCAAAAGTATAGCAAGTGGAAACTAAATGGTACAGAAGGAGGGAAGTAAATTTTTTAGGGTATTTATCAACTTTTTGTAAGTTATTTTTTGCAATTTTACCATCTTGTGAAAATAATGTGAATATACCTTTCAACCAAATATGCAACTAAATGCAACTTTCTTATTTTTAGAATTCCATAATCTTCAGATAGAAATCTCTGCTCTTGTGCTTTTAGCCTTTCAGGTAACAATGACCCGATAAGGTCATGACTCTTGACAATCCACCCATCCACATACGCACATACATTCCTGGACAGTGAAGCATTCTTCCCGGACACTGAAGCCTCGACATATATCAAAACATTGAAATTACAATAATTGATACCAAAATCTGTAGCTACGGCTTACTAGATTGAGCAAGGGTGGAAAATGTTCTAGAATTAGAGGACCACATGCATGGTATATAAACGAAAATAGCCCGTGGATATGGTGGGGGTGGTTATGGAGGCTGCGGCTATGGTAGTTGAGGTGGCTATGGTTGTGTTGCTGGGATAGGGTAATTAGGCTGTTTGATTGCTGATACTAGGCCCAGGCCCTGCAAGGGCACTTCATCCTATCTGAAGTTGTTTTTAATAGTGTTTTTTTAAAGTTGCATATATGGTTGCAAATATGGTTGCTAGCAGTTGCATATTCAGTTGCAAAGTTACAAACCGTATTTTTGCAAAAATAGTTTCAGAAAATGGTATTTTTGCAATTTTTATTTGGAAAATTGTATTTTTGCAATTTTTGAAAAAAGTTACAGTATTTTTGGAAAAATCTTTCTAGCCTTGGGTATTTGTGAAAACCCCCAATTTTTTATCCCTAAAAATGATAAAAGAATGACTAGTGTTTAACTAAAGATAGGGAATGAGAGGGATGTCCTAGTGATATAGGAAGTCAGTAGACAATGCTAGAGCCATTTTATCCTACATTTAGGGAAGTTGTTGGACTTGCTTCATACATTAACAAGTCATTATATTTGGAGAGCTTGTGGATCCCTGAAGTTAGTTAAACTTGGCCCAGTGGACTTGGGCTGTTAACTGTGTAGTATAAAAATAGATTTTTTCAAACAGCTATATTTTATTATCATACCATTCAGTTATAAATGTTTCAAATATGTTAAGATCTCAATTTCTTTTTTGTTTTCATGTGAAATATATATCATAGCGTGAAATCACCACATATCTAGAAATTTATATGAATGTGGTAAAAAGGGAATTCTGTAGGTATCTAAAGGAATTGAAGTGGCAAATGATATGAGTATCATACTAGATGCAGTGTGAAAGAAATAAAAAACTGTTGAACAAAGCTGAAGTATTGGAGAGAGATATTATAACCCTATGTGTTAGTGTTACAAGGGCAAGAACTGTGAGATGGATGGATGGATATCATTGCATGACTATGGATTACAAGCTGCAAATATAATTTGTTGGTACACTGAATATATATGATGAATGTAGACAGTATGCTGATTATGTTTATAAACTTTGTAGGTTTGATGTACTCATATAGTTGTTTCACTGCAGATATTGAGCAAATACTCTTGGAAGCTCAAAATCGATGGCTACGGCCTGCTGAAATATGTGAAATACTTAGAAATTATAACAAGTTTCGAATTTCTCCTGAGCCAGCGCATAGGCCTCCAAGTATGACAATAAGTGCATCAAACAAGGCATCTGTTAACTATTATTTGACTAGCTTAATCTTGCGGATGATTGATTTACCATCCTGCTTCCTGTGCAACATGCTTGTTTGCTATGTAATGTTTTCCTGTTTCGTGTTGTGTATTGATCATTTTCTGCTCACACAAACATGCACGCCTACACTTGCTCTCATAAAAATTTGCGAATAGAAGCTGTGAAAGATGCAGAGGTTAAAAATAAATGGTCAAGTTTTCATGTTATAAATTCCCTGTTTAGAGTAGTGTGTGTTCTTCTCTATGCAATATGTATCTGTCCACACACATCTATACATAAATGGTATAGATTATAATTTATGTTAAAGATTTATCAAGGATTCTTAGGCCTTTACTGTTAGCAATCAGATTTAAGTGTCCTGACTTAGTTGAGTGAATTCCATAACTAATGTGCTGTTCTTTTCATTCTAGACTCTAGTTAAGACTTAAGAAAACCAATATAATGATAAATGACACTAAATAACAGCACTTATGTATTCTTCACGTATAGTGTGTATTTGTTTGTCTAGTATTGTTTCTTGGAAACACACTCTTTATTGAATTTGTACTCTTTTACCAAGTTAGAACTCATGTTAAATAGCTTCACTAGCTGAATGGTAAATCTGTGCTTTTTTCTGTGATGTGGATAAATAACTTCCTTATTATGTGAATCTGTGGGAAATGGTTGAGTTGGCTCGTGGATGACATATAGTTAGCTGTCAATTTTTCTTAGTGTAGTTTGAATAGTGTGTATTCCGCTTTCCCACAAACATGTATAGCAGCTTGATCTCTCTTAATTACTTTGCTTCCCTTCTTTTATCACTATAAGTAAGCACTGTAACATCTCTCTCTCTCTGTGTGTGTGTGTGTGAATTTTCAAGTTAAAGATGCTCTAATAGTTGATGATTTACGATTATACAGCGGCTTGACATGGAATTCTTTTTTCAGATGGTTCACTATTTCTTTTTGACCGTAAAGTTTTAAGGTATTTTAGAAAAGATGGACATAATTGGAGGAAAAAAAGGGATGGAAAGACAATTAAGGAAGCTCATGAAAGACTCAAGGTTGGTATTAAGAATTGTCCTGTTTGGATATGAGGATTAGTGGAATATTTTTTAATAAGTACTTTACCAACTCGTTCCTCCTGCTTCCTATGCTAATAAATTTGCAAAAACTAGTAGGATTGTTTAAAATACTCTACATACTATGGGATCCCCCGCCCCCTCTTCTTTTAGTTTCCGCATTCTCCCTTCACTGCTTAGAAAGGAAAGAAACATATGTTAATAAGTTGCAATGGCTGTAAAAGTAAGCATTTCAAGAATGCATAAACACTTGCAATTGACTTGATCAGTTTATTTTCTGTTATTATCATTTTCTGCTAAACAGTTTTTGTTCATGCATCAATCTTAAGTATGTAGATTTAACATTTTTTCAGGCTGGAAGTGTTGATGTTTTGCATTGTTACTATGCTCATGGAGAAAATAATGAAAATTTTCAAAGGCGCAGCTACTGGTTGCTTGAAGAGTGAGTATCTAAAATATATGTTACTTCAGATCATTTTCTAAATTATAGTACTCTCTCCATGCACACAGACTTGTGGACATAAATATACGCAATATAACAATGGAAATTGCCCAGGGGGAAGGGGTGGCGGGAGGATTGCTCAGACATTGATTCGACTTTTAAATCTGTTATTTTGTGCATTACTTGCATAGACAATGATATATACAATGATTGATGACTTTGGAGAACTACAGGTTAAGGTTGCAGAATTATAACATCAAATGCTTTTGAGATTCATGTTCTAAGAACACCAATGCATCTTAAACACTGCAGGGTGTACTTTTGAGTTGATATATATAAGTCTTTGACAAATGAGGCTAAATCCGTATTCTCCTGTGATGATTTGTGAGACATTTTCTGATTTCATCAGCTCAAGCTTGCACTTGAGCTTCACAAGTTGAGTCGAGTTTGAGCTGTTTCATTTATTTCAAAATTATTACTATGCTATATAGATCAGGCACAAACCAGACTAATTTATGAGTCTAAATTCTATAAGCAGGTGCTGGCGGAGTTATGTGATGAAAGTAAAAAAATTAGAAAGGAGGTAGGTTCATTGAGGTCGAGCTTGAACAACATATAAGTCGGAGAGTATCTGAACTCGGCTGCCTGCTTCGAAACTCTATGACACACTGAACTTAGCAGCCTTAAAGGCCAAAACTTTATTTGTTATGATAATTAATAATAATTATAGTGGAAAAAGTAAAAAAAAAAACTTTAAAGGCTCGAGTTTGAATTAATGTGTGTGGTTAGTAAATATATGAAACACTTTACGTCCTTCAGATATTGATGCATGAATTTTTTAGCTACTTGATAACTAAAGCCCTTAGAAGTGCACTAAGTTTTTGTGCATGCCGTATATTTTCTGAAGCATTTTACAATTTCTGACTTTCCTGTATTCTTATTAACTGCCTCAGGGAGCTCTCCAACATAGTTCTTGTCCACTACCGGGAAGTAAAGGTTAGTATTTATCCTTTCAGTCTCTACTCTCTAGTCATTTTTCCTTTTACAATTTAATTAAGAACAACCTTCAGTTAAATTTAGATGTCACAAAAATGGTTGTCACTGCACTCGACTAGTCAACATCGAGCAGTCGAGATCTCCTAAATGACTAATTTAGTCAACTTGCTATTTCGAGGAATTTGGCCGACTTGTCGACGTAGTGACTAGTCGGATTTCCTTGCTGTTTTGGACCATTGACTGGTGCGTCGAACAAAACACAATATAAATCCTATCGTTTTTTGTTTGAATTGCTTAATCTCTTAGCGTAGAAACCTTATTGTTGAAAGGGATGACTAAATCTGTTGTGGCTTGTCAAGCCTCGTCGTCTTTTCAATCTCTGTTCAATGCCGATTTACCTTGAGTTCTATTTCTTCAGAAAAATGTGAAAACATATAAATAAACAAAAAATGTCAGTTTGTGTGTATTTTACCTTTAGTTTTTATGTACTCCTGCAATGTGTTTACATATGCATATATACTCCGTGCGGGTGCGTGTGTGTGTGGCAGTGCGGGTATGCTTGTATTAACATGTACATTCATATTGTTTTATATGCATGTTACTCCAATTTGTAAGTGTCTCAATATTATGTTGACCATTGACTAATTACTGTGGTAGTCATGATTTCTCTTCCTTGTTTATTTTATCAAGACTAGATTTACTTGCTTCTTAGTATAATACTATATATATACATATTGTACAATGTATAAATTATTATTAATATTTATAATAGTATATATATACATATTGTACAATGTATAAATTATTATTAATATTTATATATTGACTATCTGAAGACTAGAATACGACTTACCGGCTAGTCGACTAGCTGAGCCACACCTCCATCTACTCGACTCCACTTACCACCTAGACAATCCCCGTCACAAATAATCTGAACTCGTTGATTTATTGCATACCTGGGTTAATTTTTGTAAAGATTCAAGATAACCTATTGGTTTACCTGTATGTCGTTTGGGCAAAAAGTGTAGTATAACATATATTACTTCATTAAATGATTGATTAGATTCAGCTCAGTGATATATTATATAAATATCATCTTTCAGTATTATAATATCAAGTGATATTCTTATTGTAAACACCTTAAATTCGATATGGAATTATTGGTGATACACACACACACACACACATATATATATAGAGAGAGTCTTATTGTACTACAGATCTCCTTATTCTACAAACTAAAAACCCAGCTGCAATATCACTAAAATCTAAACACAAAATCACCAAATCTTTCAACAACCCCGTTTCCACCTCCATCTCAAGCTCCACCTCCACTTCTGGCAACTTCGGTCCGCCGCCCCCTCCGCCTTCTGCACGTCCGGCGTCCCTCCAATGCGCCTCCTCCACGTCTGTTGTCCCTCCAGTCCGCCTCCACCGTCTATACCACCAACGTCTACCCCACCTCCACCATCCCCTCCACCTTCTCCTCCTTCACCACTCCATGTGCGTCACCTCCTCCACCTTCGTCGTCTTTATCTCCGCCATCTCCGCTGCTTTACTGCCAATATAAAGGCATTGCTCGATTTTGTTTATATATCAGATCTGCCGAACACTCCTGCCGAAACTGTTGCTCCATTACCTCCTTCGATGTCCACCGCCTTCATCTCCACCACCGCCACCACCACAAGAATCGAGTACAAGAACAGATTCACCGATTTTCACCAATTCCCGGAAATTTTCACCAATTTTGCAACACTAATCACTAAATTCTAAAGAGAATATCACTAAATCGTATTGAGAATATCACTAAATTAAACTAAGCTGGTTTTTAGTATTTATTTAATGGTTGGTTTGTATATGATACTAGCCTATATATATAAATATATGTATATATATATATATATAATATGTGTGTATATATATAATATTTATATATATATTCATACATACATACTACACACACATATAGAGTGTTACTCTTATATATGTGTGTGTGTGTGTGTGTGTCTAGCAGGAAACAGGATTAAAATGATAAGGTTCAAAGTACAGAGTGACTATATCCAGTATTGATCCATTTAGGATGGATCAATCAGTCTACCATCAAACCTTGTTGATAAATATACAAGCATATTAGATTTTTCATACTTAATAAAGCTGGAACAAGTCGGGTCACACAAATGATAATATAGTAACGGGTATTATATCAAAGTGCCCACCATTTTTATCAAAAACTACAAGTGACTAACCGATCTCGACAGAGACTCATTTAAGTCACTATGATCACTATATATATCACTCCGCTAAATCTTGAAAACATATAAATGAAAAAGTTAACAAACAAATGACGTGTTTGCTACAACCTTTTTATATTTCTTTGTGATCTTTGGTTCTAGTTCTTTTTTGTAATCCATGTGACTCACACATCATCTGTTGATTTGTGTAAAGGAACCAGTTACTCTAAAACCTCAAGGTCTTAGAGAATGGCCCTTTTCAGGATCTTATATTCTAACATTCCCCCTCACTCGAGAGCCCATTTATGGGTCGAAGAGTGGATCACGGACGCTCATCTAACATTCCCCCTCACTCGAGAGCCCATTTATGGGTCGAAGAGTGGATCACGGACGCTCATCTAACATTCCCCCTTTATGGGTCGAAGAGTGGATCAGGGACGCTCATCTTTGGAGCATTAATTTGCCATTCGTGCCACTATAAATTGTGAGAATATTGGGGGTGGCAGGGATCGAACCTGAGTCCTCTGCCAACCTGGCTCTGATACCATGTAAAGGAACCAGTTACTCTAAAACCTCAAGGTGTTAGAGGATGGCCCTTTTCAGGATCTTATATTCTAACAATTTGGATTTTATTAAGTTTTCTATTAATTATTTTTCAAGATTTAACATAGTGATATATATAGTGATTCCATTGGCTAAAATGAGTCCCCCGGGTAGTCACTTGATAGTTTTTGGTGAGAATTGTGGGCACTTTGATATAAAACTCATATAGTAACTAAAAGTATCTTAAACATTTAGGGAAAAAGGTGTAAATTTTAAGTGTGTTGTTTTGTAAGTGTAGAGATTTTTTTAAAACTTTTAACTGTCTGCTATATTACTCTAATTGTTGAAGAGATACTAAGATCATCAATAAGATATATATTGGATTGGTGGATAACAAACAATAAAATTTTATGAATTTGTCTTATATAAACTGAAGGTATTTGAGGCCTAGTCCCAGGGAGTGGTACCCCAAAGTCTTCTTCAAAACCCATAATCCATGCTTGTTAACTTTCACTCAGTCTAGCACTAGAAAAGCAAGGCCGCAGATATGTAAGTGACTCTAAATCACTTTAATGTTACAAGGTCACAGAATGTCTCTCCAGAGTTTTTAATACATCCCAACTTTGCAAAGTTGTGGGTGTTTTTTTTATATTAAAATACTAATGCCAAGCAGAAGGAGATATACGATATCCTAGTCTATATAAGAGATATCAGTATACGACTTATGCATGAGACTATCAATACATTACTTATGCATGAGACTATATATTAGCTTGCTTATATAGTTTTAAGAAAAAATATCCATTTCAGGGGAACAGGACACACTACAATCGTACCAGGGGAACTGAAGGAGTTATTCCCAACTCTCTAGAAGAAGAAATTTTGCCTGATACTGAAGTTGACAGCTCTCTATCTTCCAAGTTTCAGCAATATGGTTATAATGTGCCCTCACAAACTACTGACACAACAAGCCTGAACAGCACTCAAACCTCAGAATATGCAGATGCTGAGTCAGGTTTGTTTTTAGACATGCCATCTTAGTTCCTAAGCCATATTCAGTGGTCAAGCTTAGATCATGCTTATATTCAACTTTAACTAGTGTGTTTTACAATGTTTTTATATTTTTTAGAAATTTTTTCCTATTATACTTGAATAATCCAAAATGTTAATTTTTTTGCAGCATATAGTTACCGATCAGGTTCTGGGCTCCAATCCTTTCACAAGTTGCAGCAGTCTGACGCAGAAAAGATGGATGATGCACTTTCTGTGCCTTATTATTCAGCTCTTTCAAGTAAAGTATTTGCTACAAATTGTTTTCAACCATTTAAGTCGTAAATAGCTCAACACTGTTCTATGGGAGATTATAATGTATTGAACTGTTAACAGATGATTACCAAGGAAGCATTCAAGCCACTTCACACATTCAACCCATACATCCGTCTAGAGAATCTGCCCTGAATATTGTAACGGGATGGGGAAATGAAAATTCTGCCCAAGATTGCGGAGATGCTTTTGGCAAAATTGAGGAGTTTGGAAATCATTTACGTGGCCAAGGAGGGTGGCAGGTATGGAATTACTTGAAAACACTTAAAGTACATTCGTCATGTAATGTTAAATAGTATCTACTTTATGTTTTCTTTTGGCAGGATTTTTTTTTTTTTTTTTTTCTTCATATTTGCCTCTAGTACCAAAACTGATCTGTCTACCCAGACTTTCCCTCTCCTGGGGGGCGGGTGGCTTGGGGATTGGCCTCCTTTATTCATCCTAAAAATATACCCATGAAGATATAATTAGCTACTTGTGAGATGTGATTGCCTTCTGATATGGATCATTTATTTTCTCAATAAAAATTGAAAATCTAAATTTCTTGTTAGGAAACATAATCGTTGAATGTGTATCCAACTTTTAGCTTTTATAAAAATTCTTGAAATTAAAGTTTCATTTTTGATTATTCATCACATGCTGACTAGCTTAAGTTTCATGTCAAGAACAGCAAGGTGACGCTCTAATCTTTGAGAAATTTGTCTTGGGTAATCTCTGTAAAAAGCAATGTTATGTTCTGTTTTATATTTTTCCAAGAATGATAATTTACAATTTCTTTAAGGGCAATCGATATAAGTAGCTGTAACATGCGTAAATAAGATATCTAATTATGAATAGTCCCATGACATTTTGTAAAAGTTTAAATTCTTATTCAAAACTGTATTTAGTCTATGGAAATCATAAGTGTATTTTACATCAACAATCAAATTGGGATATGCATGTAAATTAGGAGTTTTTTTTTCTTAAAATCTGCCAGAGATAACTGCATGTTTTAATCCAACTTGCAAATAGTCTTTTGAAGGTGAATCTTTGCACCTGCCGAAGTGGTCCATGGAACAGAATTTGCAACAGTACCCAAATTACAATCAGAATGCTATGCTTTATGAAGGGAACATTGACTCTTTTGACTTGTTTAATTACACGGAGTCACAACATGGTGAGCAGAATGGACAGTTTGCAGCTGCAGAAGTTGGAAGCTTCATGAAAACAGAGGTGGAGAACAGTGCGACAGTAGATGCGAAAGCCAATCATTTAGCCTTGAAGCAGCCATTGGATGGCCTTAAAAATCTTGATAGCTTTGGTCGATGGATGAGCAAGGAACTCGGAGATGTTAATGAGGCACAAATTCAATCTAGCTCTGGGGCTTACTGGGAGGCAGTTGGAAGTGAAGTCGCAGTTGTCGATTCTAACATTTCCTCTCAACTGGAGTTCGAAACCTACACAATGAGCCCCTCTCTTTCCCAAGACCAGCTATTTAGCATTATTGACTTCTCACCAAACTGTGCTTATTCTGGGACTGAAGTTAAGGTACATTGAATGCTAACGTTTGAATCCCCTGCTACAAATTTACTTCAAATTTTTTTTTTGGGGATATAGAATTCATTTGTAATGATGGATTTGACATGACTGTCATGGAATTGAACCAAATCCAGCCCAAAGTATTTTGATAGTCCAAACTTATCATTTGGACCGAATCCATCATTTGAAATTATGCGGTTGTATGTTTGTATTTCAGGAGAACTATATGAAATTTGTAATTTACATGCACTAAAATAAGAAGATTGTTGATGCACTAATACATCTTGTATTTTTTTGGCTTATATGATAACTAGGTGGTAATAACTGGAAGGTTCTTAAAGAGTCATCAAGACGTTGTGAACTGTAAGTGGGCGTGCATGTTCGGGGAAGCTGAAGTTCCAGCAGAGGTTGTAGCAGATGGCGTTCTTCATTGCCATACACCCCATCACGATTCTGGAAGAGTTCCTTTCTATGTAACATGTGCCAATAGGCTGGCTTGCAGTGAAATACGCGAATTTGAATTTAAGGTTTATAATCTCAGAGATGTGGATGCCGCTGATTTAAGTAGTGATAGTTCAAGTGAGGCTCTTCTTCATATGCGATTTACAAATCTGCTATCCATAAGATGTGCTTACCATAATTCAGTTCCGGGTATCATGGATGATAATTTGAACTTCAGCAGTAACCTTAACTCATTAATAAAGGATGAGAATGAGTGGCAACAAATATTTATGCTTACAAGTACAGACGAATTCTCCTCTGAAACATTAGCCAACCAATTTCCAGAGAAATTACTCAAGGAGAAGTTGCATGCATGGCTCCGCGAAAAAGTAGCCGAAGGAGGAAAAGGCCCAAGTGTAGTGGATGAGGGTGGCCAAGGGGTGCTACACTTTGCAGCTGCTCTTGGTTATGATTGGGCTATAACTCCCACCGTAGCTGCAGGTGTCAATATCAATTTCCGAGATGTGAATGGCTGGACTGCACTCCACTGGGCAGCATATTTTGGCAGGTAAAGATATTGAATGCTTGTAAATTGTATTCTAGTATGTAGTCTTCTCTTGGTAGAAATCTCTGCCATTCAAAACTTGTGGACATAATGTGTTTGCTAGTGCACCATTTTGTTATTGCATTTCTGGTAATATTTTATTTCTTATTTTCTGTTAACCCAGGGAGCATACAGTGCCTTTCCTCATCTCTCAAGGGGCAGCTCCTGGAGCATTAACGGATCCTTCACCTAAATATCCGAGAGGCAGAGATCCAGCAGAACTTGCTTCTGCCAATGGGCACAAGGGAATTGCAGGATATATTGCCGAATGTGCATTAAGTTCCCATCTTTCATCACTCAACTTAAAGGATGCAAATAACTGTGATGCTGGAGGTGTTCCGAGTCTAAATGATGTGCAGGCAGTTGCAGAGAGGACCCCAACCCCAATCAGTGATGGGGACTTTCAACAGGGACTTTCCTTGAAGGATTCGCTAGCTGCTGTCTGTCATGCTACTCAAGCCGCTGCTCGCATTCATCAAGTTTACAGGATACAGTCATTCCAGAAGAAGCAGCTAAAAGAATATGATGATAGTCAGTTCGGAATGTCAGACGAGCATGCTCTTTCTCTTCTTGCTGTCAAGTCAAGCAGAGCGGGTCAGCATGATGAGCCGGTCCATGCCGCTGCAACCAGAATACAGAATAAGTTCCGTAGTTACAAAGGCAGAAAGGATTTCTTGATATTTCGGCAAAGAGTAGTCAAAATTCAGGTTTAATGCAATCCTTCCTCAATAAGTAGTATTTAACACAGTTTTTAAAAAAAATTATATTTAACACGGTCACACACACTTGACGCACAATTGTCCTTATCTGCAACCATCTAGTTTTGTATTTAAACATAATTTTAATTTCAAAGGCTCATGTAAGAGGACACCAAGTGAGGAAGAACTATAAAAAGATCATCTGGTCTGTGGGAATCCTGGACAAGGTGATTTTACGCTGGAAAAGGAAAGGAAGAGGTTTGAGTAGTTTCAAGACAGAGACACGTCTTGAGGGCCCCAGCACGCAAGGCACATCTTCTAAAGAAGACGATTATGATTTCTTGAAAGAAGGCAGAAAGCAGACAGAGGAGAGGTTGCAAAAGGCCCTTGCTAGGGTAAAGTCAATGGTTCAGTATCCTGAGGCAAGAGATCAGTATCGTAGGTTGCTTAATGTTGTTTCTGAGATGAAGGAAACAAAGGTATTTGATGTCTTAACCTCAAGCATGCATCATATATATTACATGTCTGTTTCAATCATAAAATTTACAATGCTGAATTTCATTCTGAGATGCAGGAAGCAAAGATACTTTTATGCTTTGACTTTGAGTATGCATCATATATATCACATGTCTGTTTAAATCATAGAATCAATAACTACTTGTACTATGCGCTGATACCCAATTGCAAGCTATTTATTTGATGGTTACAACTTAAATATCCCTGATGCTGATAAATGAAAAAGGATATCTTTGCTGTGTATAAATTTTGATTCTTCAAGTGGATTATTTTTATTTCCTATCGATTCAGATTTTACTTAATTACCTAGGATTGCTTAAAAAGAAGCGTATAGCCGACAATAACCAAGACCTGAAAGTTGATTTTTTTTTTTATAATAATTAAACTCTAGATATTTTATCTTGACCATGTCAAAACTTGTTCTTCCAAATTTAAAGCAAGACATTTTAGTGGACAAGGTTTAATGGGGCTTGCTCATAAAATCATACTCTATTTTATTAACTTCCATAAAATGGTGTACCAGTATGTAATATTTCTTGATTTCAATCATGCTGCAGGCAACAGATGATATGGCAATGAACAACTCAGATGAAGCAGCAGTAACAGCAGACTATTTTGACGATGATCTTCTTGATCTTGAAGCATTACTGGGCGATGACACCTTCATGTTTGCAGAAGCCTGATTTGATCAGTCTTAGTTTGCATTTCTTGTAAAACTTAGATCTCTCAAATTCAGTTCAAGGGATTAGTAGGACTACACATATATATTAGACTACACTTATATTAGAATTTACCTGTAATCGTTTGTAAATCCCATCTACCTGATTTAACCATGTATGTTTAATGTTTTTCAGTAATAGAATTTATTTGAAGAGATGACGGTGAAGATGTGAAATATCAAATTCATGCAGTTGGTGTTAATCTGTATAATCTGATATCTGTCTGTACTTTTACTTCATAATTCAACTGTTGGAACCTGGATCATCTCTCAAGTCATCGTTATTGCATTTCTTTTTTCTGTACAACATACACAAATCAAGGTAATAACCGAGTAGGCGATCGGTCATATTTCCAAAGAGTACACATGTATACATCAGGACTATCCTGGTATATCTCCGGACTAACAGAGACATATGTGGCGATGGTTTCTGAACTATCTGACCTAGCCTTGCGTTTTTAATTCATTCATTTTTTTTGTTTTGCCCACAGTAAAGGAGGGTACTATGTTGAAATTTGAAAGTCTGGTTATGTAACGTTAAAGAACATGATAACTGTATCTTTCGCTGCAAAATAATGTTAAATTTTCAACATGCTTGCTGTTTCATCTCTTCGCAGCTAACTCTGTCATACAAGCTCTCAAGTGATATCCAGAAATCGGTATAGGTAGTAGCCTATTAGGTGGGGAGCATTGTTGGCTCCTTCAAGAAAAAAAAGTTCGAGCATTGTTCGCTAAAATGGCCGACTTTAAAATGATTGACTATTGTTAAAGTAGTCTGTTATGATTACATTTAGTTATTGTGAGTCTACTTCTGCTTCTGTCTACTTTTATATATATATATATATATATATATATATATAGGTCATTGCTTTAAAAAAAACACTCTTAAAAAAAAGACAACACAGAACACTTTAGAATCAAATGTAGATACTCATCAAAAACTTGAATTAAATTCAAATTTTAAGTTGATTAATGTTTTATTATGAATAAAAATAGTATCCACCATGTTTAACAATAAAAATAGATTAAAAATAACATGATTCTATGTGAAATAATCATTGCAAAAGATATATCTATATGATTCTATTTTGGATTCTATTCTTGATTCTGTTATGGATTTCATAATATTTCATATTAACAATTTGGATGAGTTTGGATGTTAGAATTCATATACTAAGTTTAATTATAATTTAACTATCTAATTATAACCTTAACAAATCATTTTTTTAAAGAAAAATGAAGTTTTATGACAGGTACATGTCAAGCCTCCTTATTTAACAAATAAATCAGCTTATTCCTAAACAAGTGTATAGCCTCCAAGCCCATACGAGCCAAGCCTGCCCAAATCTGATATCTCCTCCGAAGCAAATGTAGCAGAGTATCAGTCTTTCCGAGCCTCAGTTCGAAGCTGCACATGTTAGAATATGATCCTGGTAAGCCCTCCTCCTAACACCTTGAGGTTTTAGGAGAATTGGTCACTTAACATGGTATCAGAGCACAACAGTAGCAGCTTTGGTGATTTGCAACAACAGGAGAGATGACAACAGAAGGTAATTTTGTGCAGCCTGCCATTCCTCGGTTTGATGGTCATTATGACCATTGGAGCATGTTGATGGAGAATTTTTTAAGATCTAAAGAATACTGGGATCTTGTGGAGACGGGATATATTATTCCTGAAAAAGGTACTACTTTGACGGCTCAACAACAACAAAAGCTTGATGAACAGAAATTAAAGGATATGAAGGTGAAAAATTATCTCTTTCAGGCAATTGATCGTACAATTTTGGAGACCATTCTGCAGAAGGACACTTCAAAGGACATATGGGATTCTTTAAAAAAGAAATATCAAGGGTCAGCAAGAGTGAAGCGTGCACAGCTTCAGGCCCTACGGAAAAGCTACGAGAATCTTGAAATGAAAAATGGAGAGTCCGTTCATGACTACTTTGCGCGGACCATGGCTATTGCAAATAATATGCGGACTTATGGTGATAAGCTTGGAGACGGTGCCATTGTAGAGAAGATTTTACGATCTTTGGATCCAAAATTCAACTACATTGTTTGTTCGATCGAGGAGTCAAAGAATACTGAGGAGATGTCAATTGATGAGCTAGAAAGCTCTTTGGTGGTGCATGAACAAAAACTAAATCGTGGCAACACAGAACATGGTAGTACGGAGGAACAAGCTTTAAAAGCCTTGTCACTTGTTGAATCCTCGAGATCAAGAGGACAAGGTCGTGGAAGAGGTCAATGGAGAGGAAGAGGTGGTCGTGCAACTCAAGATGGAGGCAGACAACACAACAATTTCCAGAGAGATGATGTTTACCCTCATAACCGTGGAAAAGAAACATATGATAAATCTAACATTGAGTGCTACAGATGTGGGAAATATGGCCATTATCGTAATGAATGCTACACAAAGATGCCATACAACAAGGAGAAAGAAGAGCAATTGAAGTTTGCTGAAAGCAAGGAAGAAGAGACACTTCTGATGGCATTTCATGCTGCTGAGGAGACTGATTCAGAAGTTTGGTATGTCGATACAGGCGCTAGCAATCACATGACTGGTAGTAAGTCTTCTTTTTCATACTTGAATGAAAGTTTTCGTACCACTGTTAGTTTTGGTGATCATTCAAAAGTTGATGTTATGGGAAAGGGAAATATTCAGATTAAAACCAAGAATGACTTTGTTGAAACAATTTCAAATGTATTTTATATCCCTTCGCTCAAAACTAATTTGCTAAGTGCTGGTCAATTGCAAGAAAAAGGTTATATCATAACTTTGCAGAAAGGTACTTGTGAGATATATGATCCGGTAAGGGGTTCCATTGCTGTCGTTCAAATGACATCGAACAGAATGTTTCCGCTGAATATTACAAATGTTCACACTTGTTTGATTGCTAAGGAAGTTGATTCATGGATGTGGCACTTTCGATATGGCCACTTGAATTTCAACGGCTTACAAACACTTCATCAGAAGCAAATGGTGACTGGACTACCTATGATCACAGTTCCATCAAAAGTATGTGAAGAGTGTGTACTTGGCAAGCAACATCGTGAACAATTTCCAAAAGGAAAGGCACTGAGAGCAAAAGCTTGTTTGGATCTGGTGCATTCAGATATATGTGGGCCACTCAATCCAACATCAAATGGAAACAAAAGGTATTTTGTTTCATTTATAGATGACTTTAGTAGGAACACCTGGGTGTATTTCTTGCAGGAAAAATCTGAAGTATTTGTTGCATTTAAATGCTTTAAAGCTCTTGTTGAAAAAGAAAAAGGCAGACCGATCAAAACACTCCGAACAGATCGTGGGGGAGAGTACTGCTCTCAGGAGTTTGACGTGTTTTGTAAAGAAGCAGGCATCAAAAGACAACTCACAGCTTCATATACACCGCAACAGAACGGGGTATCTGAACGAAAAAATCGTACGATTCTCAATATGGTTAGAAGCTTGCTGGTCAAAGGAGGAGTTCCTAAGCGTTTCTGGCCTGAAGCAGTTATGTGGGCAATTCATGTTCTAAATCGATGTCCGACATTCTCTGTTAAACACAAGACACCTGAAGAAGCGTGGAGTGGACTTAAACCTGCTGTAGATCACTTTAAGGTATTTGGGTGCATAGCATATGCACACATACCTGATGCAAAAAGGAAGAAACTTGATGATAAGAGTGTGAAGTGTGTCTTTCTTGGTGTCAGCGAACCAAGTAAATCTTACAAACTGTTCAATCCTGCAACAAATCAAGTTATTACCAGTAGAGATGTCATTTTTGATGAAGAGAATGTATGGAACTGGTCTGAGAAAACACAGCAGAATTCTGAGAAAACACAGCAACAACATCAAATTATACTTGATGAGTCAGAGGTTCCATCAGCTGATAATCAAGTGTCAGGTTCTTCTACATCTGACCATTCTCTTCCGAATCAGTGACTAAGGAAGCGACCTGCTTGGATGGTTGATTATGAAAGCGGCGATGATCTTTCAGATGATGATGTTATTGCCCATTATGCTCTCTTTGCAGATTCTGAACCACTTACATTTAAAGAAGCAGTCAAGCACACAAAGTGGCAGCAAGCAATGGACGCTGAAATCAAGTCCATAGAGAAGAACGATACCTGGGAGCTAGTTGATCTGCCTAAGGGTCACAAAACAATCGGTGTGAAGTGGGTTTATAAAACTAAACTGAATGAGAAAGGCGAAGTTGACAAGCACAAGGCTCGTTTAGTAGCAAAGGGATACAAGCAAGAATATGGCGTTGATTACGGAGAGGTTTTCGCTCCGGTTGCAAGGCAAGAAACTATCCGTTCTGTAATCTCTTTAGCTGCTCTGAATTCTTGGCCTATTTTTCAGCTAGATGTCAAGTCGGCATTCCTACATGGCGAATTGAATGAAGAAGTATACGTGGATCAGCCTCCGGGGTATGTCAAGACAGGAGAAGAAAATAAAGTTATGCGGTTGAAGAAGGCACTTTATGGCTTAAAACAGGCCCCAAGAGCCTGGTACAATCGTATAAATGCCTACTTTCTCAAGCAAGGTTTTCAAAAATGCCCATATGAGCACACTTTGACATGTTAAAATTAAACTACTAAAATGATAACTTCATATAAAAACCAAGATGAAAATATATATGTACAAGAGCCAATAAACTCCTGAGACTACATTGTATATCTTCTGCATAATAAAAAGATTACAAGAGTTTAAATAGAACTAAACAAACAACTACCTAACTGACTACTACTTCCACGTACTAATCCTAATACGCTGTGAACCAGGCTGACTTATTCAAATAAACAAAACATAACGTAAACATAAAATTTTGATTAAAATCCCAACAATCTCCCCCTTAATCTAAATTTTCCTGAAGAAATCCTCCCAGCCCGTATGGCTTTTAAACTGAGCCCGTATAGCTATTCTTCTGAGTCCGTATGACTATTCTTCACAAGCCGGTATGGCTTTCAACTTAACCCGTGTGGCCTTTTGTTTGGCTGGCCCGTCTGGCCTTTTGTTTTGCCCGTCTGGCATCCTGTTCATCAGCATGTTACCACCTACATGCATGCACACAGTCCACACAAAGTCGACAGTTCCGACCATCCAAACCTCCTCCTGTTTCCCGACTTTCACACACTGCATATTGACACTCCGTACACTTCTTTTAATACAGCCCAGAAATAACCAAGTAAATATTGCTATTTCTGCCTCCAAGATTCTACCACATTCCAGTGCTACAACGTGAGTGTTAAATATGGTGAATGGGCCTCGAGTGAATGGGCCTCTGCACCTCTAAACCCCTGTAAGTGACAAACGATTCTTCTTGTTTGCTTCTCTGTTGATGCTTTTCTTGGGACTTCTTCCTGGCCTTCAGCTTCATTCCAGCATGGAGCTTCTTCTCGAAATGAATCGTTATCCCTCCAAGAAACCATAGGGAAGGCTGTTAAGCCTTGATACTCCCTCAAGCTCTGATACCAGATGTTGAATAAAAATTTAATAACTACTAAGCTTGCTGCTTATGCATAGATAGAACAGGAAGAAGTCTTGTTCTTTTTCATTATCAAACTGAATGGAAATACAATGCTTAAATAGAAACACACTGCTAGTGGACATATACCCACTTAGCATAATATGTGGAACACTCCCACGACCTCTAAACAGAAAACAAATAAGCAAGCACACTCCTAAATATAAGGGACCAACCACTGTGGACTAGGTAAACCCCTAATATAATTATTAATAATAGCTAATTTAAATTATAATTCCTAACAGCACAAATCTACAATACTACGATATTTTCCAAAAATCTAATATCCTGCAATAAGTTCCAGACGTGCTTTGAATCTTGCCCATACACGATTTCTGTTCTTTTCCTGCGGTGCGCGGCGACAATATATGTGTTCCTCATCTCTGTCATTGTCATTGGTCTATACGGTCCTGAATTGAAAGCACCTGCTATCGCCCATTGCTCTGCACAGTCCTTGATTTGAAGCGCTTGCGTTGTGATCGGATATATATATGTGTGGCCGATTGTGAAGGTTCGTAAGTTTATACCTTTTCTTGATTTGCGGGTTGAGCCAATATTACACGCTTGTACCACTGCAGTTTATTGAATTTGGTCATAGGTGTTTTTGGTGTTCAGCCTTAAGTTATTGTCCAGATATTTGTGGTGCTTGATGTGAGTGATCATCGGGTTTAGTTTGGTTTTGAAAGTGTCTTCCGCTGGTATTATAGTAGAGGTTGTCAATAAATGATTTTTAAACCCATATATTAGGGGAGAAGGAAGCCAGAAAAGACGAATTTCCCTCCGTTTGTTGTGTTTCATAAGCATGTATGGATTGCAAAAACTAAAATAAAGTGCTCCTTTATAAAAAAAAATTGCTACCTGCTAGAAAATAATCTGCTATTAGTAAATATGAGTCATTGGTAATTTAGTCGTCAATTGTTTTGTATAAAGTTTGAAAGGTATTTCGCTGACAGTTTATATCAAGACTTGGAAGATATTTGGGCAAATATGAAATATCATCAAAAACAAAGTTCAAATCAAAACCCCATATAGATATCTACTAATCAATCTAATAAATCGGAGTTTTTTAGTTGGGCTTGCTATTACCTTACCTTCTACCGTCTGAGGAAAAAATGTCATTACAGTGTGGGTCAGGATCGGGAATCTATGTTGACTTTCATCAAATTCTGCAAATAGCTCTCGAATTCCGAACATATGATTACTGGAAGCACTGTCAATATACCAGCAGTGGTGTTGTTGCAGTTGTGTATTCATGCATGAAAAAATTACTTGTGTATCTCCATCCCGCTCTGAGAAATTATCTTGAACTCTATTTTGAAACCATCAATCCTTCTGAGAATAATTTGGAATTTTGCATCTTTTACAATAAAAGATTCAATTTCTTGATTCATGATTTGTCTTGTTACATATAATGCATTTTAAATTATTGTTTCTGTTATTAAAATTGTACCTCTTTCCTCTGCCTCTTGTGTTTGCCAAATTTGATTTCTTCTTCTGTTGCTGCTTTGGTTGTTGCAGCTGCTCCTTTTGTTACCATCTTGATGTGCAACTTCCCTCTTATCAGAGATGTTCATTTTTGCTTGAAAAGCTTGATCTATAGGCTGATTTTCAAAGCTTGATCTATAGGCTGATTTTCAAATCTTTGTATTCTTTCTTTATGTGCTTCAAGAGCACCCATCAGTTCATCAAGAGTATGGGTTGCCAGATCTTTAGAAACTTCAATGGCTACTACCACATGTTGAAATTTTGCAGGGAGGCTTTTATCACAATCCTTTTGTCTTCTGAGCTATTACCATAACTTATAATCTGATTTGTTATGGTTGAAAATGTGGAGAAAAATTCAGAAATAGTTTCACTTTCCTTCATCTGCAAATTATCAGATTTTTTCCAAAGTGATTGAAGTTTTACAGAGATCACTTTGTCATATCCTTGAAACTGTTTCTTCAGAAACTCTCATGCTTCTTTTGAAGTTTTAGCACTCATTTTATGCGGAATAATGGCTTTGCTGACTCCTTGTTGAATATATAGAAGAGCTCTTGCATCCCTTTTCTTTTATTTCTGAATTCAGTTTTCTTAGCCGCTGTCCACGGCGTTATCTCCCCCTAAGTTGCCGTTGCTTCGTACCCCTCTACAACTAATTCCCATAAATCATGAGACATAAACAGTGTCCTCATTTGAATGCTCCAGAAGTCATAACTTTCACCATTGAAAATGGGAATACTGTTTTATGCATAGCTGAATATTGAATAATTATTTGTTGCCATGATACTTTATAGGAGAACTAATATGATTTATGTATTTTAGGAGTGAGATATTAACATCTCTGATACCAAATATGTTGGGTACAGAACTTGAAGAAAACATAAGATTTTATTTTTCTTAATAATTTACATGTGCTGGTATAACAGTCTGTATATCGATAGACAAAATATCTAGAATCTTCCTAGAATTCATCATTAATTAGATATATGAATAATTTGGAGACTCTTGGTTTCATACACTAAACATTGATCATGACTCTAGGACTAGAATATTTTGGATACTTGGTTTATAGGAAATACAAATTATCTTTTTAACATATAATTGCAAGGGATCAAATAGGCGATCTTGTGTAGGCCAAGTCATCAGCATATTATGAAGGGGAAGTAGCAGCTGTTGGAAAATTCATCTAAACTTGTTTTAATTGTTTTAATGTGTTTTAGTTATTTGTTTAGTTTGACATAGTCATCAACAGTAGCATTATTTTAGGTGATCACGTAGAAGTGGAGTTGAGGTAGGAGTTTCACCTATTTTCTAGCTACCACCTCTATTGTTAGTTAGCTTTTAATTCCTTTGTACACATTCAGGATAAATACTCTGAACATTCTCATTTAGTGATTAGCTCTTCTAGTTTTACAAAACAAAAGTGTGAAATGATATGGACTTTGTGGGCTCACCAGCATATGTTTTAGTAACGATAAACACACACAGGTCTGTTTTATTTTATACATGGTATCAGAGCCTCATGATCTAGGGATTGTTGGTTGATATTTTAACACGCGCGCGCGCGCGCACACATATATATATTAAGTATTTATCTTTCATATTCAATGACATCAAACAATTTATCCATCTCTATTGCATTGTTCAAAGGCGATAACTATCATTCATGGGCCATCAAAATGAAAGAATACATGAAAGCTCTTAATTTATGGGACGTTATTGAGAGTGACACTAAGTCTACTCCTCTTCCAAGAAATCCAACATCAGGCGAAATCAAGAAACATGAAGAAGAAATGGCACGAAAGCCAAAGGCACTTTCATGTTCCATTCAACGGTGTTTGAAGAGATTTTTACAACAATCATGGGTTGTGAGTCTCTTAAGGAAGCATAGGAAAAAAATCAAAGAAGAGTTCAAAAGCAACCAACAAACCAAACTTATGCAAATTCTCAACCTCAAAAGGGAGCTTGAGATTATGGGGATGAAAAGTAATGAAGGTGTCGAAGAATATGGTAGTAGGTTGATTTCCATTGTCAATCAAATCAAATTACTTGGTGGAGAATTTTCAAGTCAGAGAGTCGTGGACAAGCTTTTGGTAACTCTTCCGGAGTGGTATGAGACTAAAATTTCTTCACATAAAGATATTAAAGATCTCTCAAAATTAACCGTCTCAGAATTAATCAATTCTCTCCTGCCGTCGACCAAAGGAGATCAATGAGGGAAGAAAAAAATGGAGGAAAATTGAAGGACTCCTATTAGCTAAAACTTCATGATCAAAAGGCACATGCAATGAAGGACAATGCAACCACTATCATAAACTCGGCCATGAATAAAAGGATTGTTGGCACAAAGGAAAGCCACAGTGCTTCAAATGCAAAAGATATATATGGGCATCTGGCAAAGAATTGTAAATTCCAAATTGATTAAGAAGGCATGGAATAATTGATCAAGGGAGAACCTCTCTTTTAAAATTATGGGTGATTATGTGCACCATGAGGAGAAGTGCTCCAAAGCTTTTTTTTTTTTTTACGAGATGTGCATCAAAATTGATGGTGGTTTAGAAGTGCATCATAGATGAAGCTTCGTAAGTTTCGATTATGGGGAAGATTGTTGGAAATTAATCTAAATTTGTTTTAATTATTTGTTTGGTTTGACATAGTCATCAAGAATAGGTTGTATTCCAATAGCATTATTTTAGGTGATCACGTAGAAGTGGAGTTGAGGTAGGAGTTTCACGTATTTTCTAGCTACCACCTCTACTGTTAGTTAGCTTTTAATTTCGTTGTACACATTCAAGATAAATATTCTGAACGTTCTCGTTTTAGTGATCAGCTCTTCCGGTTTTGCAAAACAGAAGTGTCAAATGAGCTGGGCTCTATGGGCTCACCAGCATATGTTTCTGTAACGATAAACACACACAGGTTAGAGTGCTTGGTGGTTGTGCATGCAATAAGGAGTTCAATAACCATGTCTTCTCCTTTTGATCATATGGTTATGGATTGTCGTCGTATGCTTAAGGAGCTTATCACAACCTCTGTTATTCTTTGTTAAACATGTTAAGTGGGTTCAACCCAAATCTCACATCGAAAATATAAAGAAAATTTGTCTTGAATATAAGCAGCCAAAGAACTCCATTAGTATGTGGCCTTTTGGGAGGAGCCCGAAAATAAATCCGTTCGGGTTTGGCCACGTCCTAGAGCTGACAATATCATACTAATGCGGAGTTGCGGAGTTAATGGATGTTGCGCGGCCCAACAAAACAGTCTGTTCATACTTTAACTAGAGTGTGGAGCTAGTCGGCAGGTTCCTAGGAAAATCCTAAGCAGTGGGGATGTCCTGTAATACGACTTTTGAAGAAAGTTTGTATTTTTTACTGATTCGCAAGTTCTATAAAATCCTTTGTTCGCAAAAAAAAAAAAGAAAAAAGAATATGTGAAGTAATTTATATAATTAATCTTTGCCTGCACCTTTGAAATACGTATCTAGAGCTGCATGGATGGACTCGCATTCTTTACTGAGTAGTTGCAACAACTTATTTATTTGGATTCTTTACTGAGTAGTTGCAACAACTTATTTATTTGTTCCAATCAGGGACTACACCAATCGCATTTTGCATCTTCAACAACTATTTTCCATTCAATTAAATACAAATAGATTGGTTATATCACTTTCTCGTATGGTATATATTTTCCGTTCCTTTTATCAGAGTTGAGAATGATATTACATGGATTTATTTGACTGAAATTTTAATAAATTTTATATAATTTATGAATTTTAATAAATCATATGTGATCTAATTTTATACGAATTTTTGACAAAATGTCACGGAGTTGACGAGAGTCGTTAAGATTTATGTAAAATATTTCAAAATTTTATGGATTTTGATGGATTTTGATGGATTTTCCGGACTTTATAAAATCATTTTTATAAAATCCGGAAAATCAATCAGTATTTGAATATCATCACATTTTAATGTATTTTAAATAATCTCTCAATTCAATAAACATAATTTACAATCACGATTGAATATTACAAGATTTTTTAGGATACCCCAAGATTATTATACATTTTTTAAAATCCAAATTGAATAATATCAAATTTCATGAATGAATTTTTTTTTTTATTTAAAAACCTCAATTGAATACACTCTAATAAAATAAAAGGATAACGGTTTAATTTGAGATTTTGTTGTAAAACTATATTATTCAGCTAATTAGTAGAACTTGCTACATTACTTTTTAACATCAAACTTGGAACGCTCATCACCGATTTACCACACAATTAACGAATTCCGTTGAAAATGCTTGTTACCGTAATCCTAGAGTTATATTTATTGTGATATTTCCTTGTACTAATATTCGTTGTACTTCATTCAAATATTTTTATATTATTATGTCTTAGAATACAACGAACCTTAAGATTTTTATATTGCTATGTGTTAGTAGACAATTGTCCTCGTAAAAGCCTTTCCCGTTGCGTTTGAGTTAGTTTAAAAAAAAAAATGAGTTTTTGTTTAAATTAAATAAGTGAAGTAAAAATTGAGAAATAAATTAACTTTTATAAATTATTAAACGGTTTGGAAAAGAAGTTAAAAAAAAAATCTCAATCTTTTATAAATACTAGCTTTTTTTGCCCGTGCTACGCACACGGGTATTTATTCTTTGATTTTTTATCAACTTAACTTATACTTTCTGTTTTGATTAACCCCAAATCTGACGGGTAATCGACGCGGTCAAACTACTTATTATGAGTTTTAAGTTATGAAATTTAACGTGTTTATTAGCATTTTGGCCCGTGCTACGCACACGGGTATGATTTTTTGTTTTTTACCTAGTTAACCTATACATTTTTTATTAACAAACAGGATGATGTGAGATATAAGTTATAAAAGGCACGTATGTAAGAGTCAAAATATTCGAGTTATGTTATTGGTGATCCGTACGTTGTAGATGTTAAAAATAATATATACGAAAGTCGATTGAAAAAAATAAAATCACGCAATAGAAATTATAACGACGCGGACTATATAAATTTTTGTATTTAGAAACATAAATAATTTTAAACTTAACCTGATTATACAGATTATATAGCTTCCATCCATTCCTTAATTATAAAATTAAGTTGAATATGCTGATGATAGAGTTTCTCCCGTCCTTAATAAAAATTGAAAAATAGGTTAAGAAATAATTAACCGTAAATGAATACATCAATAAAGAAATACATATGTAACTATAATTCAGCTACATTACTAAAATTACATGCTACAACTATTGTCTATACTGAAAATTGATAATAAGCAGATATACGTCATAAATATCTACTCCCTTCGTCCCAATCAATTCTATACAGTTTCCTTTTTGGGATGTCCCATCATTTCTATACATTCCCAAAATAGTAATTTTTTATAATATAAAACACTACTACACCCACTACAATCTCCCACTATCTTCATTCTATAATAATATAAACACTATTACACCCACTACTTTTCTCCACTATCTCAAATTTATTATTAAATATAAATGGGTCCCACCACTATACTCACTTTTCACCCACCTTTACTCATTTTTTACCCCTTTTCTTGGTCTCCGTGTCCCAGCCATTTGTATACAAATGACTGGGACGGAGGGAGTATGATGGAATAGATTCTTATTGATTTTATAACGGAATAGATTTTTCATTAGTATCATTAATATAACCAAATATTTAAAATAATAGTTTTTAATTTTTTGAATAAAAATTTATATGTTTAAAGATCTATTATTAAATCATTATTTGTATAGTTAAAATAATAAAAAAATATTAGGTAATTTTTTCTAAAATATTTATAAAATACATAAAAATAGTAATGACTATATAATTGAAATTTCTCGGGGTCGCCAGGCGACCCCTCGTATCTTAAATAAAATAACAAAATTTATAATTAATTGTATGTAAAAAATTTTATTGTTAGGTTTTTTAAATGAAACTATGCTCATAGCATTTGGCCCATGCTACGCACACGAGTATGATTTTTTGGTTTTTTTTATCTAGTTAAGCTATATATTTTTTTATTAACAAACAATATGATATGAGATATAAGTTATGAAAGGCAACGTATGTAAGAGTCAAAATAATCGTGTTATATTATTAACGATCAGTACGTTGTAAATGTTAAAGATGATATATACGAATTCGATTGGGAAAAAATAAAATCACGCAACAGAAATTGCAACGACGCGGACTATATAAATCTATATATTTAGAAACACAAATAATTATAAACTTAATCTGACTATGCAAATTATAAAACTTCCATCCATTTCTTAATTATAAAATTAAGGTGAATATGCTGATGATAGAGTTTCCTCCCGTCCTTAATAAAAATTTATAAATACGTTAAGAAATAATTAACCTTAGGGGAATACATATGTAGTTATAATTCAGCTACATTACTAAAATTATATATATGCTACAATTATTGACTATATTTAAAATTGATAATAAGAAGATAACGTGATAAATGTCTATAATGGAATAGATTATGTATTGATTTTATAACATAATAGATTTTTCATTAGTATTATTAATATAACCAAATATTTAATATAATAATAATATTTCAAGTTTGGAATAAATATTTATAAATTTATGGATCTATTATCAAATCATTATTTGTATACTTAAAATAATAAAAAAATATTAGGTAATTGTTTCTATAATATTTATAAAAACTTGAAAATAATAATGACTATATAATTAAAATTTCTCAGGGTCGCCTAACGGCGACCCCTCGCATCTTAACTAAAATAACAAAATTACAATTAATTGTATGTAAAAAAATTATATTGTTAAGTTATTTAAATGAAAATATGCTCATAGCATTTTGGTCTGTGCTTCGCACACGGGTATGATTTTTTGTTTTATTTTATCTAGCTAGTTAAGTTATACATTTTTTATTAACAAACAGTATGATATGAAATATAAGTTATGAAAGGTAACGTATGTAAGAGTCATAATGATCGTGTTATGTTATTGGCGATAAGTACGTTATATATGTTAAAGATAATATATACGAATTTGATTAAAAATAAATAAAATCACGCAACAGAAATTATAGCGACGCAGACTATATAAATCTTTTTATTTAGAAACAGAAATAATTTTAAACTTACGGGGGTGTATTCGATTGGGATTTTAATGGATTGTATGTGAATCTGATTTTGTGCGGATTCTTGATAAAATGTGGCAGAGTTGATAGGATTTAGGCACAGTACTTTAAAATCCCATTGATTTTGGTGGGATTTCAAAAAACTTAAAATACACTGAAGGCTGCCACAAAATCCATCATTTTATAAAATCCAAAAAAATCCATCAGCATTTGAATATTATCAGATTTTAATGGATTTTAAACAATACCAATTGAACACCATCGGATTTTAAAGCATAATTTAAAATCCCAGTTGAATACTACCTGATTTTGTAGCATAATTTAAAATTTCAATCGAATACCTCAAGATTTTAATAGATTTCAAACAATCCCAATCGAATACCCTCGGATTTCATGAATGAAAAAAAAAATGCTTTGAAATTCAATCCAATACATCCCTCTTAACCTGAATATGCAGATTATAAAGCTTCCATCCATTCCTTAATTATAAAATTAAGGTGAATATGTTGATGATAGAATTTCCTCCCGTCCTTAATAAAAATTGATAAATAAGTTAAGGAATAATTAACTTTGAAGGAATACATCAATAAAAGAATACATATGTGGTCATAATTCAGTTACATTACTAAAATTATATGCTACAATTATTGCCTATATTGAAAATTGATAATTGCACAAATTATACGAAAAAACATTGTAGTAATATATGCTAAAAGTAGTGAAAATTAAATTAAGTTTGATTACGTTTTCTTATTTGCATATGAATTATAGCTTGCTAGATCCTTTGGAAATTAAAAAAATCTAATATATAAAAACTTCATCATCAAGAACTAAAATTGTGAAGTGAGAAAAGATTTCATTAATCTGAAATTATAACAAAAAATCTTGATTTGCTTATTGAATATAATGTATATGGAAGCCACTATATTTTATACAAAAATGGATTGTAATAATAAATGCCAAAATCATTGAAAATCAAATAAACTTTGCTTATGTTTTCTTATCTACATATAAGTTATAACAGGCTAGATTCAAGTATCTGAAAAGAAATAAGATTGAATCTGTTATAATAAGATTCATATATTATAAAAGAAATATTTATTATAAAAAATATACGTAAATTTATATTTTTTTGGATAATTTAACGTAAGATATATAACCTGATCTAGTCCTCTAACTCTCTAATTTAGTTATCATTCGAGGGACAATCTTTGGCTATAATTTAGGAGAAAGAGATGCATTATCAAATATAATGATTTGCCAATTATTTTTTTGTGGATGATGTGCTTAAATCATGGCTTATTAATTATGCAAGACAACAACATAGGTGATAAAAATAAAGAAAGAACTTGGTCGTTATAATTCACGCTTGTGATAACATTTCAAATAATCTCGATTCCTAATCTTCGACCATAATTTTGGAGAAGAAGATCAATTATAAAATTCAATGATTTTCTTGAAGTTTATAAATTAATTTTAGGTTGATGTGCTAAAATCAAGGCTTAAAATGTCGTTTCAACAAATATGAAATATGGATATGGATATATTTATAGAGTTAAGTTCTATGGAGTACAAAAAAAATTGGAGTATTGGAGTACAAAGTTTGATAAAATGTAATCTAGTCATCTAAATTTCAATTTTTTTTTGTCCAATAATATTTGTAAATACTTGACAACCTGCACATTTTGTTCTGCAACATAAACATCGTGATCAAATGGTAGAATAATTACTTTTATAAATCATAGGACTCTATGTTCTGCAATATAACTAATAAGCAGAACAATAATCTTAATACTTGTTAAAGTTGAAAGATATTAATGATTAATTAACAATTATGTGCAAGACAACTTATAAATGATAGATTATATCAAAATTAGGATAATCAAAGATATTATATAGGATCAAACTAAAAAATTGTGATTTGTACTCCAATACTCCAATGTTTTTATGTACTCCATAGAACTTAACTCAAGTATATTAGTGATCAATAACCATAATTAAGTTGATCATATGTTTCTACAAATAGATTTATGGGAATCTTCAACATAATTGAGTTAAAAATTAATGTTTTTTTATAATTATAACAATAAACTTTATATTTTTCGATATATACTTTACCTATTAAAATAACGTGTCGAAGTATTTTTTTTCTATATTGAAAACGTGCTTGAAAAGTTAAAGCAAATAAATATAGCAATGGTCAAGTGTTAAGTCACATTCAATTCAATGAAAATTAGTCTTAGGAATAAATACGTATATACGATAAATATTTATTTATATAAATAAATAAATATAAATAATTATATATTATATATTATAGAATTAAATACTTATAAGTAAATATACATTTTTGATGTGGACATTTTGATAATTGATACGTTAAATATATTATTTGATCATGGGCTATAATTTTTTAAATCTTGTTACCCATATAAAATTCATATTGCAATGAGTAATCTTGCTATTGTATGAGTAATCAAAGTATATAAAACTAATGACTTGGCATTATATTTATGCAATTTTTTTTATTGACAAAATTAAGGTGTTAAATATACAAAAATACAATTTAAAAATAACCTTGAAGCAGTAAAACGAAAGATTAGATGCAGTAATTTTCTGAATATATGCATAAGAAACCGAACTGTTATAATCAAAAAGATTGTTTCAAATTACACATTAAAATCTCTAAATCTCTTGACATTGATCATCATCATCCGTGAAAGATCGGAGGTTGGTATCCTTCCATCACGAACCTGAAAATAACAATTGAAGTACCAAAAAAACGCAAACCATTACACACTAATGAAGTGCTACCAACCTATAGGAAAACAAACAATTTGAATAGTAAAGGATTACCTCTGCTTGAAGTAGGAAACTTGTGGAAGATCGAGATCAATGTATATACGCGAATACGGTAAATTGGATATACACATTTTACCTGGAAAATACAACGAAATAGATGTTTATATGAATAATTGCATTACCCAGCAATAATTTTAGCAGTAATTTTCTAATTGATACCCATGATGTTGGTAATCCTACTACTTGATATTATTAGAATCCTCAGCAATTCCGTAGGCAGGTGATTATACAGTTGCGCCGTGTTTGCATCAGGTGGCCCAAAAAAGCTTACCGGGTGTCTGGTACTGTGACAATATTAAGGATTAACAATATTAAGGATTAGTGTGAATCACAACTTCCACTTCCTATTTCTTAAATCATATATTATATTAATATATGTTGTTATATTGTTATATAATTATATAAATATATATATATATTTTTACACAATTGTAAAATATATAATTTTATATAATTTTAAATAATTACACAACATATGGAACATATAACATAATTATCATTGCCTGATTGTTGCTACTGGTATCGGTAACATAATAACACATAGAAATAAATACTACCTTCCATCAGAGACTACAAACTTTACAACTTCTCTCGGAACATGGATGGTCTGAAGAGTCTGTATTGGTTGAAGGTTTTCAAGAACTCCAATAATGTCTGCAGAATAATTTTTAAACTGTCATATCATCACAATCAAAACCAATTGTAATAATTAACTAATCATGAAAATTTAATATTTATAAAATCGTGTTACAATATCGTAAAATGTAATTTTTATGCTTACTACAGTATAACAACCTGGTGAAAAAATTGGTGTATGTTCCTGAAAAGGATCGACTGAATACGGATTCAGATCTTGAAGAGGAACAAATTCAAACTTATGATCCGGAATCACACCATCATCGCTCAACACAGTGACCACGGTTGATGGAAGTAGAATGATCCTTTTTTCCGCACTCACAGACCGATAATAACCAAATGCCGGTCGCACAACCATCTTGTTTATAAGGTATAAACCGCCTTCGCGATATATATCACGAAACAATTCCCAAACATCCGGCCTAACAGTGGCACTCATGTGATTGTTCTGTAATTGTAAAATAATTTGTATAGAATAACGCATAACACATATAAATAATAATAAATTTATGAAAAAACGTATCAGCACATATCATACCTGACAGTCAAGAAGAATTAAATGATGCAAACTAATGTCACCATTTTGTCTTTTCGCTGCCCAAATTCGTGTTGCTCGTACTTTTATGATCCAATCTGTCTGGGACTCGTTGACCAATGCAATATGTTGATGGTCCTCCATAGCAAAGAAAAAGATCAGCTTAAAGAATTTTTGTAGAAAATATAAGATAATTACAGAGGATGTGTATTGTCAGATGATCGATGAAAAATAAAGACCAAGATACCTATATTTATATCATAGCTTTTCAAATAATGCAAGTGTTTGAATGATGCAAGTGCATGAGTCAAGAGATGATTTACAATCAGTAAAGTGTATATACACGTGTACATAATTTTGGGCTATAATTGAGGAGAAGAAGGTGCATTATTAGATACAATGATTTTTTTGTAGTTTATCAATTATTTTGTCGATGATGTGGTGAAATCAAGGCCGTAGGACAACAACATGGTTATAAAAATCACATTTTTGGAGTTATAAAATTTAATAAAATAATATAAAAATTTTGGAGTTCAAATTACAGAATATGCATATTTCGTAGCTGTCACCATTGTTTTGCAACTTGTAAGCACTAATCTGTAACTTATTCGAGATATGCAAACATAGCAACCAAAGAAAAAAAGATATAATAAAGATACATCATGATAATTGAAAGCAAGAAGTTCAACTTTCAAAAGACAAACATAGTAAAACCGCGCATTACAAAAAAAACCAACTTAGAATCTTATTTTGATTTGAAGAGAAATTGTAAAATATATCTCGAATTTTAAAATTTTAGGAAATTTTATATTTATTTTTGAATAATTTATCGTAAGATATATAACTTGATCTAGTCCTCTAACTCTCTAATTTAGTTATCATTTAAGGGACAATCTTTGGCTATAATTTAGGAGAAAGAGATGCATTATCAAATACAATGATTTGTCAATTATTTTTTTGTGGATGATGTGCTTAAATCAAGGCTTATTATGTAAGACAACAACATAGGTGATAGAATTAAAAAAAGAACCTGGTTGTTATAATTCACGCTTGTGATAACATTTCAGATAATCTCGATTTCTAATCTTCGACCATAATTTCGGAGAAGAAGATCAATTATAAAATTCAATGATTTTCTTGAAGTTTATAAAAAAAATTTAGGTTGATGTGCTAAAATTAAGGCCTAAAATGTAGGAAAAAACATGTGCGATAGAAAGATACAATGAATCTGGTCGTTAGAAGTCATGTGTGTGGTGTCTTTTCAACAAATATGGAATATGGATATGGATATATGTATATTAGTGATCAATAACCATAATTAAGTTGATCATATGTTTCTCCAAATGGATTTATGAGAATCCTCAACATAATTGAGTTACAATTAATTTTTTTATAATTATAACAATAAACTTTATATTCTTCGATATAAACTTTACCTATTAAAAATATTAAAAATAACGTGTAGAATTACTTTTTTTTCTATATTGAAAACGTACTTGAAAAGTTAAAGCAAATAAATATAGCAATGATCAAGTGTTACGCCACCTTCAACTCAATGAAAATTAGTCTTAGGAATAAATACATATATACGTCAAATATTTATATAAATAAATAAATATAAATAATTATATATTATATATTATAGAATTAAATACTTATAAGTAAATATAAATTTTTGATGTGGACATTTTGATAATTGATACGTTAAATATATTATTTGATCATGGGCTATAATTTGTGAGAGGAAGATTCTATATCAATCTCAGTGACATAGTTGAAATTTATCAATTATATTGTAGGATGAGGTGCTAAAATCAAGGCCCAGATTATGGGAGAACAAAATAAGAGAAACAATTACAACGAACCTGGAACTGATAATTAAAATATTAAAATAAACAATGTATCTCCAATAGATTTGTTGATAAACTGTTACATCAAGATTGTGATTAAGAATACGTTGGGTAAATATCCTTATTCAAATGAAACAGAATCATCACAACTCCTTAACAAAATGATAATCTATTTATTTTTAATTTAAAAGGGCAACCTATAGAAATATTCCATGACTCAAGGAATGTAATCTTATATAGAAGCAGATAACGTGCGATTGCAGATTTTTATCTACGGATTCTGGTCTTCATCTTCTGCCAACCTAAGACATGAAAACAACACGACTTAGTATGATCATTTTTTATATTAGTGATATTGTGATATTTATGAAACAATTTATGAAATAAATTTATAATTAAAAAAATAACTTATTGAACCTCTGCCTCAATTCAGTAACATCATGATATTGGAGATTAATGTAAATCTTTGAGCCAGGCAAGTTGGTGATGTGGATTCTCTTTGAAAATGGTGACAGATCATTACACCCATGAATGTGATCAACGAATCATATATGGATTGAAAATAAAGTTCAAGAGTGAAAGATGTTTACCTCCAAAACGACTAATTCTTACACATGCAAGAATAACTATTATCTAATTCTGAAGATCATGGCCGTATAGTTATTCAGTGTTTTCGTTTGGTGGCCCAAAGAAATGAACCGGGATTGAGATCCTTGTAAAAACCCAAACGAATCACTACATGTTACAGTAAAAAACTTAATTCGTCCAATATAGTATAGTTGACAGAAAATGATAGTAATTAGCACGTGATAGAGCTTTCGAAAAAAATAAACCTGCCATCGGATATAGAGAAACGGACGACATGCTTGTCAATATTACTTGACCTTATAATCCGGATAGGTTGTAGCGCATGAAGAACTCCCACCACATCTGCTCGAAACATCAATATATTGTTTACTTGATATAGTACATAAGGTATTATAATGTATAAAATTGTCCATACCTGCTGCATAACATGGCTTGTACTCTGGATCATCAGATTCAATAAGTTCCTCTAGAATGGACAGTGGTGCAATTTCAAACTTATGCAAACGAATAGCAAAGTCGTCGACGGGAATAGCATTAATGGTGGTGGTCTGGATCAATAAAATACATTTGTTAATTCTTACTGGCCTAAGACGGCCCTGAGGAGGAAGCATCTGGAAATTCCTTATAATGTATAAACCTCCCTCAAGCACATTAGGATTGATTTGATTCCATATTTCTGGCCTTACAATTGCGTGAATGTGCATGTCCAGCAAATTTGGGACAGTTTTCAAATGTAAAGCAACACTTCGACCATGCAAAAAAAGGGAAAAAGACGCTTACCAAACAATCCAGAAGAATCATATTGTGCCTAACAACATTGCCTTGATTATCAAGTGTCGGCCACATCCTTGTAACCCTCACCTTAAGTGTCCATGTCAGCTTACTTGTGTCAATAGAGAAGATATGTTCGTGGAAGCTCATCACTGGAAGAGATTATATGTAAAAATGCGGGGTCAGTATATAGAAAGCACTCAAGAACATAGTAACTATGACAAAAAAACACACAACCTGTATGATTGGCGTGTCCTGCAGGAGCCTTGGAGAAAGATGACAATTCTGCATCTTTATTTATAGCATTGATGTATTAAAGGAGGAAACACGGTCAAAACCACTGATTTTGCATGTCTGATCATGCATTCCTTCTGTATTCAATCGGAAGGATATCACAGCTGCTTCAACTAAATTGTATAAAGATATGTAAAGAAAGATTTAGAGTAGAAGCAGCTCATAATTTGATAATTTTGTCGTGCTAATTGATAATAACAAAGATATCAAGTATTTAAATTAGAAGGAATGTTGAAGAAGATCACTGATGATTGATATTCTTTGCAATGAAAAGGAACTCACAAATAAAAACATCGTATCACTAATGGATATTCTAGTCAATAATATCAGTAAACATGATTTTCTATATAAAAATTTGTTTGATAACATACCAAAAATCTCATCTCATTATGATTGGGACATCATTTGTTTTGTGTCACATATGATTTTTTGTATTCCTTTTAGAATATACTGAAATTTAGGTATAAATTTTATTTTGAAAACATACCAAAAATAATTAGACTTGTCATACAAAAAGCGTAATGAGTGGCATGATCGAAGGAACAACATTAAATGCAACGCTCCTGATATGGCAGGAACATGCTGCATATCCAGTGGAAATCGGGTGGGTCGCATAAAAACCCGAAATATGCTTTCATAGTGTTAATTTGAATGAGAAAGCTGCTGGGTCAATCCGGAGCTTAACGGGTTGATCCAAGAGAATGTGAAATTACCAAAGCAGCCTTAAAAAATGACTCATGCTTTAAGAATTATATAGATTTGTAGCTTTTTAATATAAACTAATGAAGGAAAATGAAAGCTACTTTTAAGCTGATGCTTCTCATAAACGCACACCTTGGCTTAACAGTTGAAAATGAAATTTGGACTAGTTTATTTCGCGTAGCAGCAGAGGTGATTGCAACCCATACTCATAATCATGAAACTTTCTTCACTGCTAGCTCCCGTTGCCAAAAGGTAACCTACCTTACCAAGTCCCAAGCATCTATGCGGTATGAATATATTGCTTCTTTTTTTGCAGGTTAGAGGGTAAAGTAGCTGTAATCACTGGTGGTGCTGGATGCATCGGTGGAGCCACGGCGCGTCTCTTTGCGCAACATGGTGCCAAGGTGGTGATTGCTGATGTTCAAGACCAACTAGGCCATTCCCTATGCAAACACCAAGATGACCTTTCTTTTGTTCACTGTGATGTTACTAATGAATCAGATGTCGAAAATCTGGTTGATTCTGTCATGGCCCAACACGGTAAGCTTGACATTATGTTTGCTAACGCTGGTGTCACAGGCTTCAATGATCCAAGGATTTCAATAACAGAGTACCAAGATTTCAAGAACGTGTTTAATGTAAATGTTTTTGGTGCATTCTTGTGCGCCAAGCACGCGGCTAGAGTCATGGTTCCTGCCAGGAGAGGCAGCATTTTGTTCACTTCAAGTGTTGCGTCTGTCACTTATGGAGATGTTCCACATGTCTACTCTGCTTCAAAGCACGCGGTCTTGGGCCTGGCCAAGAATTTGTGTGTGGAGATGGGGAGTCACGGGGTACGAGTCAACTGTGTGTCTCCGTTTGGAGTGGTGACTCCCATGCTGATGCAAGGGCTGGGAATGAGTGATAAGGGGAAGGTGGAGGAGTTTGTTGCAGGTATTGCGAATCTGAAGGAGGCAACGGTGGAGGCAGAGGATGTCGCGGCTGCTGCGTTGTACTTGGGAAGCGATGAGGCCAAGTATGTGAGTGGTATGAACCTTGTAGTGGATGGAGGTTACAGCACTACAAATGTTGCTTTGAAACAATCCTTCCAAAAGATGTCAATTTAAGATGAAGTTTCTTATTTTATGTATTTTCATCTGGTTTCCCATTCATATGATGTTTCCTGGCACTAGGTCACATACTCAAGCTACAAATTGTCCTGCTCACTGGCCTCATACAATGAGGTAGCTTGAATCTCATAATTTTCAGATCTCATTCATATAATTAGGGTGATTATTCCAGCCTTGTTATTGGGATCTTGTAAAAAACTAAGTATTTCATTTGGATCCATCTTCTAGGGCAGTGTTTTTCTTTCTTATTAATGATCAACTGGCTGTGTAGATATGATAGTTTTTTGGGTAGTTGCAACAACTGATTTGTTTTTTATGATTGTTTTAAAGGTGTAATTTGTAGACCATCCCAGACCCAACACGTTATGTAAACAATAAAACCACACTAGTGACTCTTCAAGCTCAAGTGTAGAAAAAATTTCCCACACTAATTGCAGTTTCTTTGTGTGTTCCGGAACATCCAAATGTTTATTTATTCTACAAATGTTTGTTTATTCTACAAATTTTGGACTTTCAACTATATCTACTTCCGTATCTTATTTAAAATACAATGCTTATCAGAAGTGTATTAAAAAATGGGTTCCATCATAATTTGCTCTGCACCAAGTTGACAGCAAGAACATTAACAGTTATGAGTAGCTTGTTCTGTGAAATATATATAAGTTGCATCTACCATCTATTTTGTAGCTGCAAGTTAATTTGTAGAGATATCTAAGCTCCCTGAATCATGAAACTTTCTTCACTGCTAGCTCCCGTTGCCAAGAGGTAACCAATCTTACCATGATTGATGATCCACTCATCCAAGCACTAATTTATGTACGAGTCACCGGAGTTGTGATTTTGCAGGTTAGAGGGTAAAGTAGCTGTAATTACTGGTGGTACTGGATGCATTGGTGGAGCGACGGCCCGTGTCTTTGTGCAGCATGGTGCAAAGGTGGTGATTGCTGGTCGTCAAGACGAACTAGGGCGATCTCTGTGCAAAGACCAAGATGATCTTTCTTATGTCCACTGTGATGTTACTAATGAATCGGATGTCCAAAATTTGGTTGATTTCACCGTCACCAAGCACGGTAAGCTTGACATTATGTTTGCTAACGCTGGCATCACAGGTCTGCCTGATCCAAGAATATCAGCCACAACATATCAAAATTTCAAGAGTGTGTTCGATACTAATGTGCTTGGTGCATTCTTGTGCGCCAAACACGCGTGTAGAGTCATGGTTCCTGCAAGAAGAGGCAGCATTTTGTTCACTTCAAGTGTTGCATCAGTAGTTCATGGAGATGTCCCGCATGCCTACTGTGCTTCAAAGCACGCGGTCTTGGGTCTGGCGAAGAATTTATGTGTGGAGATGGGGAGTCACGGGGTACGAGTGAACTGTGTGTCTCCATTCGGAGTGGTGACTCCAATGCTGATGAAAGGCCTGGGAATGAGTGACAAGGAGAAGGTGGAGGATTTTATTGCAGAAATTGCGAATTTGAAGGAGGCGACGGTGGAGGCAGAGGATGTAGCTGCGGCTGCATTGTACTTGGGAAGCGACGAGGCCAAGTACGTGAGTGGTGTGAACCTTGTAGTGGATGGAGGCTACAGCACTACAAATATTGCTTTGAAGGAATCACTCAAGAAGATGTCATTCTAAGATCACTTGTTCCATTCATGTAATAGTCTATTGAACATAAAAGTCCAGATTCTTAACGCAGACTTAAAGCTATATAATTTCGAGTTATTTTTTGATCAGTTCCTGTTTTTTTATGTCACTTCCGGATGTAAGTGATTGGGTCAGACACCTATTTAGAAATATGAATCTCTCATCTGTTCAGATTTCTAAAACTCCCTAATAGAGAATTATGTTTCCTACAAAGTTAACACACAGATGAACATAACATATTTCTTTTAGCCATTGGCTATAGTGGACTTCTATCAAAATCGTCAAGCAAAAAGGCAAAACATTAAACTTTGGCCATCCAGATTGAATTGGATAGTCAATCACAAAGCCTCCAATTTTTCCTTCATACTCGCTCAACAAAAAGTAATACAAGAGATATATTTATAGAGCAAACCTAAATACTTGGAAAGAGTGAATTTGGAGATTTAATTCTCCTCCTCCTGAGTCGTTCAGCAACGATAAAGGCTAGCTCAAGGGACTGTGATGCGTTGAGTCTTGGGTCACAGTGGGTGTGATAACGGGCACTCAAGTCATCATAAGTCACAGTTCGTGAGCCACCAATGCACTCGGTCACATTCTGACCTGTCATCTCCAGATGGATACCTCCCGCATAGCTGCCTTCTTGCTCATGCACATCAAAGAAAGCTCGCACCTCACTCTGCCACAACACAATAAACATCATGTTAAATTATATTATAGCACACATACACAGTTGCACAGTTAATTCTGGTCATATGAAATCTATAGATGAAATAATAATTCAAGTGTTTCTAGCCCAACAAGTCCGCATATGATAAATCATATTTATGGAAAGATATAACATTTTATTCTATAATCTATATGATTTTCTAACAAATGATAAACATTTGTAACGAGCATATAAGCATTGTGTCTTGCTTACACGAACAGGCTCAACTTGAGTGTTAGGTAGTTATTGTGTTGTAAACGTCGATATCTTGTAGATACAACCCTAACAATACCATTACACCTACTTCTTAGTAAGTTTGTAAGATAGTATGAGTAATCACTTTCCATATAGGTGACGTAATTTCCTAGCGGTTCAATGTTAAAATTAGGATTGAGGGAAAATATCAATAGTTTATCGGAAACTAGAAAAATTTTAAATCAAAATGATAACAGGAAGTTGTTTCGAAGAGACTATACCAGGATTGCATCAAATGGCCTTGTTTTGTGTCCGCTGGGTGCTTGTATGGTATTTCCATGCATTGGATCACAGACCCATGTCAAAATTTGTCCTGCTCCCCGCACTGCCCTGATCAAATGAGGAAGCTTGACTCTCATATTTTCAGCTCCCATTCTCACAATTACCGTGATCCTTCCAGCCTTATTATTAGGATTTAAAATTTCAACAAGCTTAACTAGTTCATTTGGATCCATCTTCTGGCTCACCTGTGAAACATGTTCCAATAATTATCTTTTGAATGGTACAAATAAACACCACAAGACCAAGGCACAAAAACTGAACAAGGAAACTTTAGCACTATAACTGGACCACATACAATAGCCACTTTATTCATTCAAATTTTTAGGTTGGCATGGTTGTTCAGGTAACTTGGTCTAGATTGGCATACTGTTGTTTCAACCAGCAGTGCTTAACCTATCATTACGCAAAAGCCGTGAATGAACCGAAAACGATTTAAAACTAAGGGTATATAGATGCACAAGCTCACGAGTAACTAAGCAATGTCCTAATTACCGATTGTTATGGGTTGATTTATGAAGTTTTTTATCTTCAGTTCTGCATTATGAGAAATATGCCAGATAAATACAATTACCATTCAACACTGAGCTTATATATATACGGAATACCACATCAAGTTCAATACATGTGTACATGAGTATATTAAAGTTTTCGTTGGGTTACTTGTGGCAGATCCTAACACCATCCTTATTAGTTCAGTTACCAACATAAAGAAAAAAAATTCACAGCCACATGTATAAACAGACGACCGAAGGCTACAAAATCTAGGTGGAAAGAGGATAAGAATACAAAGATGTAAATCTGAATGTAATCACGTATGAAATGTTAAACTACAGTGGCATTTACAAATCATGAGAACACCAATAAAATTTGAAGATATAACCTTCTGGTTACGCAGAATAAAAGTTGGTTACTATATATGTTTCATGGCAACTAATAAAAACATGCAAGTTGACATACTTTGCTGACAGTATAACTTGACAAGACTGAAAAATGTAGTGTCTTCATACCCTTGATTACTTATTAGTGGATCTAGTGGATTCTAAAGAAAGACATGTTCCTGTTATTAAAAATTGTAGTTTTAGTGCCACATATATAATATATTAATATGGCCAAAGCAGTGACTAAAATTCCGTTGGCACTTTCAATATACAGCTTAGAACCAATAGAATTAAATAGGAGTGGACTGTTGGGTTTAGATGTTGATGACAGTTAAACAAAACTATTTGTCAGATGGGAAGTGGAAACATTAGAGTGCTTCCCAATATCTCCTTGTTCAAAAATAGTCAAAGCGAGTGCAATAACAAAAACGAGTAACCTTATATAACTGTCAATGACTATATTCTAGGTAGCTAATCAATCAAATAACTAGAAGCACAAATTGATACCTTAATACCAAGGGGATTAGAAATTCCTCGTAAGAACTCTACATGTGCCCCATCTAGTTGCCTAGTCCGTTCCCCAACCCATACCATATGAGCAGAACAATCATAGTAAAGGCCAGTGGTTGAATCCTCTCTAGTGAGGGCTTGCTCAAAAGGTAAATGCAAACACTCGTGGGATGTCCAAAAGTTAGTTGTTGCCATGATAGGGTGGTCCGGGGTGATTCCTGCTGCAGCCATGAATCCCAAAGCCTCGTCAACCCTGTGAGCTAATTCCTGGTACCTGTGAATCATCAGAACATGAAACTGCAAGCTTTAGATGGATCTGGAACCTTACAATAACCATTATGTAGTTAATTTGTAAAACCATATTCATTGAATCATATAAGAAGTTAAAGTGTAAATAAACAAAAAGAATTGTCATTAACATTGAATTCAAGCATTAATGTAATATGATGGCAGAAAAACCTAAAGTTAATAGAACAAATATAATGTTATATTGTGCTGATAGAGGAGTGAACATGACAAGTAATCCTTGTCTAGATTAACATACAACTCAAATCACCCAACCCTCAATTGTAAACGAGTTTGGTTTAACTACATGAATCCGGAGCATTTTCTAGTAAAGATATAGCCACATATTCATGACCCACAAAAAGCACAAGCAAATAGAAACATAAAAAACAAAGAGTTTTATGTTCTCAACTTACCTGTCTCCTTGCTCACTGTTCTCTACAAAGTCCAGATTCCATTGAGTGACTCTCTGCATTGCAGCATAACCTCCAGTCGCAAAAGCCCTCAAAAGGTTAAGAGTTGCCACAGCTTGAGTATAGGCCATCACTAGTCTTTCAGGGTCCGGAGTTCTTGATTTTAAATCAAAAGCATCTCCATTTATGTTGTCTCCTTTGTAACTTGGCAATTTGACTCCATTCTTCTCCTCAAAGGGGTCTGATCTAGGCTTGGCAAACTGACCAGCCATCCTTCCAACCTAGACATTTAAATAAAAATGATTCAGCACTCCTTAATTTTAAACCCGCCACATTTTGCTTTTCCTTCTTATTTAATTTGTTTTGGCAAAGTTTATCAGCTTCGACCTTTGCTACTTTTAAAGTATGACAGATTACAGCCCTTAACTCTGAAATTTGCTACTTTTCGACAACTTATGTTGTGTTAAAATCCAAACATATTACTTTTCTACAAAAAACATCAAAAAGTAGAAGTTCAAAGAATTGGGATAGATGGAATAGTACATTTGGGGGTAATCCAATATGTTCATTCTTCAACACTCATCTCAGCAAACAATTCATTTTTATGCATATCTTTTACAGAGACACACAGATATGACAAAGAAAAGAATGGTAGATCATTCTTTATTTGGCAATAAATATTATTAATCCCTTGCTCCTGTCCAAACATCAATTACTTAACACGAATTTCGAATACCATTTGCCAAAACATAAACAACTTAATCCGGGATTTAGAAAGTATTCGACAAGGGAATACGTTAAATGACCCAACTAATTGGCAATACAATACGGGATAATTACCTTAATAACAGGCATCTGGCCACCAAACATAAGAACAACACTCATCTGCAGAAGAATTCGAAAAGTGTCACGAATATAAGTAGCACTAAACTCCTTAAAACTCTCCGCACAATCCCCACCTTGCAACAGAAAAGCCTTCCCCATAGCCGCCTCCCCTAATCTCTCTTCCAGCATCCTCGCCTCCCCTGCAAACACTATTGGCGGGAAACTCTCCAGCTTTTTAAGCACTTTTTCGAGCTCATTCTCATCTGGGTATTCAGGAAGTTGCAAGGCCTTCTTGCTCTTCCAGCTATCCACGCTCCATCTCAATGGGCTTGTTGGTTTGGTTGTGTGAACGGCTGAGATGGAACGATGGTGGGGGACCCTGTGAGAAGATGGGGCTGTTCTTGATCTGAAACAAGATGATGATAAACATGGAGATGAGGCGATGAGGCTTGTTGTAATTGCCATTTCAGTTGTGATTCGAGAGATTTTTGGATTTGGATGTCGACAAATTAAACACAGAGATGCATCTGACATGTTCAGTTGCGGCTCGGTTGTCGCATAATATCGGCCTTGTGTAACTCAGATTTTTATTTTTTTTCCTTGATTTTATTTTGCCATAATAGTTTTAGGCACCTGAGATACCGAATCGAAATTGAAAAACTTACGAGCGGATGTGTTTCGGTTTAATGCTAATTTTCTGAAAATTCGCTATATTCAATCTAGATTGAATAAGTTAAAATAAAAATCATCGACTTTGATTCCTAAAAATATATTTATGTCTAGGGGTGTAAATGAGTCGAGCCGAGCCGAATTCTAGAGTGCTCGTGTATCGTTTGTTAAAAAATTAGCGAACTCGAACTCGAGCTCGAGTTTGGATCAAGCCAATAATACTGTTTGAGTATCGACTCATTAAGGAACAATTCTGTTCACGAACGGCTCGCGAACCGCTCACGAGCTATGTCACGAGCTTTTGCTCACGAACCGCTCATTAACTTACGCTCACGAACATGTCTCACAAATTTTTGCTCAACAACCGCTCATTAATTTTGTTCACGAGCTTGTTTAATAAATTTTGTTAACGAGCTAGCTTATGCTCATAAATTTATATACGAGCTTGTTTGTTATTTAATTTAATTAAAAAAATAGATTAAAATTCTAACAATATTTTAATTTATGCTCTAAAGAATCATAAATTCATAATAAATCATCCATTAATAAAACTCCCACATCCACGAGCCATGTTCACGAGCCAAGTTCACGAACTCATAATTCGAACTTGTTCGCGAACTATCGAGTCGAACTCAACTGTGCTCAAGTTCAGCTCGTTTATAAAACGAACCTTAAAATTGTGCTCAAGTTCAGCTCGTTCATGAATTGAACCAAAATCGAACTGAGCTTTTCTCGAACCGAACACCGAGCGGTTATCGAGCGTATTAATTCATTTACAGCCCTATTTATGTCCATAATAATCTAGTCATATATAATATAATTCTTATATACACCATATATTTTTATATATATCTTAAAATTATAAATATTATATCTAATTTTTAACTTTAGTTAGATTTATATAAATAAAGAGATATTGATTAATTGATATATTTCTTTGATAAAAAAGAAATTTTAGTTTTATTTATTATATAGGTTGTTTCATAAAACAAATTCGATTCATTTTGATTCAGATAAATAAATAAATTTTATTTTTGGTATATTCGGTTGTACAAAGTTTTTGACAGAATAGGCTGAATGATCAACCCACATCTTGAATAATACATATTTTTATTATCTATTTATATGTATATATGTTACAAATAATAATTTTATTTTTATATTTATTAATTATTTTTATTTTTGCTAAATAAACTATTTATATATTATAACCAAGAAAATGCATAAAATTGAGTGAAGTTTGATAAAAAGCAGGTAAAATGGTGGGATTAATTAATATTTACCAATAAATTTGAGATAGTCGGATAAATAGTAGGTGTAACAATGTTTTATATTATTATTAAGTAATGAAAGAAGGATAATGCTACATACCCAAAATAATTTCCAACTCTTTTTATCGAGTCCGGATCCTCTATCTCTTTTTTGTGTCCTCTTGTATGTCCCCTCTTTTCTATTGGTCAGTTCCTTACTCTGCACGTGAATTATAATTTCTTTTTATTCTTTCTCTGATAGTTTTTCACCGTTAAACTTTTTCAAATTTATATAACCTACATTTTTATTATTGAAATATATTTTATTTATTTTTTTATAAAAAAACATGTTGAATATAAGATCTATTTTAATATAATAATATATACCCAAATGTTGCATTTTTTAAACTAGAAAAGTAACAAGTATGTGTATAAAATATATAAACTGATTTCATCCTACACATAATAACAAGACCCCCTTGCATGCACACTAATATTTTTAGCTAAAATTAGAATTAAAAAATATAAATGATTAGAATTATATCATTTATATTTTTTTATTTTTTTTGCCACATATCATTTATATTTTTAATATCACTGAAATAATTAAAAAAAACATTAATTTATTATTAAATATCAAATTGACTGATTTTATTTACAAGGCTAATTTTAATTATAAAACTAGTGTGCATGCAGGGGGCCTCGTTATTATTTGTGGGATGAAATTCTAATTTATATTTTTTATACACATATTTTATATTTTAATAATAAAAATGTAGGTTATATAAATTTGGAAAAGTTTAACTGTGAAAAACTATCAGAAAGAGAAACTATAATGCACGTGCAAGGAACTGACCAATAGAAAAGAGGGGACATACAAGGGGACACAAAAAGGAGACAGATGATCCGGACTCCTTTTTATCATGCTAGGTATTTCATTTGTCCCAAATTTTTTTACCAAATGATGTATTGAAATTTGATTGGTTGCATTGCCCCCATAATAGTGGGAACAAATTCTTTTATGATACATTTATGTTCACAGAGTGAACGGGACCCGGACCTGCTTTTTCACAAAAGATATGTTCTAGATTCTTTTCCGATCAGATTAAACAGAATTTTGGAGTTTGGTACTTGTATGCATCCGGGGGATCGAGTGGTCACTCTACTGAATCTGACCCCTCCTCACTTGTGTTTTGCGTATGAAGGGATCAACTTATAATGTGTTGTCTTCTCTTTCTTTATCCAACTCCAACTCCCAGCATACCATCAATTAAAGTAACAATGTTGATCCATATATCTGTTTTACTCATTCACAGATAACCCGATGCTAACTCAAAACACAAGATTACAAGCATATAAATTGGCATCAATAGTTATGCACTCCAACAGTCTAATACATAAATTGGTGATTTAAAGGATCAAATGGGTGCTAAAATCAAATCATTTTATGTGAGTGATTATTATTATCAGACTCAAGGGGATTGCGGCCAATCAAATCCAGCATCCTGGGCATCAAGACCATTGTAAAACCACATTTCCACATTATCAATACTATGTTCATCTTCTGAAATCCCATCCCTGTAATTATCCGCGTCACCAGCAACAAAATTCCATGCCAGATATCCAGAACAAGTAGAGTAATCAGAGCAACCTTCCCAACTACTTACGTCAGGACTGTGATCGACGACAAGGGGTCCAACAACCTCTAGTCCAGGGAAGTTATGAACAAGTTTCGTGTCAAGACTGACATTCCAACATCCTCGAACATCCAGTAGTTTGAGCAGCCTACAGTTTGTTAGTATCTCGACTACACTATAAGTACTGACAAGCAGATAGGCGATCTCAAGGTGCTCGAGTTGAGGCATCGTGGCAGCTATGGCAAGAGCCTCATCGTCTTGGGAGATCTTTCCTATTACCTCCAGTGGGTGCATTATTCTGCGCAATTTACTGAGAAACTGACAGTGCTTTCCGATAACCTCTAGACCCGGGGCTCCAATATGAATGCAGTAACTCAAATCCAAGTAGGTGATTGAAGAGAACTTCCCAGCAACTTGTTTCATCATGGAGTCACTTATCGTACTTCTTGGGATGCGTAAAGTCCGAAGAGTCTTGGCACTAGCAACCAATGCAAGACAGGAGTAAACAATGACCCAAAAAGACAAATTTTATTTTCTCACAAAGCCTAGAACAAAAATGTGTAGTTTACTAGTAATAAGTACTACGAGGTGTTTAAGTTTGCGAGTTAAATAAATTAGTTCCAGAACAAACTGTAGCTTTTTGGAACTACAACAGACCATTGAATTTATGAATATCATCTTCCATGAAATGAATCAACTCTAGAGTTTTAAGTTCATAGCGCAAGTATCAGTCAGGACGATAAATTCTATTACGCACACTAATGAATTTCCACATTACTAAGAGAGTCAATTGCTATATGCAGACTGCAGTGGCAGTCTGCATACCGAGGACATAATGATAATCATACTAATATAATATGAACAAGCCTAAATGCCCTTTTAACCTCAAATTTGGGGTGTGTACTGATACGCCCTTAATGTTTTAACTCGGTCGATTCAACCCTTCAAGTATCCGATATTGTTCCGATTAGCCCTCATATCAAAAAATGGTATATAACGGATGGACAATCATGACATTTCACACTCGTGAGGGTTAAAAAGACACTAAACATTGAGGATTAAAAGGATTAAAAAACACATTTAATGTATTTTTTAAGGGTTAAAAGGAACATCTAATGTATTCTAATTAGGGATTAAAAGAAACGAGCAAACTTTATTTTTAATAGTAATTGTCAAGTTTACGCTCCGTGATATACCCTTTTTTGATTTTATCCTGGTATGAGGACTAATCGGAACATATCAGATACTTCGACGGTTGAATCAGCCGAGTTAAAACCGCATCAGCACATACTCCCAAACATTGAGGGTTAAAAGGGTATTAAGCCTATGAACAATGAAGTAGTGTTTTATGGACTTACTGGACTGAAATGAAGCTATACATTCGATCAGTGGAGAGGCCAGTAACACAGAGTTTGCGGAGTGAACCACAGCTACGTCTGATAAGCATTTGAAGCATTCTGTCAATGTTTTCAGGCGGCTGATATCGACTCCATTCTTCAATATCTATTTGTTGCCAGCAATAAGGCCCCATGACTGCTCTTCCCCATGATTTGCACACCCTTGGGACAACAGTGAGCACTTCCTGAAGGGAAAGTTTATCGAATATAAGGCCAAGTGCATCAGGTAATAGTTCATCCCAACATCTCACATTGCATCCTTTTTCCATTTGCTTCTCTTCTTTCTCAATTTTGCTTCTTTTTTGCTGTCAACAAGTAAAACCGAAACAACGGAATTACAACACAGACAACTAGACAAGCAACTATGGAACAGATGAATGAAAGAAATATGTAAAATATATAGATCAGATGAATGAGAATATAATTAAACAAGAAGTTTCCGAATGAGAGGCTAAGGAACAGCTAGAACTGAAGAAAACAAATCAAGTAGAGAGTTAAAATGAGCAAGCAGACTGCAGAGAGAGTAACGATTATATACATATGATTGCACAAGAAAACAATGTTGTGGATGTTTAAGAAGAGAAGTTGGTGGATTCTGTATTCTTTTGTCTACCCGGTCTATTTTAGAGCAAGCCCAACAATGTTTTAACTGAAGTCTTAACTATAATATAAAAATTATGTCCTATTAATTTAGAATATATTTGACCAATTTCAACTTCAATAATGTATATTTTTCATTATTATATATTTAATATTTTGTTATGAAAAGTTTTTCTTCATCATTAAAGGACAATATAAAAGAGAGAGAAAGAGAGTGTATGTGTAATATTTTATTATATAATCTAGTATAGGGCAAACGAAGATGTGCCGTAAAAATAAAATTTGAAGAGATTATCCTAATGATGACATCATTGGATCAAGTTTTTCACCAAATTTCTTAAATTATAACTTAGGGCATTAAATAAAACACATTTTGGATTTGCTCTTTGATACCATGATATTCTACATATTCTCTGTCCCGTTCATTTCTATTACTGTGTCTTTTGTGAATGTTTCAATCAATTACTATACATTCTCAAAATAGTAAAGTATTAAAATATACAATTTATTCTTTTACTATATTAAATAATATTAGTTGGTCTCATCATTAAATTTTATTTTTCTTAATTTCCGTATTCAACCATTTATGTATACTACTCTATGGAACAGAGGGAATAGTGTTTTATTATTATATCAATAATTCTTTTTAATTCATATTTCATATATCTATTCTATATGTTATGTTATCATGTATTCTCTAAAATAAAGACGCGATCAAGTTGGTAAAGACCGGATTAAGTTGGCGTACATCTTATCCTCTCGGTATCTTATCGCATAACTTTTATATTTGGTTTAGTTAGTGAATTTGTTTTCTTTTATATTCCTTCAAGAAGGAAAAGGCAGGGAGTATACAATTACAAGTGCTTTAGAATGAGGAGGCATATACAGTACAATTTGTATAATTATTAGACTCCTCCAGTCGGACTTCTCAATGAGAAGAAAAGAAAGATGGAAATGTCAAACACCTTTAAACAATTAGCAAAGTCATAAACTATACCATCTTTTATACCATTTCTCAATTTTTTCGTGTTGTCATCTGGTATAAGTTCAAACAACGTCGTAGACTTTACTCCTAATTATTCGGCTCCAAGTAATATTTGAAGAGGGTGCATATGATCCCAGGAGAGAAATTGGAACTTTAGTAAATTTAAACGAGGAGGCTAAACTCCATTTGCAGAGCATTGTAGATTTGTACTTCATCCTATCCTAAAATCAAATTGAATCGTGTAACAAAACTCGAAGCATGATATATTGACTTGTGAATTTAGCTGGACAAGTATTTCACCCCTCTAAAGTGTACAACTATTATTGCTGTGCGTAAGTAAGATTCTTTCAGGGGTCACTTGTAATCTATATCCGGAGGCAATATACATTTTGCTTTATTTTATGATTAGCTCTTCTTCGAATTCTTGGCAGCATTTGACTATACCTGCATGATTTTATACTGAGGAATTTCAGCTTTACTTGGGGAAGCAGGGGTAGATTAAAGAAGAGGCGTTGGGGGACAGTACTCCCTAAATTTATTTATTTTTTATATTTTTTCATCATTCTAAATTTCGTAAAATTATAGATTTGTCCCCGCACTATTTAAAAATATATAGATGTTTTTTGAAAATTTGTTTGGTATCCCCAAAATGTTAAATCCTATATCCGCCCTGTAGGTAAATTTGGTTAAGAAGATCGGCTGATAAGGTATCTCCAAAGACATCCCCGAATTTTTTTACCATAAAAATATAATGAAATAATATTTAGTTATAGTAAAATTCTAGGCATTTCAAAAAGTGTTTTTAAAACTTTTTTTCACCTCTTCAATATTTATATTCAAAAAATTTATACAAAAATACATTTTTTTTTAAAAATAAGGACTTATTCTCGTGATGCTAGCTTTTATTTCAGGACTTCTACTTCTCTCTCAAACAGTTTAATCACTTATAAGTCTTAGGGGCCGTTTGGATTAGCTTAAAAGGAGTGACTTCTTGCTTAAATTAAGAAAGTGGGTTAGAAATGAGAAGTAAATAAGTTAATAAAGTGTTTGGAAAAGAAGTAGAAGCTTTAAGAGAAAAATTAGCATTTTCAACTCCTTAAAAGTGTTTCTGCTTATTTACACACACGGATCAAGAAAAGCGGAAGGCAGAAATAACAACCACTTCTCTCAACCAAACAGCCGTTTAATTTATTTCTCACCTATAATCCACTTTTTTACTTTAAGCAACAAACACTATAAAGATTACTTATATAGGCTTATATTTCCCGAAATGCAACTCTGAAGCAGAAGTACATGTTACATGTATGAGCCATTTTGTTTGGTAAAGCCTCTCTATAATTCTGATCAGAGCATTGACGCTACTACTGCATTCACCCTGATATTATACGCCACCCATATACCAGTGTCACCCATATGTCAAACTCCATGTTATGATCATAACCAGCCCCTTTGTCTTATCTTCATTCCTCACCGCTTAATTTTGAACGTGCACATTCCCTGCCTGATCAGACGGGCTCACAGATGGACTGGGTTGGGCCAAAGCCCATGTAGGATTTCTGAAACAAACTTTTTTTTATCATTAATAATATTTTGTGTGATAATGGCAAAGCCTTATATCGTTTGGACTTTTTAGTTTTTATAGTTTGGGTCGTATAAGTAATATATTAGTAACTTTTTTGTTACTTGTATTTATGTATATCACTTCACAATCTGACATTGTTTATGAAGTTTATATTTGATTATATAAATATTTATATAAAAATATTTATAAACTTGAAATTTTAATAGCATAGGATGCTATAAAATGAAGCAAACTTAAAAAATAAAGGACTTCTTAAGGTCCAATGTAGGTTGCTTTACAAACTCTAAAGAATAAGAAAGGAAGGATGGTTAAATTAAAAAAATATTTATAGATACCGAAATTCTTAAAATGCATTTCATAACTTGATTTTATATAGGACGTTGTATAGGTGTATCAGATTAATAAATGAATATCAAAAAATAAAAATCTGGGGTGATTTATATTTTTTTAAAAATCTTTTAGAAAGTATAACGTAAATAGACTGACCTGGTTTGTTTACATTTAAAAAAAATATGATGTATTGAATTTTATTTGAAATGCAAAATTGAATATCTAATTCTAAGTAGGTTTATATTTGATAATATACAACTATATATGAATATTGATGAATTTGAAATTTTAATAGCATAGGATGCTATAAAATGAAGCAAACTTAAAAAATAAGGATTTTTTAAGATTCAATATAGGACGCTTTACAAACTCTAAAGATTAATAAAAGAAGGATGATAAAATTAAAGCAAGATTTATAGATACCGAAATTCTTACAATGCATTTCATAACTTGATTTTATATAAGACGTTATACAATCGTATAAGATTAATAAATGAAGGTCAAAAAATAAAAATCAGACTAGGGTGATTTATATTTGTTTAAATCTTTTGAAATTATAACGTAAATAAAGTGACTTGGTTTGGTTGTATTAAAAAAAACACGATGTATTGGATTTACTTGAAATGCAACATTGAATCAGTGATTCTAAATAGGTTTATATTTGATTATATAAAACTTTATATAGAAATATTTACAAACATGAAATTTTAATGGCATAGAATGCTATAAAATTAAGTAAACTTAAAAAATAAATGACTTCTTAAGATTGAATATAAGACGCTTTACAAACTCTAAAGATAAATAAAAGACGACTAGTAAAATTAACGCAAGATTGTAAATACTGAAATTCTTACAATACAATTCATAACTTAATATTATATACGACGTTGTATGGTTGTATAAAATTAATAAATGAAGGTCGAAAGAATAAAAATCAGACTGAGGTGATTTACATTTTCTTAAAAAAACGATCGAAGAAAACCCATTGATGATATATGTATTCTGAGTTCGATTATCCAATAGATTACTGATAATTTATTATTAAAAAAAAGGATGTTGATCCTCATTATTACTATATCCATCATTAATGACCTAAATATTGAGATCCGGAAAAATGATCAGAAATATCATTTATTAACACTACATCGTGTAGCGTTTTAGATATTAATAAAAAATGTTACATGATATAGCGTTAACGCTACATCGTGTAGTGTTTTAGATATTAATAAAAAAAAGGTACATGGTGTAGCTTTCTGTTGATGCTACATCGTGTAGCATTTTGCTGTGGTTAAAATAACAAAACGTTACACGATATATCGTTTTCTTTTCGAATTGAAAATGCTAGGTTATCATGTATTAATAACTAATATTTGAGACATTTTTTCCAACTCTGTTATTCTGGACATTACTTTCGGATTTTGTGAGATTTGAGACCATCTCTCACCAGAAAAACACCCAAATAATTAGAGCTGTAATGGGTCGTTTGGTTAAAGAGGGGATATGGGGTTGGAATGAGGAATCGGGTTAAGCTGGTATGGGTTTAAGATATCATATCTAATATCAGGTGTTTGGTTGAGTGGTGGAATGAATATGGTTGAATTATAATATTTATGAGTTATTAATTGTAATTAATTTAAAATATTATTAAATTAATATTTATATATATTTTTGAGTCATTAATTTCATTTTATATTAATAATCTACATGAAATGATAAAAATAGTAATGAAAATAAAAGGAAGAGAGTTTGATTCCTGAAACCCATGTTTCATACCCACCTCCTCCCTTGGGTATGAAAATCTCATACCTTTATGGGTTTGAGGAATGGGTTTGGGGGAAGAAAATTTTCAGCCAACCAGGTATGGATTTGGAATGAACAACTGATACCACAAAAGCGCGATCCAAACGACCCCTAAATAATTCTTTCGAGGTTCCAAGGCCTTCTTCTGAGATTGACTAAACTCTGTAGCACAATAATTTATACTGAATATTCCGAATTTATAACATTTTGGCAATCATCGTATTGTCATGTATGCGACTTTCACAAAGCAGGGCATATTGCATAATTTGTACTATAAAAAACCACAGAGACCTGAAACTATCTTGCACCAACCTTCAGAAACAAAGCAAAGAGCACAAAACACAAAAAGCTCTGATTCGAAAATGACTCAAAAACCTCATGCAGTACTCGTTCCATATCCTTCACAAGGCCATGTAACTCCAATGATGAGGCTTGCCAAGCTCCTTCACTCCAGAGGCTTCCACATCACCTTTGTCAACACCGAGTTCAACCACAAGCGTCTCATCCGATCCAAAGGCCCCGAATCTGTCAAAGGATTTTCGGATTTTCAGTTCGAGACCATACCAGACGGATTGCCACCATCCGACCAAAATGCTACCCAAGATATACCTATGTTATGTGACTCGACGAGAAAAACATGTTTGAAACCTTTTAAGGAGTTGCTTGGCAAGTTGAACTCGTCGCCTGAGCTGCCTCGAGTGAGTTGTGTGGTTTCTGACGGTGTTATGTCATTTGGGATCAAAGCAGCGGAGGAAATGGGCATTCCGGCTGCTCAATTTTGGACCGCTTCGGCTTGTGCTATGATCGGGTATTTGCATTATCGTGAGTTCATTAGCAGAGGCATATGTCCATTCAAAGGTGTGTACTTTTTACACATTTCAATTTATCAAGTTTTCGTCTTCAAGAAGGTTCAGATTTTACAGTTCTTTATTTTCACTCGTTCCCCGCAGAACTGAATCCTGCTCTGTATAATATATGATGATACATTTTAAGCATATATGAATGGTATTCAGTTACGTATATAGTGCCTGTTGGGAAAGCATCAGAAGTGCTTCTTTTCCAAAGAAGTTAGCTTCTGTTTTTCTTACCCGTTTGTGTAAAAAAGTAGAAGCACATTTTAGAAGTTACAAATGCTAGCTTTTATCTGAGAGTTTCTACTTTTTTCCCAAACACTTTAATCACTTATAAGTCTTAACTTGCTTCTTACTTCTACTTCACTTTTTTTACTTTAATTAAGAAGCACTTATTTTAAGATCATGGTGACAACTGATCTTGTCGGTTGTCACCATGATAGTTACCTGAATTTTTTTCCACAGTTTGCGGTCTCGTTCTGCAATTTGTTGAATGATTCTCAATCTGGTGTGATCAAACATCAGACATACTGTCTTTATCTAGCAACCACTTACAAACAATTATAGAAACTGCAATTTTATTAGTATTGTTTTTTTATGCGAGTGGTTGCCTGTTGGGGAAGCTGAATAGCTGATGCGATCTATATTACAATAATACGCTTAAACTAATTGCAACATATTCCTCCTTAAGATGCCATTATCAAAGTCAATACTAACAGATTAAGCAAGATTCCCATGGGTATATAATGTTAAATTGAAATTTAATTATATAGTTTAGTAACTTTAGGCCTCTTGTTTATTTAGTTTGATCTTACAACACATATACTAATACATCTAAATATTGATGGCGCGCAGATGACAAGTATCTCACGGATGGCACACTGGACAAAGATGTCAACTGGATAACGGGACTAAAAGATGTGCGATACAGAGACGTTCCAAGTTTCATTAGAACCAGTGATCCGGATGATATAATGTTTGATTTCATGGGTGAAGAAGCTCAAAATAACTTGAAAGCCCCTGCCATAATTTTCAACACTTTCGAATCATTTGAAACTGAAGCACTGCAAGCACTGATCTCCAAGTTCAATTATACCAACATCTACCCAATCGGGCCTCTTCCACTGCTAGGCCGTCATGTACCCGAGAAAAGTCAGGTCAATTCACTCAATTCGAGTTTATGGAAGCCAGACTCCAAGTGTCTCGAATGGCTAGACGAGAAGGAAGACGACTCTGTTGTGTACATAAATTACGGAAGTGTGACAACAATGACAAAAGAACATTTTGTGGAATTTGCATGGGGACTTGCCAATAGTAAGCGTTCATTTTTATGGATCATTCGAGAAGATATTGTGATGGGAGATTTGGATTCAGCTGGCTTGCCCGCGGAGTTCTTAGAGGAGACTAAAGACAGGGGAATGTTAGCAACATGGTGCGCACAAGATCAAGTCCTGGCACATCCTGCTGTGGGTGCATTTCTAACACATTGTGGTTGGAATTCGATGATGGAGACGATCTGTGGTGGTGTGCCAGTTATTTGCTGGCCATTCTTTGCGGATCAGCAAACAAATTGTCGATATTCATGCAAGGAGTGGGGAATTGGGATGGATATCAATGACGATGTGAAGCGGGAAGAGGTGGAGGTGGTCGTGAAGGAAATGATGGGCGAGAAAGGGAAGGGACTGAGGAAGAAGGCTAAAGAGTGGAAAAGAATAGCAGAAGAAGCTACTGATGTCGGGGGATCATCTTATGTCAACTTTGATAAGGTTATAAGGGAGGCTTTGCATTTTGAAGGTTCTGGTATATGAGAGAGTTTTAAGTTTATAATGTGAGTGTTGTGTGTTGCTCTTTCGTTTTTGTTTGCAGAAATTTTACTACTTTGTTGTCTCATGTCTCACCCTCTTGTATGTGCCTTTTGATTTTCCGAAATTTCCTGTAAATTCTTGATTTGAATTATATTGTTTCCTGCGATACAAATCTGTCGGTTGATTATGATAGCATAGGAAGATACTAAAAGACATCAGTTTTTCTACTGAAGACCCGCAACAAATATTGAAGTATTTCAAAGAAATGTAATTTAAACTACTGAATCAACCATTGAGTAACCGCAGTAGTGCCCTTGACCATTTTCACCTAATAATCTAGGCGTGAAAATGTCACACACGATCCCGACTCAATCCGCAACCTGATTTAGTGAGACAAACCTCGAAAGTGACCCGAAAATTATCTGATTGACCTGAAATTATTTCTAAAAACTTCATTTTCCAGTTTTATTCAATTTTAAATTATTTTAGCTTAACTCAAAATCGACTCGATTGCTGACACGAACACGACCTGTTACAAAGAATCCGACCGTTCCTATCCGGGGTTTTTCAGCCCATCCGAAGAAAAATACTCCTAGAAGTATCCAGGTTTTAGGAGTACAGGCGTGTCAGCAAACTACTGAACCGGCTGGGTCCATTTCACTTTAGTTAAAAACAAAAGAAAAACATGATGAAATTAGGTAAACTTGATGACGGCTGATGTTCGTGCACTGACAGTGATGTGATACTCTGCTCCCAACATCAAACACCTCCCCATCAATTTTCACAACAAGATCCCATAACCATGTCCAAGTGTTTCAGCTTCACGTCATCCCGGGACTGGTGTTACAGACACAACTTCACCTACGCAGGCCTCAAATCATCCACCACTGACCTCAAAGACGGCACCATCATCCACTGCTGGATCCCCAAGAAACACAAACCCAATAAGCCCACTTTAGTTTTGATCCATGGCATTGGTGCCAATGCTATGTGGCAATGGAACACTTTCATACCCTCCTTGGTTTCCAAGTTTAATGTCTATGTCCCTGATTTGCTGTTTTTCGGGGACTCGTATACTTCCAGGCCTGAGAGGACAGAAGGGTTCCAGGCTCAGTGTGTGATGAGGGCTTTGGAGGGTCATGGGGTTAAGAGAATGAGTGTTGTGGGGCTTAGTTATGGGGGATTTGTGGGGTATAGTTTGGCGGCTCAGTTTCCGGATGTAGTGGAGAGGCTGGTGGTTGGCTGTGCTGGGGTTTGTTTGGAGGATGAAGATATGGAACAAGGGATGTTTAGAGTTAAGAGCGTGGAGGAGGCGGTGGATATTTTGTTGGCTCAGACACCGGAGAAGTTGAGGGAGCTCGTGAAGCTTTCGTTTTATAAGCCCTTGCAGCCTTTGCCTTCCTGCTTTTTGTCTGATTTTATTGATGTATGTGTTTGTTATTCTTCGTTTTCTTGACTATTTGGTGTTCAATTTGGTATTGCTTTATCATATCAAATGGATGCTTGGATTTGTAGAATAAACCATACTTAGCGTAGAGCAGGGTGAGGTTTGGGGGAGAGGTAGAATTTAATCAGAACTTAGTACCTCGCCTCATCTCTACTGTTAGGAGAGGTTGTTCTCATGGAGACAATAACTTTGTCGGTGAAAAAGAAATGAAAAATGGGGGCATCACTACTGCTCTGAGTAAAAGACCACAAATTTAAATCTCAACTACTTGCATTGGTATGATTTAGCTGGCCTCTACACATCACCTTGCCATTCCTGTACAATGTATTATTCTTAGTGCTCCGCTTCAGTTCCTTAAGAAATTTTGAAGCTGCACTATAGTTATTCTCCATGTTCATCAATTTTTTTATGTCTTGCAAGTTTCTTTGGTTATATACATCAAGAATTTTGAAATAGTTTTAAGTAGATTGTATGATCTTAGATTTAAGTTCAGTCACCCTATTGTATTGATCACAAGCTCAGGGAGGAAAGTATTGACATACAATTTCAGATATATACTACACTCACCGAACTCAATCACAAATTGAGGTCTATGTTTACTGAAAGATAGCAAGACACTGTAAATGTCCCTTGTCCTACTTGAGGAAGTTAATAAGCACCAACAAGGTTTCAAAGGGAGATAATAATCAGATGCTTTCTATTTTCCAGGTGATGTGTACTGAAAACTTACAAGAGAGAAGAGAGCTTATTGAAGCACTACACAAGAATAGGAAATTATCTGATCTTCCGAGGATTACTCAGGTTGCTATGATTTTCTTGTTACTAATATGTTTTCGGCACTGTTCCCAGGCTGCCTTTAACATTGGTTGACTGATTTGATATGTGCCTTGATGCAGCCAACCCTGATTATCTGGGGAGAAGAAGATCAAATATTTCCAGTGGAATTAGCACACAGATTAAAAAGGTGAAGATGATATCTTGATTTTATCATATTTCTAAAAATTCGCATCTGCTTTAGATGCCTGCATGCTCTATTGTCATTTGTCACACTGGCTCAGTATAAAAACAATAGATCTTACTGATGTTTGAAGTAGAGACAGGTCTATGTACATTTTACATATATTAGAACTGTAAAGCATGTCATCGCGTGTTACACATTTCTATCATTTGACAGATACGCACATTTCACAGGCATTTAGGTGCAAATGCAAAACTAGTACTCCTAAAGAAAACAGGGCATGCAATCAACATGGAGAAACCGAAAGAATTGTACAAGCACCTCAAATCATTTCTTATTGAACCTCTCCCAGGCGAGCAGGGCAGCAGTCACAAGGTAGACTAATCGATTGTGTTCAGGGTTCAGGAAAATCATACATTTGGATGTTTTTGCTCAGTAAATCATGCACTTGTATTTCATATATTTCAAATGTCTGCGAAGAGGCTGTTGCAGCAGTAGCACAAATACAATCAATCATTAATACTGAAAGACCGAGAAATGAAGGTGATTTGATTACACAGTCTTATATTTGTTCTCAGTGGCGGAGGGACATGGGGGCCTCTGGGTGCCCATGCCCCCATAGGTTTCAGAAAAATGTATATGTTTTTATATGAGATTCATATATTTGACAATATTAATCTACAAAATATTATTCCTCGTGTTCCTGGAATGTTAAAAATTGCTCCTAGAATATTAAAAATTAAAAAGTGCCCCCTTGTCTGTCAAAAAAAAAAGAGTGCCCCCTTGAGCATTGTGTTCTGCCTCCGCCACTGTTTGTTCTGCTTATAACTTCAGTGCAGTAGTTGTTTATTGTTTTATGCAACACACTTAGCCAAAGAGATAATAATAACACATACTCAGAAAATAATCAAAGCAACTTTAAATAACAGAAGCTTGTGTATATTTATTAACAAGTAAACTTACCAATATAAGTGTACTTAACTTTATGTATTTAATTTTACTTGCATATGGAGTGAGCTGAGTATATTGGCCAAAATACATACACAGTGAAACTGACTTGTGGTTTACTGAGGGGGAAAAGTTTCACACTTGACCCTAAATCTCTAGTACTCCTTCCGTCCTTCTCATTTCTTTACAGTTTTTTCACACTGCTCGACACGCATTTTAAGGCGCATATAAAACATAGTTCTGTAACTTATTTTTGAAATTTTCTTTTTTGTATAAAAATTCAAACATCAAATTTTTATTCAAAAGAAAAAAAAGTTCAAAATAATTTATCGAACTACGTTTTACGAGAGCATTAGAATGTGTGCCGAGCCTCCGTCCCCCAATGTAAACAAATGAGGGGGACTGAGGGTAATTACCTATGGTTTAATCAGGAAACTAGGGTCATATAAGAGATTATAAGAAAAGGAATATGCGACTGCCCCTCCCCTCACATGAGGTAAGCACTAAGGCACATCGCAAACCATTGCCTCCCGCATCAGCTAGTTTACCAATCAGCACATAGCCGGTTCACCAATAAACAGGGCCTCTACTCTCTAGCACTAGCAACTGTCAACTTCAAGTGACACAACCAGAACAGTGCTTTTAAGAAATTCCAGTTCTCTAAAATGTCATTCATTGAAATTGAACCTTTTAAACTATATTTCAGAGTTCATACCAGAGCCCAGCACTACCCAAAACCAGAAGCCAGGTAAGTACAGTTAATATGAATTTCTTTATGGGTCCAGATTCACATACATATACACTGATGAAACATTGCTTCATGCTGAGATTTTTTACATCAAAAATTGCCACATCTACTACATATCAAAAGAAGAGACTGCAAATAGTGTTTTTGGCAAAAATTTACATTAATAAAATTTACTCAAGAGGAAATTTTGGTAAAATCTTATTCTACTATGTTTTGTGAAGTCCAGTAAACCAAAGTAACTAGATAACTGGAACATAACCAAAATAAAAGTATAACAAAATCGTAATGATCTCTCAAATTAAATAAATAAGTACCATAAAACAAGTCTAATAAGATTCAATAGAACAGTATATGTTATCACAAAATCACCTTAACCAAACTAGTATTTTAAACTAACAAAGAACATCATCAAAACTCAAGGTAATGTTCAGTTTATGCAGCAATAGAGGGCTTGGAGGCTGCAGATAGCCTGGACCTTTTCTTTGCCAAGCTCTCACTGCGCTTTTCACGCTGTTCCTTCAACCTACTAGCAAGTAGCTTTTGGTAGTCAGCTGCCTCTGACTTGGCCTTAGCAATCCTTTGCTTCTTCTTCGCAATTCTAGCACGCTTCCTTTGCAGAGTCAATGGAGTCACCAGCCTCTGAATTTTTGGAGCTTTACTGATTTTCTTTCCTGTAAAGATAGTTTTTCAGAAATAAGTATATGTATTACAACATATATTAGTTGGAGCATCATTTCTTTTAATTTTCTTTGTTTGTAAATTAAAAAAATGTATACACGCACACACCCAAGTCTCTACCAAGACCTGAACCCTATGCACCCCTTTTACTAAGAGATGATTGTTATCCCCTAGACTATACTGTTAGGATTATATTTGTAACCTTTACATATCGGTCAATACTCATCTGATTTTATCTATGACTCAGTTCATAAGGTGCACAGATATATCTCATAAGAACAAGAACAAAAAACTCACCAGCTTTGGTTGTGAATGTCCGACGATAGGTGTTGACATACTTCCTGACATCATCATCCTTTGTAAGGTTAAAGAGTTTCCTGATCTTGGAAGCCCTCTTTGGACCTCTCATCCTTGGCTTCTCAACATCAGTCAGACCAGGGAGATCATTCTCACCCTTCTTCACAATAACCAAGTTAAGAACAGAGAGGTCAGGGCTCACAATGCATCCTCTAACAGACTTCCTACGACGCTCACCATTACGTCTACCATATCCCCTGAAGCAAGGAGTTCCTGAACATAAGACACAAGTAAATCAAATGGACATTCTAGTACTTCTACTAGTTAGCATCATATCCATAACAGACCAACCAACCTCTAACAAGCAAGAGGCGAACACGGCCAGGAGTCAACACTCCCTGCTTCATTGGAAAACCTTGCTTGTCGCAGCCTCCCATGATCTTGAAAACATAGCCCTTGAACTCCTGCAACAATTTAACATGAGGAACATTACCACGGTTGCCAAAAGGAGATTTAAAAAGTGAACTGCATAATAGATAGCATACATACCTCACCCAGAGCATCTCCGTTCACCTCCTGAGAAATCCTCTTGTCATAGAAAGCACGGCTGCGTAATGAAGTTAAGCATTTAGTAATATATTATGCCATTGGAATTTACAAAGTACAACCTTGTGCAGGAGCTCAAGAACCACACATTTTTGACAAGTTAAAAATGAAAGATCTACTAAATATTACTATTCTGGGTGATATATAATGTAAAAAATAAAACATGTACTAACAACCGTTTTAAATGACTTTAACATGACGATGGCAAAACACCAAACCCTAAATAACAGCTTATCGCCGTTTGACCTATTCTAGACTATCGATTTCTACTTTAAGAGAATAACATTGGGCTATATATAATAGCATTGGAGGATATTCAACTTAATAATCTGTCGGAAATATCATACCATGTTATAAAACAAAACATTTAACGATACAAGGTGTATGGTATAGAAACTGGCTAACACCAACAAAATCTAAAATTATTAAGTCCCAAAATTAACTATGTAACAACTAATGCCAACGTCGAAGCATTAATATAAAAAAATTTAAGATAAAACAATAAATGTTAGAAACAAATTTAGAAATGCACCGTGACAATAAATAAATGGAATGTAAATACTAATATCACTTGTAAAATTCGACATAAACACGATGATTACATTTACAAAGACAAGAGAAGCAGAAAGCTATAATAATCAATCGAAAAATGAGCTACATTATCTAGCGTTTAAGATTTCTTCTATTTGCACCGAATTCATAAACACACATATATATATATATTGACAAGAAAAACATACAGTTTGAGATCGTCATCGATTTCAAGCTTCTTCTGACATCCAGTTGTGGGATTAGCGATGTTGAACTGTAACAATTAAAACAAAGTAAACAGTAAATCAAATAACAGCATTTATATACAGATATTTGTATATATAGGGAGGGAGAGAGATAAAGAGAATACGAACCTTCATTTTTCTTCTTCAAGGTGAATATTTGTTGCTGCCCGCTCTCTCGCTCTCCCTCTCTCTCTCCCCCCCCTTCTCTCTCTGTGGCTGCTGCGTCTGGTGTCTGCGTTATTAGGGTTTTGGGAGTTCGGTATATAATTCATTAACCTCGTTATTGGGCTTTTCGTCCAGTTTTTATTTGGGCTTATGGCCCTTTATTTCCGGTTTTGTTTGATAATTTTATATTATTGCAATGTACAATCTACATTTATAATTTTATTATTTATATTTTAAATTTAATTAAAATACAAGCCACATAGGGCTGGCATAAGTCATAAATTAGCCATAGAGATGGCAACAGGTGAGATTTCGGATATCTAAAAAATCTCAATCCAAATTATTTTTATAATCCAAATCAAAATCCAATTGTGTTTTAAATATCAAATCCACGGGTTTCAGATCGAATTCAAATTTATCTGAAACTCAAATTCCAAAAGGTAAGTAGTATTATAGTAATTTTACCTTTGATTTTCTCTCACTTGAATTTCATTTAATTTATATTTAAACTACATTAATAATAAATTATTACACATTAAATAACATTTGGAACTGTATGTAATAATTTCTAAATAAAAATCTCCATTATATGGAGTCTGAAAATTTAAAGTAATTTATTAATTAAATAAAAAAAAGACATAATCATCCACGAATATACACATTCGCACTAGTCTATATACTATAGGCAAAAGTAAATATACCTAAAATTGAAAAAAGTACATTAGTATATTATATATTTATATAAATATATGTTGGATTTTTTTCGGGTTCGAATCAGGTTTGGATTGGATATTGGATTTCGGGTCGATTTCAGTGCGAAATACATAATATCCAAATCCAAACTCTTTCTGGTTTAAAAAATGGATCCAAATCCAAATCCAACAAATATTGGATTCGGTGAAATTCATTCAGGCCGAAATGGATTGGATATCCATCCTATCGGGTTTTTTTTTTGCCATCCCTAATTACCTAAAAATCAAATTTATTTCTATTATTATATCTTTAATAACTCATAAATAATTAATAAGTCAAAATTACACAATTGAACATTTTTACCAAGTCTATGTCCCAGCTGCTTTGATCATCAGACATGAGAGATGAGACTTGAATTCTTTCAAGGCTGCATGTACTGTATGAATATAAGAGTCATGCTCACACGATGACAGGGGGTCATGTTCAACATTGATACTATTATTATTGCCAACACGACGAGTGAGTCCTGATTTCAACAATTTATGCGATGTCACAATGCTTCTCCAAACGTAACTTTGGTTAGCTCCAAGTTTAGCTGATAAGAAACTATCTTTAGGATAGTACTTTGCTTTGAAAATTTTATTCACTAAACTGTTAGGATTAGTGACTAATCTCCAAGCCTGTTTTCCTAAAAGCGCTAGATTAAAATCTGCCATTTTCCTAAAATCCATCCCTCATTCTGATTTTTTTTTTCGCACCCAAACGATCCAATGGATACCTTTTGATTGATTAATTGAGGCCCGTCACCAATATTTGCACATTAAGTTCTCCATTCGATGCATGGTTGCTTAGGTAGAAGGAATATGAATGAGAGGGATGTTAATCTGATTCTCACGATCCTGATCCAGAAACAGGATGATGACTCATAGTTTTGGCGGAAGGACAAGCTAGGGAAATATACGGTTAAGAGTGCATATGCTCTCATTCGGCGTGGCTCGGTTAACTCTAATACGAGTAGCAGCTCGAGGTTTTGGAACAAATTATGGAATTTAAATATTCCATTAAAGGTGAAGCACTTTATATAGCGAGTAGTTTGTAAATGTCTACTCACCAAAGACAGACTCCGTAGTAGACGAGTGGAGGTTGATATCAAATGCTTGGCCTGTAATTTGAGCGGAAAAACGTCACTCCATACAATGGTAACTTGTCCTTTAACTAGTAATGTGACTTTAAAGTTTGTATGACGATCTGCAATATGGTTGCTCACTATTTAGTTCGAGCTCGAACTAAAAAATTTTTAATCGAGCTCGAGCTGAGCTTGGCATCGTTCGACTCAGCTCGGCTCGTTTACACCCCTCATGAAAGAGGGGAAAATTAGTCAAAAAACTTGACATTACCCAAAGTAGAAAAATGCTTATAACCAAAAATCTTAAATTGACTGGGCAAATGAGACTGCATGTGGTGAGTAAAAATAAAAGTTGGGTCTTTAATTATAATGTTGTAAAAATACCGCACACACCATGTTTTGCAATTTCTCAATCTCTTAATAAACACAATCGTTGGTTAATCTTTCTTCGAAAACTAAATTGGCATAACATGACTAATTTTAATGGAAGATTAGTTTGAAACAAACCAAATTATATCTAGTTAAGGTATTTAGATTACACTTCTTCTAAGAGAACTTTAATCTGAAATAGGCTCTAGTTATTTTTTTAAGTTCTAACATCACATATTACTACATAGTACTCCTTAGATTCATGTAACAGCTCTACAAGTATATATCATACTTTTTTCTTATAAGAAAAATCATCAAATTGAGATAAAGGATCATTATGTACTCGTAGATAATTTAATTGAGATAAATTCCAAAATTCTTTTGTTTTAACATATATGTTACAAATTTATCAACTTCTTAAATAAGACTTGTCACACAATAATTATATCACATATCTCGTGTTCAAACCATCAAAAATATTATCAATTTGCATATATAGATTTATGAATCTTCACCTCTTCTCTCGAATAAATGTTTATCTATCGTGTTTTCCTTTGATCTTGTATATAATACGTAAATATTTAGTTTCGATATATATTATAATTAACCCATCAAAATCTTATTATATTGCATTAACTCGAAGATCAAGTAAATAACCTAGTTGCCATGATGAACAAAAAATAATTGACAAGATGATTTTAAGATTTTAATTATAATATAAATGCACATGTTAGTTTTAGTATCTGCAAATATGTCATTGTAATATATTATTAAATATTTATTCAATTTATAATTAATCTATCATCTATAAGAGTTCCATCAGTTTCCTTAATAAAGTGGTTTTCTAATACATGAAATTCTAGTATTTAAGTTGTTGGATGGTGTGTGTGTTGATAAGTGGATTTCATATCCACTTGGAAGCTTTCGTTTTGACTTAAAACGATGAAATGGCCTCAAGCTTTTGGTGTTTTTGATATTTTTTTAGTGTTGTGTTATGTAGGTTTCTTGGAAGGAGGATGAAGAGGAGAATCATAGCTTTCATTGAAAAAAAACGGTGAAGCAATCGGATGCCCGAGGAGAGAGTTATGGGCAAAGAAGCATTCTGCCACTGTGAGGCCCCGGCCTGAGATGTGAGGCCCCGGCCTGAGAATTCTGCCACTGTGAGGCCCCGGCCTGAGATGTGAGGCCCCGGCCTGAGCGCTGAGCGGATTTTTGGCCCGTTTTGACCGTTTTTGATCCGGTTGAAGGCCCGTTCGTTGGGGAAGTACAAGAAAGACTTGGGGGATTAAAAACATAACCTAGAAACATTCCAAGGAGCACGTGACGGCTACGGAGAAGATCGAGATCGAATTTCATAGCTTTTTACTTTTGTAATTCTTCGAAGTAGGCGTAACTTTGGATGCTCGTTTCGGATTTGTTTCTTAACTCTTATTCTCGTACTTTAACTTTGTTTTTCATATTCAGTACCATGTTTACATTCGAACCCATGATGATGAGAAGTTCAATTATGAACTAATCATTATCGTGGGATTCTAGCGGATTTATATATGGATTTCAGTAGTTGATTTGCCTCAATTAATTGTGTGATGAATGATTGATTTCTTCGTATTGGTTGTGCTTATTCTTCTTGGATGCGTAGCTAACATCTAAGTTGTGGGTTAATCTTTATTGAAGCGACAGTGGATATATTGATTTAGAACTTGCCATGCGAACATAGGATTATGTATTCGATATACATGATTAGTGGTGTGATTTTAACCATCTTGCATCGCCCTATGTAATCGTGATAGATAACTTGTTCTTCAACCGTTATGCTTTCAAATTCTATAGACATATAGGGTCTAAGCATAATTGGTGTCTGTTTACCTTCTATCTTAATTGTGGATGTGTAGCAGTATGGTGCACGTATAACGACAGTTAGCGTGTATCAGTTTCGTGTTATCTGATTAGTTATCAACCATCACATATCGATAAGGCATAACTCTGAACGAAGTATATAATGAAGTTAGAATCCCATGTTTTATTCCCATTAGTAATTCGATTTTAATTCTCTTAGTTATAATTCGACTTGATTTAGTTAATTTAGATAAAACCAACCAATTTGTTATTTGTCCGAGCATTGAATAATAGCCATACATTGGTGCATAAGTGCATATTTCTGAATACACCAGTCTCTGTGGGTACGAACTTGAATAATATTCTATATTACTTGTGACCACGTACACTTACCATCAAGAAACTTGTTCGCACAAAATCACGCAAGTGTACGTGGTCACAAGTAATATAGAATATTATTCAAGTTCGTACCCACAGAGACTGGTGTATTCAGAAATATGCACTTATGCACCAATGTATGGCTATTATTCAATGCTCGGACAAATAACAAATTGGTTGGTTTTATCTAAATTAACTAAATCAAGTCGAATTATAACTAAGAGAATTAAAATCGAATTACTAATGGGAATAAAACATGGGATTCTAACTTCATTATATACTTCGTTCAGAGTTATGCCTTATCGATATGTGATGGTTGATAACTAATCAGATAACACGAAACTGATACACGCTAACTGTCGTTATACGTGCACCATACTGCTACACATCCACAATTAAGATAGAAGGTAAACAGACACCAATTATGCTTAGACCCTATATGTCTATAGAATTTGAAAGCATAACGGTTGAAGAACAAGTTATCTATCACGATTACATAGGGCGATGCAAGATGGTTAAAATCACACCACTAATCATGTATATCGAATACATAATCCTATGTTCGCATGGCAAGTTCTAAATCAATATATCCACTGTCGCTTCAATAAAGATTAACCCACAACTTAGATGTTAGCTACGCATCCAAGAAGAATAAGCACAACCAATACGAAGAAATCAATCATTCATCACACAATTAATTGAGGCAAATCAACTACTGAAATCCATATATAAATCCGCTAGAATCCCACGATAATGATTAGTTCATAATTGAACTTCTCATCATCATGGGTTCGAATGTAAACATGGTACTGAATATGAAAAACAAAGTTAAAGTACGAGAATAAGAGTTAAGAAACAAATCCGAAACGAGCATCCAAAGTTACGCCTACTTCGAAGAATTACAAAAGTAAAAAGCTATGAAATTCGATCTCGATCTTCTCCGTAGCCGTCACGTGCTCCTTGGAATGTTTCTAGGTTATGTTTTTAATCCCCCAAGTCTTTCTTGTACTTCCCCAACGAACGGGCCTTCAACCGGATCAAAAACGGTCAAAACGGGCCAAAAATCCGCTCAGCGCTCAGGCCGGGGCCTCACATCTCAGGCCGGGGCCTCACAGTGGCAGAATTCTCAGGCCGGGGCCTCACATCTCAGGCCGGGGCCTCACAGTGGCAGAATGCTTCTTTGCCCATAACTCTCTCCTCGGGCATCCGATTGCTTCACCGTTTTTTTTCAATGAAAGCTATGATTCTCCTCTTCATCCTCCTTCCAAGAAACCTACATAACACAACACTAAAAAAATATCAAAAACACCAAAAGCTTGAGGCCATTTCATCGTTTTAAGTCAAAACGAAAGCTTCCAAGTGGATATGAAATCCACTTATCACACCCCCAAACTTAAACCGATGCTTGTCCTCAAGCATAGACAAACACACAAACACTACTAATGCATGAATGCAACTAAATGCCTACATCTAAATGAATCATGAAGTGTAATCATTGTTAACATATAACCCTCAGAATATGCAACATTCTCGGCATTCATCTCTTTCACATATTAGCCATGTTCTCTTCCACTAACAAGTGTGAAGTGCATCGTGTGTGCTAGCATGCTCTCTAGTGAAACAAAACAAAGACCATCAAACTTCAACAGAGTCCTCACTATGAGCCGTTAATCAGAATCAGGTTTAAACACTTCTTTACTAAAGAGTCAACTACAATTTAGGGTCACTAAAGAATTCCTATGCCTCTCCTATTTTTTCTATTTTTTTTTTCTTTTCTTGCTAAGTCTAAGGTTGGGACGCTTCTCAGTGCAAGTGAGTCACGACCGCCATTCGACTTTGCTTATTCTTTTTTTTTTTAATCAAGTATTTCTCCAGTAATCAAGGGTTGTGAAAAGTCACCAAGAAAATGCTTATTCTAATACATTTGCACTTAATACCAGCACAAGTACATGGATCGTCCCTTTCACATGGCATTGCATTCTACCCATTGATCTCAAAGGAGTACTTGATAAATTTTTTTCTCTTTTTTTTCTGTTTTTTTTAGAAAGGCATATTCATCCCTTAACTCCCCCAAACTTAAGATTTACAAACTCTAAGTTCAAAAAGGGAATAATCCAAACTCTACGCCCGACTCAACGCAAGGACTCAAGAAATAAGTTAGTCTAAGTCTTATCTCTAGAGCATAAGTGTAGTTAAAATTTTCACACAAGCAGTTTTCAAGTAACAAGGCATCACCTGCGATCAAGACTACTAGCCAAGAAATTATGCACATAAACTCATCATAGGACATCAACATGTAAAACAACTTCACGATTCATGCAAATGCAACTATATGAAACTACTAACACATACTAAACACAAGCATATATATAAAAAAAAACTAACTAATATGCAACTATATGCGATAATATGCTACTATATGCAACATGCAATCTATATGAACACACTATATACTAGTCCTTAGATTACCACCCCCAAACTTAAAATCTTCAATGTCCTCATTGAAGGTGATAAAAAGGATCGAATATACCTAGAAGTCGGAAGGATCACCCTCCTCGGGTGGAGGATCAGGTGGTGAATTTACCATGCCAGCTCCAAACACTGGCCAATCAACCTCAACACCAATGGCTCCAAAAGCACTCCCAAGAGCCTGAGTCAAATCATTTGCAAAACGGCGGTGAATGTCATGCATGTCATCTATGCGCCGTGACAGCCTTCTAAACTGCACATCACTTAAGAGATCCGGTGGTAGCTTGAGTTCGAGTATGAGAGCTTCTTCAATAGATGGTTTAAGATGCTCCTGAATATTTTTAAGCTCTGTTACTCCTTGAGACTCGAATGGCATATAAACCTTCCTCTTCCATGGAGATGCATTCAAGAACTGAAGTTTCTCTGCTTCCTCTTCACCCCCGAATTCAGCTTCACCTATTAGAACCCTTTCTAAGATGTCAGTTTTCAGCCTTGGGTCAATTTCTGGATGAGCTGCAGCTTCTATTGGCTCCACCTTAAAGCATTCTTCTTCGTCAGTTGGAAATTTCATTGCGTTGAACACTTTGAAAGTGACACTCTGATCTTGAACTCTCATTGTAAGCTCTCCCTTTTGCACATCGATCAAAGTTTGGCCTGTAGCTAAGAACGGCCTTCCCAAGATAATGGGAATCCTCTCATCCTCCTCAAAGTCTAGAATGACAAAATCAGCAGGGAAGATGAGCTTATCCACCTTCACCAAGACATCTTCCACTATACCTCTCGGGTATGTGATGGACCGATCAGCCAGTTGTAAGTACATGTTTGTAGGTTTCGGCTCCGGCAGACCAAGTTTCTTGAAGACAGACAACGGCATCAGATTGATGCTAGCTCCCAAGTCACACAAGCACTTGTCGAAAGATAACTTGCCAATGGTACACGGGATTGTGAAACTTCCCGGATCTTTCAGCTTCGGAGGCAATTTCTGTTGCAACACAGCACTACACTCCTCGGTCAAAGCCACAGTCTCCAATTCCTCAAGTTTAAGTTTTCGAGATAGAATACCTTTCATGAATTTAGCATAACTCGGCATTTGTTCTAGAGCCTCCGCAAAAGGTATGTTGATTTGTAATTTCTTGAAGACCTCTAGAAATTTGGCGAATTGTTTGTCGAGCTTATGCTTTTGCAGTCTCTTCGGAAAAGGTGGAGGTGGATATACTTGCTTGACCCCAGTATCAGTTTTCGGGCTAGACTTTTCGGCTGAATTCTTGTTTGCTTCTTCGTTGATTTTAGTCTTGTCAGCTTCAACAACAGTTTTTTCACTATCAGACTCAGATGAGAGCACGGGTGTTTCAACCTGTTGATCACTCTCTTCCTTGTTTCGCTCTGTTGCTGATTCTTTATCCTTCGTAACCTTTCCGGACCTCAAGGTGACAGCCTGTACCTGTTCCTTCACTTCCTTCTTGCCCGGATTGGCCTCAGTATCACTAGGAAGAGTTCCTTGTGGTCTATTAATCAACGCATTAGCAATTTGCCCAATCTGATTCTCCAAAGTCTTGATTGACACCGATTGGCTTTTCACCATTAATCTTAATTCTTCCAATTCTGATCTTTCATTGGAAGACTGTCCAGCCACCCCATGATTTTGTTGCTGGAATCCGGGTGGATGGAATTGCTGTCTCGGTGCAAACTGTTGTTGAAAACCAGAAGGGTTAAAAGGTCTAGATCCTTGCTGCTGAAACTGTTGCTGTTGTTGTGGCATGTAATTCTGATTATTGCTCCAGCTGAAATTCGGATGATTCCGATTATTAGGATGATAAGTGGCCGGAGCTGGCTGTTGTGACCTCTGAAAGTTGCTCACAAACTGAGCGGATTCGCTCGATATAGCACACTGATCCGAAGAATGTGCTCCAGCACAGAGCTCGCAGACTGAAGGTGGCTGCTGATTTCCTAGATTTGCCAAAGAATCCACCTTCATAGTAAGAGCTTTAAGCTGAGCAGCTATGGCTGTAGTAGCATCAACATCTAGAATTCCTGCTGCTTTGCCCTGATGAAGACGCTGAGTAGGATTCTGATATTCATTCGCAGCCATCATCTCGATCAACTCATAAGCCTCATCATAGCTCTTAGCCCATAGGGCTCCGCCTGATGCAGCATCGAGCATTGGCCTCGATTGAGGACCCAACCCATTATAAAAGCAATTAATAACCATCCAATCAGGCATCCCATGGTGTGGGCACTTCCGAAGCATCTCCTTGTAGCGTTCCCAAGCTTCACATAAAGTTTCACCAGACAACTGAGAGAATTGAGTGATAGCATTCCTGATTGCAGCGGTTTTAGCCATAGGGAAGAACTTAGTAAGAAATTTCTGAGCCAGATCCTCCCATGTCGTAATAGATCCTGCAGGAAGAGAATGCAACCATCCTTTAGCTTTATCCCTCAGAGAAAATGGGAACAACCTCAATCTGATGGCATCGTCCGTAACACCATTGAACTTGAAAGTGTCGCAGATCTCAATGAAGTCCCGAATATGAGTATTAGGATCCTCAGTCGGAGAACCCCCAAACTGCACTGAGTTCTGTACCATCTGAATAGTGCTCGGTTTGATCTCGAAAGTGTTGGCCTGAATTGCTGGCCTGACAATGCTCGATTGAATGTCATCGATTTTAGGCTCAGAGAAAGCCTTCAGAGCCTTAGGAATATTCACAGCTGGTGGTTGATCAACCATCGTATCAATCTCTATCGTTTCTTCCTTAATTAATGCTTCCTTACGAGCCTGAGAACGTGTTCGCATACACGTCCCTCAAGTACCTGAAACACACACAACGAACTAAAGTGAGAAAAGAATCCAAGTCACTGAACTTTAACGACCACTAATGACAAGCACATAAACTACAATATAACACCGAGTCCCCGGCAGCGGCGCCAAAAACTTGTTCGCACAAAATCACGCAAGTGTACGTGGTCACAAGTAATATAGAATATTATTCAAGTTCGTACCCACAGAGACTGGTGTATTCAGAAATATGCACTTATGCACCAATGTATGGCTATTATTCAATGCTCGGACAAATAACAAATTGGTTGGTTTTATCTAAATTAACTAAATCAAGTCGAATTATAACTAAGAGAATTAAAATCGAATTACTAATGGGAATAAAACATGGGATTCTAACTTCATTATATACTTCGTTCAGAGTTATGCCTTATCGATATGTGATGGTTGATAACTAATCAGATAACACGAAACTGATACACGCTAACTGTCGTTATACGTGCACCATACTGCTACACATCCACAATTAAGATAGAAGGTAAACAGACACCAATTATGCTTAGACCCTATATGTCTATAGAATTTGAAAGCATAACGGTTGAAGAACAAGTTATCTATCACGATTACATAGGGCGATGCAAGATGGTTAAAATCACACCACTAATCATGTATATCGAATACATAATCCTATGTTCGCATGGCAAGTTCTAAATCAATATATCCACTGTCGCTTCAATAAAGATTAACCCACAACTTAGATGTTAGCTACGCATCCAAGAAGAATAAGCACAACCAATACGAAGAAATCAATCATTCATCACACAATTAATTGAGGCAAATCAACTACTGAAATCCATATATAAATCCGCTAGAATCCCACGATAATGATTAGTTCATAATTGAACTTCTCATCATCATGGGTTCGAATGTAAACATGGTACTGAATATGAAAAACAAAGTTAAAGTACGAGAATAAGAGTTAAGAAACAAATCCGAAACGAGCATCCAAAGTTACGCCTACTTCGAAGAATTACAAAAGTAAAAAGCTATGAAATTCGATCTCGATCTTCTCCGTAGCCGTCACGTGCTCCTTGGAATGTTTCTAGGTTATGTTTTTAATCCCCCAAGTCTTTCTTGTACTTCCCCAACGAACGGGCCTTCAACCGGATCAAAAACGGTCAAAACGGGCCAAAAATCCGCTCAGCGCTCAGGCCGGGGCCTCACAGTGGCAGAATTCTCAGGCCGGGGCCTCACATCTCAGGCCGGGGCCTCACAGTGGCAGAATGCTTCTTTGCCCATAACTCTCTCCTCGGGCATCCGATTGCTTCACCGTTTTTTTTCAATGAAAGCTATGATTCTCCTCTTCATCCTCCTTCCAAGAAACCTACATAACACAACACTAAAAAAATATCAAAAACACCAAAAGCTTGAGGCCATTTCATCGTTTTAAGTCAAAACGAAAGCTTCCAAGTGGATATGAAATCCACTTATCATGTGTGTGTGTGACCGTTACATTCTGAAGCGGAGGTAGACCTTGGCCAACAAAATAAATCAAAAAATGAATAAATTAAAAAACTCTCAAAAATACGAATTGGATGGATTGACTAATTAAGCCCAGGACCTTCAATAAAAAGATTAAATTCGTGTACGTGATATTTAAGCAATACTTAGACCAAGAAGACACCGCTTCAATCTTGGGGGTAAAAAAGATTTCAGAGATAATGAAAAATGGTTAAAACAGTAGAAATTATTCAAAGTAAAAGTGTCTCTTTTTTTATTCATATATAAAATCATAGATATGATGGTAACAAGCAATCAATTAAATGAAACAATTCATGCCCCAACATAAGCACCGATGAGTTACATCAAAGTACTTCTCTTCCATGTATTGTTCCTTTCACATCACTTTGATATGCCCTTAACCTCTTATTGCCAAGACAACACTCTGGAATGTGAGGGCAGCAACTTGGTGTTATAGCTTTACAAGCTCCCTGATAAGTGGATTTTATATCCACTTGGAATGCCTTCGTTTCGACTTAATTTGATGATTTGGCCTCAAGTATGTGGTGTTTTTGATGTGTTCTTGTGGTGTTGTGTAGGTTTCCTAGGAGGAGGATAAAGGGTGGATTAAAGGCTAAAAGGTGAAAGAAACGGCGTAAGGATCGAGCGAGCAAGGAAGGAGAAAAGGGAAGGAAGGTTCCAAGAGCGTTCGAGGCTGCCCAAATGGGGTCTCCACCCCATTTATGGGGTCTCCACCCCGTTCTGAAGGAGAAAAATCTGCCAAGATGGGGTCTCCACCCCACTGATGGGGTCTCCACCCTACTTCAGCAGAATAGAGGCTGCTAAGACGGGGTCTCCACCCCACTGACGGGGTCTCCACCCCACTGACGGGGTCTCCACCCCACTGACGGGGTCTCCACCCCATTCTGTTGGGAGAAAAAGCCCGAATTGCCTATTCTTGATCCGTTTGAAGGCCCGATCGCTGTGGGACTTAAACAAAAGCTCAAGGGAGAAGCCTAACAACCTAGAATCATTCGAAGGAGCAAGTGACGGCTACGACGAAGATCTAGTTCATAATTTTACCTTTGTCATTCTTCGAAGTAGGCGTAACTTTGGATGCTCATTCGGATTTGTTTCGAAACTCTTGTTTTACTCTTTTAATATTGTTTAGACTATTCCGTACCATGTTTACATTCGAACCCATGATGATGAGAAGTTCGATTATGAACTAATCATTATCGTGGGATTCTAGCGGATTTATATATGGATTTCAGTAGTTGATTTGCCTTAATTATTTATGTGATGAATGTTTGATTTCTTCGTATTGGTTGTGCTTATTCTTCTTAGATGCGTAGCTAACATCTAAGTTGTGGGTTAATCTTTATTGAAGCGACAGTGGATATATTGATTTAGAACTTGCCATGCGAACATAGGATTGTGTATTCGATATACATGATTAGTGGTGTGATTTTAACCATCTTGCATCGCCCTATGTAATCTTGATAGATAACTTGTTCTTCAACCATTATGTTTTCAAATTCTATAGACATATAGGGTCTAAGCATAATTGGTGTCTGTTTACCTTCTATCTTAATTGTGGATGTGTAGCAGTATGGTGCACGTATAACGACAGTTAGCGTGTATCAGTTTCGTGTTATCTGATTAGTTATCAACCATCACATATCGATAAGGCATCATTCTGAATGAAGTATATGATGAAGTTAGAATCCCATGTTTTATTCTCATAAGTAATTCGATTTTAATTCTCCTAGCTATAATTCGATTAAATTAGTTAATTTAGATAAAACCAACCAAATTGTTATCTGTCCGAGCATTGAATAATAATCATACATTGGTGCATAAGTGCATATTTCTGAATACACCAGTCTCTGTGGGATCGAACTGAAATTGATTCTTTACTACTTGTGACCACGTACGCTTGCGTGATTTTGTGCGAACAAGTTTTTGGCGCCGCTGCCGGGGACTCGGTGTTTTATTTTAGTTTATGTGCTTGTCATTAGTGGGCGTTAAAGTTCAGTGACTTGGATTCTTTTCTCACTTTAGTTCGTTGTGTGTGTTTCAGGTACTTGAGTGACGTGTATGCGAACACGTTCTCAGGCTCGTAAGGAAGCATTAGTTAAGGAAGAAACGATAGAGATTGATACGATGGTTGATCAACCACCAGCTGTGAATGTCACTAAGGCTCTGAAGGCTTTCTCTGAGCCTAAAATCAATGACATTCAATCGAGCATTGTCAGGCCAGCAATTCAGGCCACCACTTTCGAGATCAAACCGAGCACTATTCAGATGGTGCAGAACTCAGTACAGTTTGGGGGTTCTCCGACTGAGGATCCTAATACTCATATTCGGGACTTCATTGAGATCTGCGACACTTTCAAGTTCAATGGTGTTACTGACGATGCCATCAGATTGAGGTTGTTCCCATTTTCTCTGAGAGATAAAGCTAAAGGATGGTTGCATTCTCTTCCTGCAGGATCTATTACGACATGGGAGGATCTGGCTCAGAAATTTCTTACTAAGTTCTTCCCTATGGCTAAAACCGCTGCAATCAGGAATGCTATCACTCAATTCTCTCAGTTGTCTGGTGAAACTTTATGTGAAGCTTGGGAACGCTACAAGGAGATGCTTCGAAAGTGCCCACATCATGGGATGCCTGATTGGATGGTGATAAATTGTTTTTACAATGGGTTGGGTCCTCAATCGAGGCCAATGCTCGATGCTGCATCAGGTGGAGCTCTATGGGCTAAGAGCTATGATGAGGCTTATGAGTTGATCGAGATGATGGCCGCGAATGAATATCAGAATCCTATTCAGCGTCTTCATCAGGTCAAGGCAGCAGGTTTTCTAGATGTTGATGCTACTACAGCCTTGACTGCTCAAATTAAGGCTCTTACGATGAAGATAGATTCCTTAGCTAATTTGGGAATTCAGCAGCCACCTTCAGTTTGTGAGCTTTGTGCGGGTACTCATGCCACTGATCAGTGTGCCATATCTAGCGAGTCAGCTCAGTTTGTGAGTAACTTCCAGAGGCCTCAACAGCCAGCTCCTGCCACTTATCATCCCAATAATCAGAATCATCCGAATTTCAGCTGGAGCAACAATCAGAACTTCATGCCACAACAGCAGCAACAGTTTCAGCAGCAGGGAGCTAGACCTTTCAACCCTTCTGGTTTTCAACAACAGTTTGCACCGAGGCAGCAATTCCATCCACCCGGATTCCAGCAACAAAATCATGGGGTGGCTGGACAGTCTTCCAATGAAAGATCAGAATTGGAAGAATTAAGACTAATGGTAAAAAGCCAAGCGGTGTCAATCAAGACCTTGGAGAACCAGATTGGGCAGATTGCTAACGCGTTGCTTAACAGACCACAAGGAACCCTTCCTAGTGATACCGAGGCCAATCCGGGCAAGAAAGAGATGAAAGAACAGGTACAGGCTGTCACCTTGAGGTCCGGAAAGGTTACGGAGGAAAAAGAATCAGCAACAGAGCAAAACAAGGAAGAGAGTGATCGACAGGTTGAAACACCCGTGCTCTCATCTAAGTCTGATAGTGGAAAAACTGTTGTTGAAGCTGACAAGAATAAAATCAACGAGGAAGCAAACAAAGATTCAGCCGAAAAGTCTAGCCCGAAAATTGATACTGGGGTCAAGCAAGTATATCCACCTCCACCTTTTCCGAAGAGACTTCAAAAGCATAAGCTCGACAAACAATTCGCAAAATTTCTAGAAGTTTTCAAGAAACTACAAATCAACATACCTTTCGCGGAGGCTCTAGAACAAATGCCGAGTTATGCTAAGTTCATGAAAGGTATTCTATCTCGGAAACTCAAACTTGAGGAATTGGAGACTGTGGCTTTGACCGAGGAGTGTAGTGCTGTGTTGCAGCAGAAATTGCCCCCGAAGCTGAAGGATCCGGGAAGTTTCACAATCCCATGTACTATTGGGCAATTGTCATTCGACAAGTGTTTATGTGATTTGGGAGCTAGCATCAATCTGATGCCGTTGTCTGTCTTCAAGAAACTTGGTCTGCCGGAGCCAAAACCTACGAACATGTCATTACAACTGGCTGATCGGTCCATCACTTACCCGAGAGGTATAGTGGAAGATGTCTTGGTTAAGGTGGATAAGCTCATCTTCCCTGCTGATTTTGTCATTCTAGACTTTGAGGAGGATAAGAAGATTCCCATTATCTTGGGAAGGCCGTTCTTAGCTACAGGGCAAACTTTGATCGATGTGCAAAAGGGAGAGCTTACAATGAGAGTTCAAGATCAGAGTGTCACTTTTAAGGTGTTCAACGCAATGAAATTTCCAACCGACGAAGAAGAATGCTTTAAGGTGGAGCCACTAGAAGCTGTTGAAAAGTTTGAGATGGAGCAAAAGCCAAGGCCATGTACCTTAGAGAGCGTCTTAATAGGGGATTCTGATTTCGAAGATGAAGGAGTAGAAGAGCTTAGAAATTTTCAGGAGCATCTTAAACCATCTATTGAAGAAGCTCCTATAATCGAACTCAAACTACCACCGGATCTCTTAAGTGATGTGCAGTTTAGAAGGTTGTCACGGCGCATAGATGACATGCATGACATTCACCGCCGTTTTGCAAGGGATTTGACTCAAGCTCGTGGGAGTGCTTTTCGAGCCATTGGTGTTGAGGTTGATTGGCCAGTGTTTGGAGATGGCATGGTATATTCACCACCTGATCCTCTACCCGAGGAGGGTGATCCTCCCGACTCCTAGGTACATTCGATCCTTTTTATCACCTTCAATGAGGACATTGAATATTTTAAGTTTGGGGGTGGTAATCTAAGGACTAGTAGTAGTGTGAGTTCATATAGGTTGCATGATGCATATAGTTAGCATATTATCTCATTTAGTTGCATATTAGTACGTGTTTTTTTTTTGTATATGCTTGTGTTTAGGATGTGTTAGTAGTTTCATATAGTTGCATTTGCATGAATCTTGAAGTTGTTTTCCAAGTTGATGTCCTATGATGAGTTTATGTGCATAAGTTCTTGGCTAGTAATCTTGATCATATGTGATGCCTTGTTTCTTGGAACTGCTTGTGTGAAAATTGTAATTACACTTATGCTCTAGAGATAAGACTTAGACTAACTTATTTCTTGAGTCTTCACGTTGAGTCGGGCGTAGAATTAGGATTATTCCCCTTTTGAACTTAGAGTTTGTAAATCTTAAGTTTGGGGGAGTTAAGGGATGAATATGCCTTTCTAAAAAAAAGAAAAAAAAAAGAAAAAAAAAGAGAATAAAGAGAATAAAAATTATCAGGTACTCCTTTGAGATCAATGGGTAAAATGCAATGTCATGTGAAAAGGACGATCCATGTACTTGTGCTGGTATTAAGTGCAAATGTATTAGAATAAGCATTTTCTTGGTGACTTTTCACAACCCTTGATTACTGGAGAAATACTTGATTAAAAAAAAAGAGAAAAAAAATAAGCGAAGTCGAATGACGGTCGTGACTCACTTACACTGAGAAGCGTCCCAACCTTAGACTTAGCAAGGAAAAGAAAAAAAAATAGAAAAAAAATAGGAGGGGCATAGGAATTCTTTAATGACCCTAAATTGTAGTTGACTCTTTAGTAAAGAAGTGTTTAAGCCTGATTCTGATTAACGGCTCATAGTGAGGACTCTGTTGAAGTTTGATAGTCTTTGTTTTGTTTCACTCGAGAGCATGCTAGCACACACGATGCACTTCACACTTGTAGTGGAAGAGAACATGGCTAATATGTGATAGAGATGAATGCCGAGAATGGTGCATATTCTGAGGATTCTATGTTAACAAGGGTTACACTTCATGATTCGAGTAGACGTAGGCATATAGTTGCATTCATGCATTGCATTAGTAGTTGGTGTGTTTGTCTATGCTTGAGGACAAGCATCGGTTTAAGTTTGGGGGTGTGATAAGTGGATTTTATATCCACTTGGAATGCCTTCGTTTCGACTTAATTTGATGATTTGGCCTCAAGTATGTGGTGTTTTTGATGTGTTCTTGTGGTGTTGTGTAGGTTTCCTAGGAGGAGGATAAAGGGTGGATTAAAGGCTAAAAGGTGAAAGAAACGGCGTAAGGATCGAGCGAGCAAGGAAGGAGAAAAGGGAAGGAAGGTTCCAAGAGCGTTCGAGGCTGCCCAAATGGGGTCTCCACCCCATTTATGGGGTCTCCACCCCGTTCTGAAGGAGAAAAATCTGCCAAGATGGGGTCTCCACCCCACTGATGGGGTCTCCACCCTACTTCAGCAGAATAGAGGCTGCTAAGACGGGGTCTCCACCCCACTGACGGGGTCTCCACCCCACTGACGGGGTCTCCACCCCACTGACGGGGTCTCCACCCCATTCTGTTGGGAGAAAAAGCCCGAATTGCCTATTCTTGATCCGTTTGAAGGCCCGATCGCTGTGGGACTTAAACAAAAGCTCAAGGGAGAAGCCTAACAACCTAGAATCATTCGAAGGAGCAAGTGACGGCTACGACGAAGATCTAGTTCATAATTTTACCTTTGTCATTCTTCGAAGTAGGCGTAACTTTGGATGCTCATTCGGATTTGTTTCGAAACTCTTGTTTTACTCTTTTAATATTGTTTAGACTATTCCGTACCATGTTTACATTCGAACCCATGATGATGAGAAGTTCGATTATGAACTAATCATTATCGTGGGATTCTAGCGGATTTATATATGGATTTCAGTAGTTGATTTGCCTTAATTATTTATGTGATGAATGTTTGATTTCTTCGTATTGGTTGTGCTTATTCTTCTTAGATGCGTAGCTAACATCTAAGTTGTGGGTTAATCTTTATTGAAGCGACAGTGGATATATTGATTTAGAACTTGCCATGCGAACATAGGATTGTGTATTCGATATACATGATTAGTGGTGTGATTTTAACCATCTTGCATCGCCCTATGTAATCTTGATAGATAACTTGTTCTTCAACCATTATGTTTTCAAATTCTATAGACATATAGGGTCTAAGCATAATTGGTGTCTGTTTACCTTCTATCTTAATTGTGGATGTGTAGCAGTATGGTGCACGTATAACGACAGTTAGCGTGTATCAGTTTCGTGTTATCTGATTAGTTATCAACCATCACATATCGATAAGGCATCATTCTGAATGAAGTATATGATGAAGTTAGAATCCCATGTTTTATTCTCATAAGTAATTCGATTTTAATTCTCCTAGCTATAATTCGATTAAATTAGTTAATTTAGATAAAACCAACCAAATTGTTATCTGTCCGAGCATTGAATAATAATCATACATTGGTGCATAAGTGCATATTTCTGAATACACCAGTCTCTGTGGGATCGAACTGAAATTGATTCTTTACTACTTGTGACCACGTACGCTTGCGTGATTTTGTGCGAACACTCCCATGAAAATCACGAAAGCCACAAGTATTACCTTGACCAACCTAATTGCATACATTACTCTACTATTCATTGCAGAGTTGATAGACAAGAATCCTCTTTTCCTTTTTCTTTATATGCTTATTTTACTTTTGTTTAGAGTTGTATAGATAAATGAATATATCGCGAGAGTCAGTTTAGTCCACTAAACCCACTAGTTACCATATGGTAACATACATAATCATTAAATTAGGAATAAAATATTCATTTAGCATTTTTTGATACTGATGTTTTGCATCTTAATTAGTATAGTAACTGTTTTATGAAATTACTATAGTAACTTAATTATTAAATTAGGATAAATTTCATTAATATTGTTTAATATATTAATGTCGTGGATGTATATTTTTATTGCAATATTGTATTTGACAGACACTTTTGAGAATAACGTTTATGGATTTTGTTTATCTACAAGAAATTCGACTAAATGTGACCGTAGTGTTGCAGTCGCTTTAATGCTAAAAATGACCGTCCACGGTCATTCGAAGGATAAAAGTGACCGGAAATCTTCAGTCGTTTTTAAGGCCGTCGAAAATAGTAAAACGGTCACAAATAGAACTAAACGTGACCAATAAGAGTCACTATAAGCTAACAAAAAAACAATCAAAACTAATCTAAAATGACCATCTCCGGTCACAAGAAAATGACCATCTCCGGTCACAACTTTTGTGACCATTTGTGGTCAATTCTATCAGATGCAGGTATAACTGCTGCCAGTCACAAGGGGGTATTTAGATGAGACTAAAGTTAGTCGTTTCTGGAAATTAACAATCTGACGAGCTCCAGTCACAAATGTTGTGACCCTATACAGTCAAATTAAGACACTATATAAGACCAAAATCAGTCGTACTGGCAGTCACTTCCAAATGCATATCAACAAATTCTGGTCACAATGAACTACGTCCAATCAAATTTGTAAATGCCTGTCTGACTGATTTTGGTCACATATATTCACTCTGAAATGACCAAAACTAGTCAAAATATTATTCTACATCTCCTTCACGGAACTTAAATTATTTGTATAGAATTGCAATAATTTAATAACAACAGAAATAATTTATAGTAACAGAGATATTTGAATACCAAAAGCAAAAGTAGTTCAACATTAAGCCAGAATATTCTTCTAATACATAAAGAGACTAGAGTACTTGGTAAAATTCACATAAGGATTACTAGACTTCACAAAAGCATAACTTCTAATTCCACGTAGGGATAGACTACTAGAAAGTTCACATAAACTAAGGGCTGAGTTGAGTGTTGTTGAAGCTGCCATCTTCATCACTATAATGTCCATCCATGCTTCCTCCATCATCATCCATATTTCCTGCTTCATCATCCATGTTCTGCCCATTCTCATTTCCTTCATCATCTTCCATATCATGTCCATTTTCAGTTCCATCCTCCTGGGTATCCTATATATGAATCAAAATTAAAGGTCATTTTATTCGAGATAAATGAGCAAAAATAATAATCAACAAAAATAAAAAACTTGTGCAAAAATTTGTAAAAACATAGTAGAACTATTAGTCACTCGGTAAATAATATCTCTTCCTTAGCTCTTTACAACCAAGGCTTTAAACAGTTGAAACTGTACCATATTGAAATAATATATATCACATATAAATATGAAAGCTCAAATCAGTACAATCACAAGATAGTAGTCTTTGGTCCAATAAAAGATTATAGAAGTCAAGTACAATTCAGGAACGCTATACAACTATTTTTTCAATATTTCTCATTTTTTTCCGAAGACCCAAATATAATATAACTAACTCTGGTTAGTTGTATATTTTCTACTACTGGAACCATCAGAATTAAGACAAACATATTAGCTAACGTGACAATTTGTATGCCATCTGATCATGACAGTAATTTATAGGCACTGGGGTGTGTCAACTGCTACAAAAGCCCAAATTCAATATCCAAAAACGTAGTTCTAAAGATGCTTTTTTCAGTTATACACCAAAAAGAGTTTCACTCTGGTGCAACACAGTTTCCATATTTGACAGACTAAACAAGATCATGCACATCTACTAAACAGACCACAAGAATTATTAACAACAATTCAGAACAAAGCCTGCTACAGGCCTACACAGCTACACCTATTTCCTTCTAGTTTCTGTAATTTAAGATTATAAACAGACCACAAAGTATCATGCCTGGTAGCTCAAACAATCAAAACTTGGATTACAAAATCATAACAAGATTGAGACTATATATAACAAGTTTCAGACATTGGCACACTAGTTTCGGACTTATTAAAATTATGATAAAAACTCTTGATAGACAAGGACACGACAGCAAAATAATATCTCTTCTTTAGCTCTTTGCAACCAAGGCTTTAAACCTGTTGAAACTGTACCATGTTGAAATAATATATATCACACATAAATATACTGGATACAAATCATTAAGCAAATAACTGTCTTTATAGTAACCTTATAACAAGCTACTGGTTGCAAGCTACAGAGCAGTGAATATATCAGAACACAAGTGTTTTCATACTGAAATTACAGATAAATTCCTAAATCCATGCAGCAAAGTTACAAGTGAGCAGACAGTAAACTGCAGATGATATCAGATATGAGATAACAATTTCACTCAAAACTAATCCTAAAAAGAAGTGATTGTAACTTGTAAGTAATGAGAAGCTCTAGCTACACACATGAACATGAAAGCAAATTTGTATACCCAGAAACTTCTCGTGGATAGTCATATATATAAACTTGTGGATCCTTTTATATATTTAAACAAGTCAGGAGAATCATACTGAATATTCATTATTAACTTTAAGCCTCGGTATAGATCAACGTGAGAGGCTAAGAACTTTGGTCATATACTTCCTAAGAGTAAGAAGAATACTGATATTAAGTTAAAGTGTACATGAGCCAGAGCCTGGAGCCGCTAGACTGAATATATATATGTTATTTAATGGGTCTTTAATTACCTCAATGATGACCTTTTTGAATCTCTCGAATTGAGAACAAGCCAAACTTGCTGCAACCTTTATATATTGGTCCCATAATAGCCTCTGCACAGGATCATCCTTGCTTGGATATGCACCATCAGCTAATTTTTTTAACTCATCATCGAGGCGGGATCGTGGGATCTCATTCATCCCATCCATGGCCTGGACCATATCAGTCACCTCATTTAGTGCTCTACCCATCATATCATATGCATGGTTTGGTATACGGGCCGGAGTAGACAAGGTGGTCCATTTGGCTGCCTCCTCAGGCCCTAGAACATCTTGAACAGTCTTGTTTGGGTTCATAAATATCTTTCCTTTGTTCAACTTACGAGCTCGTAGAGAAATTAATATATTTCTCTTTCTGCAGGTGGCAGGAGATGGAGGTGGCTCATCTGGATCAGTTTGAGAAGCAAATTCCTCCGCAGCACGCTCCATTGCCTCCTGCAAGTTATAAAGATAATTCCATTCATGACCTAGGAACAGTAGTGTTGCAGTACAATATTATTACTAGTTAGAGTCGAGGGAAGTGTTAGCATTTAGCAAGTAAGCAAGGATTCTTTAATTTATGTTCATGTAGTAGCAGCTCTGAGCCTCTGCCCTACTAATTCCTGAGTAAATTAAAGCAGAGATACATGTGACTACGTGAGAGTATAGCTAATCAAACATTCATATTGAATTTTATTAAAGTTCAAATCACGAATACCATAATTTTCTTTGGCACTCAATTAAGCGGTTGGCAGACATTAATATAAAATTAAAACATGATTCTGTATAAACATGCCATTGTAGTTTGAATCATACAAGCTTCTAACCTCCTGTAATTTACTCACTGAATTGATTTGAATTACCTACATTTTAAGATTGATCACTTTTGTTGAGTCTAGCAGCTAAATTAGCACTGTCCGGCTTCGGTTACAGTAAACTTATTCCATTATTCGTGATGATTTTACAGAAAGAAGAAATGCAACAGAAGTACACAAATGATAACCTGACTCGCAGAAAATACAATACAATAACAGAACAGTTGGTAAAATTAATATCCAAAGCAGCATAAACAGTGATGCTATATTCTATTTACATTTTACAACATCTATACTATTTCTCTATTTCTTTACGTTATGATTCTCTATTTCTGCCTCTAATTCTCCTTTATCTCTCTGCTATTCTGTTGTTTCTGCTTAAGTTTGCATCAGTATATACAGAAAAGTACAAAAACACATACAGAACTCAGTCATATGTAGGTGTCTTTATACACTCCACCATCAATCAAAATACAACTGTGACTATGAATATATTTTTTTAACTTAAAATATGCAGGAGGGCTCCGGAACAAACCTTTATTTTCATCAGTTCTGCATGCTTCTTTGTGTAAACAATATTAAACAGCTCCAATTCAGACATAACCTCGCCCGTTTCTAACTCCTTGGCCTATCAAATAAGATACCAAGTTGAGAGAATACAATTCATATAGAAAATAAATCACAGACCATAGAATTTAGATAAGATTTAAATGTGAAAGTGTAATTTTCAGGTGTGCCTTTCTCTTACCTTTATCCACAACTTGTCCTACTACTTTTCTCTTACTATTTTCTTCTCCTACCACTCTTCTCTTAACATTTTCTTCTACTGCTTTTCCCTTACCATCTCCTTTGCCTCGATTTCCTTTGCTGTTAAGGTGCGCAAATGCAGCAGGCACCACAGTCTGAAACAAAATGAAACATAAACCCAAATCATATACAAAACCCGAATATAATTTAACACACAAAACCCCAACACATAACCCCAGCACACACAAAACCCAGATCACAAAAACCACAACCACATGCTAATTCAATTAAAATACAAACTCACACAATCCTAAATAAAACCGGAGAAGGAAGGTACCTTTTTGAAAGGACGGTGAAACGTAGCCATCCAAGCTTCCAAGAACAAGCCCTAAAATTTTCGCCTCTTTCTGTGATACACTGATACTATGAGATGAATATTAGGTTATTTGCAAGTTATGCGCCTGATGGAAAGTGTTAGGCGGGATATGATAAAAAAAGTAAGGCGGGATATGAATAATAGCGGGATATTGATAATTTTACATATAAGATATTGATTTACTTTTGAAAAAAAGTAATATTATTTGTTTAATATTTTATGAGAAATTATTATTTAATGTTACATAAGTTTTGGGAATTTTTTTATAATTAGTTTATTACTCAAAAGTTTCAAATAAATTATATTTTCATTTTTAAATTAAAAAAACTTTTTTGTAAATATCACAAAATAAAGAAAAACTCTTGTGTAAATTTTTTAAATTATATATTAAAATCAAATATATTATAAAAGATTTAAATGAAAACAAAATTCCATATATATAATTTAAAATTACATACTCCCTCAATCCCATTTTAAAAATGGGACTGATGTTTGATTTTTTAACACACATTTTAAGGTATAAAAAATAATATCTATACTTAAAAAAAAATTTAATTTTTATATCAAATAAAATTTTAGATTAAAAAATTTTGAAGTATAGATATTATTGTTGATGTTATTTTTTTAACACTTTAAAATACGTGTAAGAAAGTCAAAAGCAGTTAAAATGTAACGAATGATTATTATACATTATGAGCCTGGGCGCACACGAACTTGTTCATATAAAATATGATATATATTTTGTAAATGATCCTACCCGGATATGAACACTTACATGCACGCATACATTTACATATGATATTATTATTTTTAGTAATAGAATCCTTCTAGGCTCCATGATTCGTATTCAGTTCAAACCCGAATATAATTTCTAAAGACCTTTTACAAGTTTAAACATTTACAAAATATGAGTTATTCAACTAATCAATTATTAGAAGATTTAAAATATCACATATTAAAAATTTTGATCCGTGATATTTTATTATTATAATTATATTTATTTTAGGATAAAATAATTTCATTTATAAAATAATTTTTTTTAATAATTATATTAATTCTCATTGCAACGGGTTATAGTCACAACTAAAACAAATGCGACTGAAACCTATAATCAGTCATTTCGGGGCATTAGTACAACCGCATGCGGTGACAACAACTGCACTTGGTTATGTAATTGCGACCAGAGTCAGTCACATTGTAATATTAGTTGTGACCATTGCTGGTCATTACGGAATACAGTATAATATATTGTCCTAAAAACCCTACGCCCCTTTTCCACTCTTTCTTTATTAGCCCCCTGTTTTAAAATTCTTTCTTCTTTTTTTCTGTTCAAGCTACAGTTCTTTAGCATCCAACAAGGTAATATCTCCTTTGTATCTTGTATTAATTATATCTTGATTAATTTAGTCAGCTCATGTTATAAATTTAGGGATGATTATTGAACTATTTCTTGTATTGTAGATGGAATCGGATCAAAATTGGATGCACCGTAGGCTTGATGCAAGAAATAATATATCAGATGAATACAAAGACGGTGTGCGAAAATTTATCGATTTTGCACTCAAGGGAAAAGATTCACAAGGAAATATAAGATGTCCATGTATTGATTGTGGAAATTTGTTTTTTCATCAACCCGAAAGAGTGACTTATCACTTGTATCGATACGGTATCATGGAGTCATATACAACATGGGATTTACATGAGGAAGCAAATAGGTTACGGGGTCAAGTCGGTACAGATTCTACTAATGTCGGTTACAGAGGTGATGATGATATGTATGATGCACATGAAATGCTAAGAGATTTTGGGGAGGCACATGGACATTTTGAGAATAATGAAGAGGAACCGAATGCCGCAGCAAAAAAATTTTATGAGATGGTTGAGAATGCTTCCGAGCCACTTTATCCAAATAATGCCAAGATTACAACATTATCATTCATAAACAAGTTGTTGCATTTCAAGAGCAGGCATGGTTGTAGTAATAAGGGGTTTGATGAATTGTTGGGAATCATTGGGTCGGTGTTGCCTATGGACCATAAATTGCCCGCGACATACTACGATGTGAAAAAGATGACAAGTGCACTGAATATGGGATATGAAAAGATTGATGCTTGTGAGAATGATTGCATGTTGTTTTACAAGGAGAACAGTAATAAGATATATTGTGACATATGCAAGACGAGCCGATACAAGCCACAGAAAGACCCAAAGAAGAAAAAGATCTCACGAAAGATATTACGATACTTTCCTCTTACAGCAAGATTACAACGTCTGTTTATGGCTAAGAAGACCGCTGAATGTATGAGATGGCACCACGACAGAGTTATAGTTGAAGGTGAATTGTCGCACCCAGCCGATGGAGATGAATGGAAGCAGTTTGATCGTAGGTTTCCCAATTTCGCAAAGGATATGCGAAATGTCAGACTTGGCCTCTCTAGTGATGGATTTGACCCATTTCGTGATCCACATGCACAAGGCTACACTGTGTGGCCTGTGATAGTTGTTGTTTACAACCTACCACCGTCTATGTGCACAAAAGCTCCATATATGTTTATGCCTCTCCTCATTCCAGGGCCGAATGATCCTACAAAAGATCTTCATGTCTATCTCCGGCCTCTAATTGATGAATTGAAAATATTGTGGAGTACAGGAGTGGAAACATATGATAAGTTATCTTGCACAAATTTTATGATGAAGGCGGCATTGATGTGGACAATAAGTGATTTTCCCGCACTTGGCATGCTTAGTGGATGGTCGACTAAGGGAAAGTTGGCATGTCATGTATGTAGTGGAGAAGTGAAAGGTAAACAACTTAAGCATGGTGGTAAACCTAGTTTTTACGGAACTGCCAGGTATTTCTTGGAACCAAATGATCCATTGAGAAAAAGTACCAAGTTTGGAAGAAGGGAGTCACGTTCAGTAACTGCTCGACATTCAGGATTATTGGCAAAGAATTTTTGTGAGCATATACAATTTCCTCCTCCCGGAAAGACGAGTTGGCGAAAGCCAAGAGGGTATGGTGTTACACATAATTGGACTCATTACTCTCCTTTTTTTGAGCTCCCGTATTGGGAGACGCTTAATCTTCGTCATAGTATTGATGTCATGCATACTGAAAAGAATGTTTTTGATAACATATTCTACACGATGTTAAATGATAAGAATAAGACCAAAGACAATGAAAAATCAAGAAAGGATTGTAAAGAATTAGACATACATCGTGATTTGTGGATACAAGATGATGGGATGATGCCAAGTGCACCATATACGCTTACGAGAGAGCAAGTTCGTAAGTTGTTAAAGTGGATTGAAGAACTGAAACTTCCAGATGGGTTTGTCTCCAATATATCAAGGTGTGTGAATTTTGAGAAAAACACAGTTCAAGGAATGAAATCACACGATTGTCACATTTTTATGCAAAAATTGTTGCCTATTGTATGTCGTGATTTTTTACCGAAGCATGTGGGCGATGTTTTGATTGAGCTGTCCAATTTCTTTCAAGACTTATGTGCTGTAAACTTGAAATCCTCTGATTTGGATAAGATGGAGAAGGACATAGTGAGGATAATATCAAAACTTGAAACTATTTATCCTCCGGGTTTCTTTAATCCAATGGAACATTTGCCATTGCATTTGGCTACTGAATGTAAGTTGGGTGGCCCATCTCATTTTCGATGGATGTATTTTGTTGAAAGGTACTTGCATGGTCTAAAAATGAAAGTTAAAAACAAAGCTCGACCAGAGGGTTCAATGGCAGAACGCTATATTGAGGAAGAAAGTGTACACTTTTGCTCATTGTATTTTGAATCCAAGTTTGAAACAGTGCATAACCAATTGCGTCGTAATGAGGCACCAAAAAAGTCTTGTGATCCCAACTTGTTAGAAGTGTACAGGTATCCAACAAAGCCTCAATTACGTAGTGGACATAGACTCTTGAGTCGTGAAGAAGAGAGGCTTGCTAAATACTATGTACTCATTAATTCACCGGAGGTTGCTAAATATTTACGGTATGATCTTTAAAACCATTATCTATTGTATTTGCTTAGCTCAAATATCTTTGCTTGTATTTAATTTTTGGTAGTTTTGTCTTAATTTTAGGGAATTCCACAAGTTGGTATGCAAACATCATCCAGAATTCAATGATGCAGAAAAAGAGAAATATCAAAAAGAAAAATTCACAAATTGGATGCAAAGAAGGGTACATATATTATATGAGCACACTTATATATCATTCTTTTTTTTTTCATGCATTCATATATATTATATATATGAAGTTGTTCATCATTACTTGATTAGGTTACCGATAACAAAGGAGTCATAAATCCAAAGTTCGAGGATTTACTAAGAGGTCCCATGACCGATGTAGAAACTTATAGAGGGTGTCTTTCAAATGGCTACAAATTTGATTGCGGAAATCTCAACGAACGCACTTCACAAAACTCTGGTGTGCTTGTGATAGGTAATGAATATGATAAATTCTAAATTCTAGAATGCATTAGTTATAGCTTATTTGTATTTAAGATTTGCTAATATCTAATGTAGGATCATCTTACAAAGAAAACTATGGAAACAACTATGGAAGATTGCTCGAAGTTTTAAAACTTCACTATCACAATGGTCATGATGTTATCTTATTCAAATGCCATTGGTTTGATCATACAACACACGTCAGAGTCGATCGAAATCGAATAACTACCGTGGATGTAAGATCAAAACTAAATGCTGAAGATGTTTTTATATTGGCTAGCCAAGCACATCAAGTATGTTATGTACCAAGTATAACAAAGGCGAATTCATCATGGTATACGGTGCTTACAACAAAGAGTCGACAAGTAGATGAAGATGTGACCTACAATGATAATACTACATCCAATGATGCCGCTTTTCAAAATGACACGTCAAATGCTTCATCATCACATGTGAATACCGTAGTTATTCATGATCCTTCTAATTTCTTCATTGACTTACGAAGTTATGAAAATGTTAACTTCACGGAGCACAATAATGACGATCTAAATGATGATGACCATATGAGTGTTGACGAGAGAAGTGATAGTGATGAGTGATGATATTATGTTGCAAATTTTCTACACAATTAGTGTGTATTCGAATTTAAGATTATTGTTTAATTCAAGATTTGATGGATCAAGTTCATTGTTTAATTTGGAAATTTATGTATGCAATTATTGTATGTATTTTATTTTTTCTAAAATCATAAATGTATAAATTTATAGAAATTTATTCAAATACAGGGAGCATCTCTGGTACCTTATGCTGTTGGCCATACTGTCTACTAAAAGCGACCGTATACAGTGGAAATATATGTGACCAGGATCAGTCGCATTTCCAATAGATGTGACCGAAATTGGTTATATATTTCATAAAATGTTTTCAATATTTCCTGCCCAAGGATGAGGATACTAGTACGACTTACTTCAGTCGCGTTAGTAAATGTGACTGGTTCTGGCAGTTCTTATTTTCTAATATTTGAAATTACATATGGCGGGAAATTTCCCGCTGAGTGCGAATAGGATAATGCGACCATGTTTGGTCATTTTTTAAGTGTGACCATGATTAGTCTCAACTGTAGTATGTAAATGTGACAGATTTCAGTTACTTTGCAAAGTGACTATATTTGGTCGTATATGTCAAGACATTTGCGACCACGTTCAGTCAAATATGATTTTGGTATTACGGTTTAGTAAGTTGACTTACAAATGACCGCGCTCGGTAATATTTAGTGACGGTCACTTTTATCCGGTCACATTTAATCATATTTTCTAGTAGGCAAAAAACATTTGTGTTTTGTTAAGTAAATGCCATGTAGAGAAATGGTTCCAAATAATTATCTTACATGTTACTTTTATATAATTTTTTATTTTAAAACATGTTATCTATTCTTTTTAAGTGTCTTGTACAATTTTTATATCATTCATATGCTTGGTGTTATAACTTTACAAGCTCTCATGAGAATTACAAAAGCCACAGGTATTACCTTCATTAGGCTAATTGCATACATTATTCTACTATCCATTTCAGAGAATCCTCTTTTTTCTTTTATGTTTATATGCTTATTGTGCTTTGGTTTAGATACAGTAACATACATAATTAGTAAATTAGGATAAATATATTCATTTCGAATTTTTTGATATACCGTTTTTTTGCATTTTATTAGTAAAGTAATTGTTTTTAATGAAATTAGTATAGTAACTTAATTAGTAAATTAGGAAAAATTTCATTAATACCTTTTAATGTATTAATGTCGTGGATGTATATTTATATTTCAGTATTGTATTTGGCACACACTTTTGAAAATAATGTTTATGTAATTTGTTTATTGCACAAAAAATTTGGAATTTTGTTAATAAATTGCTATATAGAGAAATGGTTCCAAATAATTACCTTACATGTAATCTTTGTATAATTTTTTAGAGGAAAGTTCTATGGAGACCGCAATTTCATTGGAGACCACATATGTTCTGCAATCAAAACACTATAAAATCCATTATTTTACAAAATATGTTCTACAAATATCATATATTCATTAAAATTGTTGAAGATCATCTATATTTAATAAGTAGATAATGTATGTTCTACAAGTTGAACAAATGTTCTGCAGACTAAACATATTTCATAGAACTAAACATTTTGTAATGTTCCACATGTAAAACTTATATGTTATTCAAGATTTTAAATGAAATAATAATTTCGTAGAACATGATTTGAAAAACTATACATTTTGCAATGTTTTTATGAAATATTTTACTTGCAGAACATAAGTGGTCTCCAGGTCATCAGAAAAAATGTGGTCTCCATTGAACTTAACTCTAATTTTTTATTATAAAATATGTTATGTATTCTTTTTAGGTGTCTTGTACAACTTTTATATCATTGATATAAGAGGGCCGCAACTTGAATCAGCCTAATTGCATACATTACTATACAATCAACAAGAATCCTCTTTTCCCCTATGTTTATATGCTTATTGTGCTTTAGTTTAGAGTCTGTATATAGTATATATAAAGATAGATGAATATATCGTGAGAGTCAATTAAGTCCACTAAACTCACTAGCTACCATATATAGTATCATACATAACTAGTAAATTACAAATAAAATATTCAATTAGAAATTTTTGTTGTACTGATTTTTCACATCTTAATTAGTTTGGTAACTATTATAATGAAATTAGTATATTAAGTTGATTAGTAAATTAGGAAAAATTTCATTAATATTTTTTCAGTGTACTAATGTCGTGCATTTATGTTTGTATTTTAATATTGTATAGTGGACACTTTTAAAAATAATGTTAATAGATATTATTATTGTATAAAAAAATTGGGTGTTGTTGATTAAATGCTATATAGAAAGAGAAATTGTTCCAAATAATTATCTTACACGTCCGTTTTGTTTATATTTTCTATGTATTCCCTTTAGGTGTCTTGTAGAATATTATTCATATGTTCGACATCTTGTTTGTTTGTAGTGTAATGTATTACAATATTATATAAATGTTTAGTATGCAGACATTTTAGTTAGTACTCCAATTTGATTACTATTCCCTCCAATTTGTTTACTCAAGATTATGGACTTTGTAATAACGTTAATACATAAAAATATGGTAAAATTTTCAATTATATTATTAAATTTTATAATCATTTGCATATATGCCAATATTTGAAATTTATGGGGCCGTTTGGTTAGCTTAAAAGAAATGACTTCTTACTTATAATAAAGAAATAGAGTAAAAGTGAGAAGTAAATAAGTTAATAAAGTGTTTGGAAAAGAAGCAGAAGCTGTGAGAGAGAAGCTAGCATTCTCAGCTTTTTAAAAGTGCTTCTACTTCTTTACACAAACAGGTCAAGAAAAGTAGAAGCCAGAAGCAGTTATTTTTGCTTTTGGCAAACAAACACCACCTATGTGAGTTAACCATAGTCAACATAAAAACTAATATAAATTTTCTAGGGTCTTTTCATAAATATCGAAGTCCAAAACTTTTTTTGCGAAAATACCAATTTTTTTCAAATATTTTACAAAAATATCAGATTTTTGAAAATATTTGCAAAAAAATTGTATGCAACCCGTTGTAACTATATGAAACTATACTTATAACCAAATGCAACCATATTTACAATCCTTCCGGGGCCAATTAAATTAAGTTGCATCTGGTTGTAGATCGTATTGTTACAAATATTTTCTAAAGAATTAGTATTTCAGTAAATATCTTTAAAGGATAGTAAAATTACAAAAAAAAACGTAGAACAAGTGATAATTTTGGTAAATTCCCAATCTTCTATTAGTTGAACAACGCCAACAAGTATTGTGGGAATTTGATTTTGTTTCAGGGTTTCTGCTTCTTTCACAAACACTTTAATCACTTATAAGTTTTAATTTGCTTTTAACTTTTACTCCATTTTTTTTATTTTAAACAAGAAGCACTTATTTTAATCTGAGCATGTCTAAATCTTTTGCTTAGGGATTTACAAAATTGGAGATGCTCTAATAAACTTATTTAAACGCTTAAATAATTTTTAAACACGTGTTCACATTTTACTTTAAAATAAGAAGTCATTTTGATAAAGTCTTAGGAGTTCTATTCAAACTGAGATTTTAACGAATTTTGTATAGTTTATGAATTTTAATAGATTATATCTGATTTTGACTTGATGCAAATTGCTGAGAAAATGTCACAGAATTGATGAGAGTGTTTGAGATTTAAGCACAATACTTCAAAATATGATGGATTTTGATAGAACTTCAAATATTCTAAAATACACTCTACACCCCCACAAAATCCATCATTGTATGAAGTTCAAAAAAACTCATCTAACATTTGAATATCATCAAATTTTAACGAATATTTTAAACAATCTCAATTGAATATCATTGAATTTTAAATCATAATTTAAAATCCTAACTGATATCATCAAATTTTGTAGCATAATCTAAAATCCTAATTGAATGTCTCAAGGTTTAATATATTTTTTGAAACCCGAGTTGAATACCCTCGCATTTGATGACTAAAAAAAATCTTTTAAAATCCCAGAGTTAAATACACGCCGTAAATTACTTCTTTAAAGTCTTAAATTGGTATTCATGTGTTTAGCAAACATATGATACAACAATGTGAGCTTCTATAATCTCTATATGCATGAAACTAATCTTCTGTACAAGTATATCTATATCTTGTATATAGCAATAATTGAATCCTTAGGCAAGTGATTCTGCATGCTGCATTCTAACTAAAAACTACTTTGAGTTGAGCTGACTGATCTCGTGAGCTAGCTAGGTTCAAAGCTGTTAAGTCATGTGGCAGCAAAAGTAATTGCTGCTTGGAGATGTACTGCAACACTTGTTTTTCCATCTAAACTACCCTGCATCTCTTGATCCACTCCCATATTTTGATACTCCACGTCCCATGTCTTATTTGCAGTTGTATCAAAATGAAGCCGAGTTCCTGATTGTGTTCTCTCCTGCGAAACCAACTTCTTCATTCGGTTAAGCAAATTGTTAAAATGGTCCTGGCTGTCGGTGAGGCTGATTCTTACGTAACCATTCCCAGCTCCAAATAAACTGCCTGCCCGGCCAATCACTTTTGCTTCGCCCAGCACCACTTTCGAGCACTCCTCATCATCCTCTTGTTCACACTTTATCCACGCAAAAGCTGTAATTTTTTTGAATCAGTAATTGTGTCAATTAAAACTGTAGCACAGCGTTTTTATTCAATGACTCAATAATTCAAACTGCATTTCTCCAATTTTACAATAATTTCTTAGAGTGATTAATTACCTGGAGAAGGAGTACGGTATGAGTCCAAGAATGTGCAGTATTGAGATGAGAGATGTTGTACAGAAAACCGTTGGGAAGCTTCCAAAGTTTTGCTTAACAGTTCCCATCTACGTTTCATTGTTCCATATCCGAATTCAAATAGGTCATTGCCCCTTCCTTGAACAACATGTTGTAAGAGTTTAAGTGCTCGCAGCTGAGTTTCTCTGGCAACGCCATAAGTGTTTAGGTCCATGTATTTCACCATTCTTTCATATACAGCTTTGTCCTTGATCAAAGCCCATCTGGACGCACAATAGCAAATTTATAAGGAAAAAAAAATTGATTTTCCCAAGTACAACTAATATTAGGTTTGAATGATATGTACACAATTGTAGGATTTATAATGGAAACGTACCCAAATCGGCTACCAGCATGACCAGTGAGCTTGGATAGTGTGAATATAGCGATGTCCTCGTCAACAGGAGCCACAATTGGTGAATAGTGAGGCCAGTAGTACGCAAGATCATGAATTTTGTTTGAGCCTTCAAGAACAGCCTTCTTTAACTGACCGTCTGGATTATTCGGGGACGTTACAAATTCTATGAAGTTAGTTGATGAATCTGATTTGTTTTGCAATGATGTGTCACCCATAAACTTATACATGGTAGAATCAAGCAGCTCCGTTTGCGACTTGTAGACCTGTTACATGATTGTAGAATATACGATGTAAATAACATTTCTTCAAGATGAAATAAAAATTGATTGAGAAACATGGAGTCTTTCGATTCTTACTAACCGGATAATATGGGACCGAAGCAACAACCTTGGCAGGTTGCGATGATTCGAGTGACAGGCTGTGAACTGCTGCACCCAAAAGTTGAGTTGATCCAGCGCCAAAAATAAGATATCTACCCGTTGTGTTGACGTTCTTCACAATATCATGTAGTTTGAAGATTTCAGAATGAAGCTCTTTAGAAATGAGAGAACCATCATCGTATTCGTACCCCATCCGGTGCCAACCAGACAAAACTATGGCGGTGCTAGCCGCGTGTTGCATCCAATAAGGCTCCAAGTAAATGGGATTCCCACTGCATGAAAAAATCAAGCAAACTATCAGAAAAAACTTCTTTTTTCTTGAAACTATATATTGATTTCGTATTGTCAAGCATCTGACACTCAGGGACGGATCTAGAAATATTTTCTTAGGGGCAATAATTATATTTTAAAAAAATTAAACACTCAAATATTTTCAAATTTTGTGGAAACATTTGCTAATTTTGTAAAATTTAGAATGGTGAAAACATGTCAATAAAAATTTTAGGGGACAAGTGTTCCCAGTGCATCTTACTAGATCCGGCCCTGCTCACACTTCTGAATTATAAATAAAGATTCATAGATTTTGATCAGTTAATTACCTATCAGCGTCGAGTATACATCCCGGGACAGATTGAGAACAGTCAAGGCCTGTAAAGCATGCGTTGCACTCACAGACAGGCTTTCCATCACCAGATATAATCCCATCCACGTAAGCTCTTCCGTGCCCTGAACACGATACCGCGGCCACTGCTTCAGCTTCCCCTGCTGCAGATTTGCTCCATTTCTGATCAACTAAATCATGACTGCCATGCAAATACTTGTACACAAATAGTACATTAAATATCAATGAGCAATATACTAAGCCCAGTTTTAGTGTGCTCATCGTGAAGCTCTCTGTTGTATTCATGTTGGTTAATATTATGTATGATGCCTGATACTCTCAACTGGGTTCGGGGCTATATTTATAAGCAGTAGCTCTAACTAACCGAGTGAGACGACAAAGTATAATTTGTTGAGCAATTTTAAAATAAAACCCGCGTTAAAAAGTTTGTTAAGTAGTGCTAGTGAGTGTAAAATAATGCTCTTTGCCGTTTCTAGGAACATAATGCGTTCCGATGTGAACGTGGGTAATGTCATTTATTTTAATTACTGCAGATGATTGTTGATTTATTTAAATATTCATGTTATTTGTTGACCACACATTGTCCACGCTATCATTTGCTGCTTGCTATTAGGCAGATGCACTGAACATGTGTTAATTATTAAGTTAAGAGATTAAAAAACCTAAAAGTTAAATAAATTCTACTTGATGTGTATATAATATGCTAATGATTATTATTAGTGAATGGTATTCCAGAACGTCAAAGAGTCTGATCAGTTCACATTAGATCTGCTACGTTTAGTTTGGATTATAGAATCATATGCAGTTATTGAATTTGAACTATCTTACTGCTCTTTTCATATTTATCATATTTTATTTATATTAATTTTTATATCATTCTATTAAAATTTTGTTATAAATAATAAATCATAATTTAAAATATATTTTAGTATAAAATTATAATTTTACTATCAAAAATAAAAAGAATGATAATATAGTTATGATAATATTTGCACTAAATAATTTAAGGTGAATATTAGAATATAATGAAATTATTTTAAATATTAATAGTTATTGTTATGCCATAACAATATCGCTGGACTTATTTTTAACCCTAGAGGCAGAAAGGAAGGCCCGGGCAAGGATTTAGTGTGATTACTGGTTAATATTGCAACCCCTCAAGTTGGGGTTTTCATTGTGGGAAGCTGCTTCAGGCCAGCAAGGAAGGTTTCAGTTTGTTAGGGTTTCATTTGAAAGCATTGCAGGGGCTATCCCCAGTTGAGGTTTCACTGTGCGAAAGTTCTGGTTAAGACTGCTTATGAAAGACTACATACTAGTAAATAGTAATAGAGACTTTGGGACTTGGGAGGGCCTCTTCATGGATAGGGGTCAACGTACCGGATGTGTTATATAGGTTACCTTCAACTGGGGTTAATACTGTTTAAAACCAGGATTACCACGGTCACTACTTCAAGTCTTCAACTAACAAGGGGTTATCAGTAAGACTCCTGACTCTTCTTTTGCTATTAAAATTATATTTTTAATATAAGATATAAAGTAGATTTATAGTTATGATATTATTTGCATTAAATAAAGGGAATTTATCAAATATACTACTTTTTAGGATCTTATTTGCAAAAATACCATCTTCCTAAATTAATTGCATATTTACTAAACTAAGTTTCTAAAATTGCAAAAATACTACCCCTGCCCCTGCAACTAAATGCAACCTCATATGCAACTGAATGCCTGATTTCAAGTTCCACTTTTCAAATGTCATTTTCGACCTCATCCTTGGAATCCATATATATATATATATATATATATATATATATATATATATATATATATATATATATATATATATATATATATATATATATATATATATATATTCTGAAAATCTGGTCGAAAATGACATTTGAAGACTGGAACTTGAAATCAGGCATTTAGTTGCATTCAGTTGCATTTGGTTGCATTCAGTTGATTCTATTTTGATCTAATGACCTTGGCAGGGGCACCCATACATCAGTTGTAATTTACAGTTTTCAGTTGCATTTAGTTGCTTATGAGATTGCATATTCAGTTGAATATTGCCCCTGCGGGGCCTGCAACCCAAATCCACCACAATATCACCCCACCCTAAAAAAATTTCAGTGCTTATGAGGTTGCATTCAATTGATTCTATTTTGATCTAATGGCCCCGCCAGGGGCACCCATACATCAATGGTAACTTACAGTTTTCAGTTGCATATGAGATTGCATTCAACCTAAGCAACTGAATGCAACCTCATATGCAACTCCAACTACTGATTTCAAGTTCTAGTTCTCAAATGTCATTTTCGACCTCATCCTTGGAATCCATATATATATATATGGATTCCAAGGATGAGGTCGAAAATGACATTTGAGAACTAGAACTTGAAATCAGGCATTCAGTTGCATGTGGTTGCATTCAGTTGCAGAAGGGAGGGGTAGTATTTTTGCAATTTAGAAACTTAGTGTAGTAAAACTGCAAATAGCTATTCTTGAGAAAAGTAAATTTGCAAAAATTTACTTTTTCCTATATATTTATGAAAAAACCCCTTAAATAAATTAAGTTGAATATTAAAATGTAAATAAGTTATACAAAACAAAAATAGTTATCATATGATTACAATATCATTAACACATGTATTATAAAAAAAATGGATAAATTTATTTTAACTTTTTAGAAAAATATGTTTTCATTTTCTAAAATTGCAAAAAATAAATTTCTATATTTTTTTCTTTGGAAATACATTTTGCACTATTATAACTTGCAACCGAAATTAGTTATAGTCAATTAAAAATACAACTTTATGTTTTAAAAATAAATACATATATTACATAAGAAGTTGAATATTGTGGACGAAACAATATTTTAACTCATTATCAAATATAACCTTAGAATATATTTGGAATATTTTAACCACTTTACTCCACATATACGAAAAATAGACAAATATGTATAGATATTAATTAAACCCTACAAACTAAACCTAAGTTTTTAAAGTTAAATTTGAAAAGATAATACTAAAAATAAAAGCTGCTAATTTTGACTGGAAACATCGATTTAATTTATTATTTTTGATCAAAAATGGACACATTTCAATAATTTTGATATTCGGCTTAAATTTCGCCCCTACCAACAACAGGTTTAGCCATATTACCACAAACAATGAAATTCAATTTCTTGATCACTATCTTCAATTTTTTGAAAACTTAAAAAATTCTTTTGTCAAGCCCTCGTCCATGAACCAACCAACCCAAAATATAGTTCCCACCCGTCCAAAATAGGTAGAAAATAAACTAGTCGAAAATATCCTCATTAATAATTTCGACTATATAATCTGTAATTATTTTTGACTGAGATATATTATATAGCGATCGTCTATGACTATTACAAATTTATATCTTTTTGTATAGAAAATAAAAATATTAAAACTATATATAAAAAGTAAGAAAATAACTATAGAAATAAAAATTTTGAAAATATGTAAAATAATGGTCAAACACTCTTCAATATTATTAATATACTGTGTATTACTAAATGTAAAATATAAAAACAGTAGTCTAGGGTTTTCTGTATGCCTATCCTGTTTTTAGAGACGACTCACCTAACTAGGATTATAGCCACTATTTCACCATTTTCTAAATCTTCATCCCTTTATCGATTAAGTCATTTTCGCTCTACCATCCTCTATTCTGTATTAATTTCAATTTTTCAATAAATCAAGATCTATGAGATCTTGTGAGCATTGTTTTCAAGATTGTTAGTGCATGGTATCCATATTTTGGGTGTGTTAGTTAGTCATGTTTTGAGTTTTGTGTCTGTTTTCGTATCGTTTTCGTATCGTTGTAAGATGTTTCTCCAAAAAGGATTCATACGATTTTTTTTGGTGATTTATTAGATTCATATCGATTCTGGGACGGTGATGGATATCGCAAAAGCTCACTTTCAACAAAAATTTGTTCATATTTTGGGAGCATTATTTGTTGCTCCAATATCAGTTGATATAACTGATAGTTTTGGATGTTGGACTACAGATGATACTTATCTGAAATTCAATTGTGATGCTATCAGTTTTATAGGTGATGGGGGTTGAATTGTTCGACATGTCATCGTAATAATTTTTAAATCAAATAATTTGAATATAATATATGTTAAGCGGAAAACAAAACAGCTATTTGTTTAACTCATTATTTATTTAATAATTAGATTGTAGTTGACAGTCTGTCCCGATTGATCTCTGATCAGTTATTTGTGTTAATAAAACTATTTGTTTGTTAAAAAAATATACTGCCTATCAAAGTAGATACAAAAGTAGATACAAGATAATCAAAGTTAAGTGATTAACTGAGTATGATGCAAGGACCAGATGAATGTAATTCGAGCAGAAGTCGCTGTATTTATTTAATTCTAGCAACTAGTAGCTAGTTTATTGAAGTTTGCAAAAATTAAGAAACCACTGTATAGCCCACAGCATACCAGTATGGTGGTAACCTGTAACTGCATTTTAAAATCATAGTACGCTTTTGCTTTACAAAATCAAATTGTCTAGTTTTTGACTTACTATTAAAAATATTTATTTATTATTTTAAAAAATCAAAAGTTACATATAAAAATAGATTAGATTTACTTTTGAATGAATTTTTTAATTTTTTCAATTATATAATATATAATTATATATATATATATATATATATATATATATATATATATATATATATAAATTTCAATCAACGTAACGTCAATTTGACTTGTCAAAAGTCAAGAAGGACATGTATATTGGGACGGAGAGAGTATATCACAAAATTTATATTATTGGTAGTATCTATTTTATTATTTATTTGAACTTTTAAGTATTTTTCAAGATATGACTAGATACTAAAGTTAATATTTTTTATTTTTGCTGTTGAATAAACAAACATATATCGATAATTAAGTTAATATTTTTTTTACAATTTATTATAAAATAATTTATATACATATGGATCAAGTTATATAGAGTACACAAAAATATTGGATTATTGGAGTACAAAACTGGCAAAATATAATCTATAATTATGTTTAACATCATAAACATTAAATGTAATCAAAAGTTCAAACAATTTTTTATAAATCGTAGGATATTATGTTCTACAATATAATTTACAAGCATAAAAATAATTTTTTAATGCTTGTTAAAATTTAAAAATATTAATGACTAATTGATAATTATGTTTACAACTACTTATAAATGATAAATTATATATAAATTTAAATGATTTTAAATATTATTAATGATTAAACTAAAATATTATGACTGGAAAATATTTTTGTGTACTCCAATAAACTCATCTATACTATACTATAATAAGCTAACATATGTATAATTTGTAGTCGTACAAAATTTTGGTTTGGTCATCTCTTTTTTAACCACAAGTCTGTCACATGTAAACTTCTCTTACTCTTACAATATTAAAGAGTTTTATATTGTTTAAATTACAAACACTTGAGATGTTGTACAAGATAAAAACTCCACCATTATTCTTTTAAATATAATTTATATACTATATTAGTCGTCCAAAAAATATAATCAGTTGGTAAATATAATCTGGTTAAAATCCAATTCATCAATTCTAAAATACTAATAAGATAATGTTAAAATTTAAATTATAATTAATAAATTACGAATTCTATACCCGCCCGTGCTTTGCACGGGTTAAAGGCTAGTATACATAATTCTCCAAAAACTAAAGCATGTTCATGGCCAAAGCTCGGAAAAATGCCTAAAAACATTAAATATTATATATCTTATAAAGTATAGATATAGATACGTGTCACCGAAGTTGCTGAGAATTCTAAGTAGTTATATAATCACATGTACCAATTATGATTATCCAATACCTTAATATTATCTAAATATCACACGAAAACAACGTGATTAAAAACAGAAAACGAGTACGACTTTAAAGTTTCATCACGACTTAACTTGGGGGTACTTGCTTATAAAAAAAAAAAGCTTATCAAAAAAAAACTTGGGAGTACTTACCACCTTGGCTGAAGGATCATTGTCATTACCTTTCTTCATAGCCGCCCAAATTGAGAAATACTCGTGCACTTGTAATATTTTTACTCAGGCTCCCTTTCCTATGACCAGCCGCAGAGTCTGTTTGTTCCGAAATTTAAGCTGTTTTCAGTTTTAAATTACAAATTTTATGTTTGTAATAATTTAGAAGTCGATTTACAGTCAGAAATAAAAAACTGATTTCAAGTTATAAGTTAGATCGAGTTACTTTTTTCAATAAATTAACTTTTTTAAACTTTTTTTAATGAAAATTACTCATAAGACATAACTTATATATAAATCACTTTTAGTTTTATTATTATATTGTTAATAACTTATAAATCATTAATAAATCAAAATCATTAATAAATCAAAATTATCTGAGTAGATATTTTAATCGCTCAGCTTATCACATAAATAATGTTAAATCATAAATCACGTTAAGTCATAAGTTTATCACGGATGTTTAAGTAGTTTTTTTGACCGGAATGGTAGATTCATCGCTAATTTCTTAATTTCGTTGGGTGTTTGAAGCGTCCATTCTCAAATAAATAATAAGTTTAAGTGAAATTAAAATATTTGGTTAAAATAATATATATAATAATATAATAATTATATAAAGTTGCTAAATCTTCAAGGTGGTGTTTTCATGTCGGATGGGTTATATTTTTTTTTCTCCAAATAGTATATTAATAGATTTGATATTAAGGATGTAATAAGTGGAGTTAATTTTTAATTTTAAGAAAAATAATATTTTGAGAAAAATATTTAGATATAAGCGTAAAGAGATAAAAAGATTAGATCAAAGGGAGTGATATTTTAGAATTTAAAATTATAAATTTGTTTTCTCTCAAAAAAAATTATAAATTTGTTAAGAATATATCAAGCTTGATGATCGATATGCAAAAATATTCGGTATATTTTTCATTTGTATTTGATTGTAGTTGATCACATATATTTTGTACTGATATGTTGTGTTTGGTTGGGATGAATGATTCCGGAAGGAAGGAAATGAAAATGGTTGGGATGAATGATTCCGGAAGGAAGGAAATGAAAAATGAACTGGAAGGAGGGAAATGAAAAATGATCTATATTATGGGCAATTGTTAACAAATTTCATTTCAACCTCCATTCCATTCCTTATATTATGTGCTAGGGATCCTACCTTCAAAATGAGATGGAATGCTCCATTCTTTCCCACCACCAATTTCTTCTCAAATCTCGTTATAGCAATTTTGCACTCACTTAAATTTATTCCAAAACTTCCTTCCTATCTCTATTAGTTTCTAAGTAATTTTACTCTTTTCATTCCATTCCATTCCATTCTCCCCAACCAAACACAACATATAGACTTCACATGTATGGTATTGAGAGAATTGTTATCAAAAGGATTTTTAATATCTCAAGGTTACTCCGACCTTGGTATTTGGTAAGACTCTGGTTTTGATCGAATTGAATTTTGAGACTTTGATCATGCAGGTGATTATTAGAAGATGAGCTCAAAATCAGTTGTGTGTCATTGATGCAGTTGATGCAAGCAAAATTCTGACATGGTCAGCTCAGTATTTGGTAAAACTGAGTCAGGGTGGAAACTTCTCCTTGAAGAATTAACCCCTTCTATCTTATGTGATGCAACTGAGCACTGTACAACGTCCTGTAAAACTTAACCCACAGAACTCCTTTTCTCACATACATTCGAAGAATTCGAACCAGCATCAATATGCTACTCTCATCAGAGACGTATCCAGGAATTCAAACCGTGGGGAGGGCAGGAGCAATGTTTGCCGCTTTTGATTTGTTTGTTGTCTGTTATTATTTTGGGTGTATCTTGCTGTGTAGCATGCAAGAATAAAACCCTGGCTACCTCCAAAATACGCTAGATGCTCCAACCATTGGGGCAAGGCTCCCACTAGGAAAATTTTGTATGATACCAAGTAATTAACTCTAGAAAATCTAGTGCGGGCAAGTACCCCACTGCCCCGAGTTTAAATCCGTCACTGACTCTCGTTGTGAATGCAAGGATTCATTATTATTATAAAGATAAATATCAGAGTAAAATATGTTTTTGGTTCAAATATTTTAAATAATTAAATCATCTCTTTTCAATTTAAGAATAGATTAACAGACGAAAAAAAATATAAATCCAAGTAATTGATTTATCATTAAGTGAAAGCTAGCTTAGTTTTGAGGATCAACTTGCATTAGAACAATACATCTATCAGTATATGGACAATCACAAGGACAAGGACTATTCAAGGCAGTGAGTTGTCAAAGCATGCCCAAGTTGGATTCTTCCACATGGATAAGTGTAAAACCCGCGTCTCCTTTGCATCCTCCAGGACCAGATGATAATACCAGACTGTTTTATGGATGCTATGAGCCTCAAGAGTTTACTTAACCAAATCACTGCTGAATCATAAGTTTACCTAGATCTTACTAGTGCGTGTTTTCCCTGCTTGCCTGCTTCAGCACAAGGTGGTTTTTTATAAAGCATAAAAGACAGAGCTGTGTAGAGGGCCTCCAGAGCACTCATTTGGTAAGCTGTGGAAGGTTTTAAAGTCATTATGTCGGCGCATCACCTAATTGCATCAATTTAACAATTAGTTTAATATTATCTAGTCCTATGATTGATAGTATATAATCCAACCCGGCCGTATTCTCAAGGTCCTTGGCCAAGTCTGGTCCAGACTCAGCACAACCCCGGGAGGAATTCGGCCCAGCGGAGAATAATCCACCCACTCCAGAACATGAATCCGGATTGGTGAGAATAGTTCAACCATGTCCTGACAAGTATCCCAATCCGGATTGGGTTACCTCAATCCCGCCAAGAACCGGGAGCAAGACCAACTCCAACCCTGGTTCGAGGGACCAACAATGCAAGGACGCAATCCCGGAGGTGCACCCAACCCGGAGAGAATTCCATGACCCTGGAGAGGCAATCAACCCGGGTTGGTGGACACCAGTCCTGCCGGAACTTAGTCTGGATATGAACCGGGATCCAAGCTCAATGGTCAACTACTGACACTATGAAGACAAACCTCAGAACACTCCAAAATACTATTCCTTAGCTGACACCTGGACAGGTGTTAAGCATCCAAGCCCTACAGATGGACGGCAGGATCCAAGGTACACATCCTTAAACCCTAATCCTTTGCCTATAAATAGACCAAGGATGAGAGGCTTAAGGATCTTCTTCTCCACACTCTCATATTTCTCACACACTCTAAGCCATCATACACAGCAGCCATACACCTTCACCCACCACACATAGATAGCTCATTTCCCGTCTATCTATTTTCCGACGCCTGTACTCATTCTCACGCCGGAGGCGTCGCGGGGCTCAAACCCCCCTCCGGTGTTGTTTTGCAGACACCCGTCCAGCAGCTACACCGCAAGACACCAGTACACAGCGGAGGAAGCACCGGAACGGGATTTGGCGTTATCATTTGGCGCTAGAAGGAGGGGGAGGTTGTATTCTCCGTCCTGTGGTCACGGTGCCACTGGACTCATCTTCATCAGCAAACTCCCGAAAAGGGAGTCCCGATTCAACCCTGTAAGCTTCAAAATGCACTCAAATCTCTCAAAACCCTCTCAGCCATGATTCTCTTTGTTGTGTGCATGTTAGCAAACCCTGTCTAGAAGCACCCTAACTTTGTCTGTAGTACATCAAGACACCTTGTCCTGTAGTCCCTTACACCTTTGTCATTTAACTATTTCTAGCATTTCTTGAAGTAGTAAGTTGACTATCTGCCTACACTATTTCTATCATTCCACTATTGTCTATACTGCACACATACACTTTCACCAAAAAGCAAGCATACTCCCTGGGTAGTTCTTGTTTAAATCGTTCACTATAATCATGACAAGAGGTGGAAAAACCCAAACCCAATCAACCCGATCCTAGCAGTTCAACCCGGTGGACCAGGACAATCCACATCAGGATCTCATCTCTAAACCACTCTTGATCGGGATCAATCCAGAAGAGACCCGGATCAACCTAGACGATGCCCGGGTCACAATTGAAATGAACCAGTTAAGTGCATCGATGTCCCGATGACCGCAGACCATGTTACATATCTAACCAACTTAGAGTTGGCCGAAGCAATCCGGTTATACCAGGAACAACGAGCCGAGAACCTCAAAGGACCCGGGTTGATTGCTGATTTTGAAGACTTTGAAAATTCCCGCCAATCCCGGGGTTCCGTTTTTGACCGGATTGGTGACAAAGTAAGGAAAAAGAAGTAGAGAAAAAGTGATGCCACAAGGCGAAAGATCCTGGCCAAAAAAAAAGAAAAAACAGAACACATCCGGAGGGAAGAAGGAGAAAAGCTAGAGCAGAAAATTCAAAGAAGGATCCAGCTAGAAGAATAAAGGCTTATGAGCAAGTCCCACTTCAATCATGATCTATCTCTTACTTGGAATTTTTTTTTTCCAAGGCAAACAAACAAAAAGCTACCCCGAGTTCAATCATGAATTATCTCCTACTTGGAAAAAATTTTCAAAGGCAAACAAGCAAAAGCTATCCAGGTTCAATCATGAGCTATCTCTTACTTGGAAAAATTTTTTTAAGGCAAACAAGCAAAAGCTACCCGGGTTCAATCATGAGCTATCTCTTACTTGGAAAAAATTTTCTAAGGCAAACAAGCAAAAGCTACCCGGGTTCAATCATGAGCTATCTCTTACTTGGAAAAAATTTTCCAAGGCAAACAAGCAAAAGCTACCCCGGTCCAGTTATGATTTATCTCTACTTAGAAAAATTTTCCAAGGCAAAAACCAAAAGCTACCCCGGTTCAATTTTGAGCTATCTCTTACTTGGAAAAAATTTTCTAAGGCAAACAAGCAAAAGCTATCCGGGTTCAATCATGAGCTATCTCTTACTTGGAAAAAATTTTCTAAGGCAAACAAGCAAAAGCTACCCGGGTTCAATCATGACCTATCTCTTACTTAGAAAAAATTTTCTAAGGCAAACAAGCAAAAGCTACCCCGGTCTAGTTATGACCTATCTCTTACTTTAAAAAGTTTTCAGTTTTTCAAAAAAATTTCTTAGGCAAAAAAGCAAAAGCTACCCCGGTTCAATTTTGAGCTATCTCTTACTTGGAAAAAAATTTTCTAAGGCAAACAAACAAAAGCTACCCGGGTTCAATCATCTTACTTAGAAAAATTTTCTAAGGCATAAAGCAAATGCTACCCCGGTCTAGTTATGACCTATCTCTTACTTAGAAAAAAATTCTTGAAAAATTTTATTAGGCAAAAAAACAAAAGCTACCACGGTCCAGTTATGACTTATCTCTTACTTAGAAACCATCTATAGCGACCCGGATCAGATGACGACAGCAAAAACCTCCCCTTGTCCGGACCAACCCAGACCAAAGGCAAAAAGCAAAATCTCACTTCTTGTCCGGATCAACCCGGACTGGGGGGCAAAAAGCAAAGCTTCACCTCTTGTCCGGATCAACCTGGATTGGGGGGCAAAAGAATACTTATACCCCTAGTCCATATCAACCCAGATCAGGGTGCAACAGAAACTTACTACTCCTAGTCCAGATCAGTCCGAATTAAGGAGCCGTGGCAAATTTTTACTCCTACTCCATTCTCGTCCAGATCGAAGACAAGATTCGCATTATTCCCTACTCCCTCACACAGAAAATCTGTATAAGGGAGTGGGGGGCAAATGATAGTATATAATCCAACCCGGCCGTATTCTCAAGGTCCTTGGCCAAGTCTGGTCCAGACTCAGCACAACACCGGGAGGAATTCGGCCCAGCGGAGAATAATCCACCCACTCCAGAACATGAATCCGGATTGGTGAGAATAGTTCAACCATGTCCTGACAAGTATCCCAATCCGTTGGGTTACCTCAATCCCGCCAAGAACCGGGAGCAAGACTAACTCCAACCCTGGTTCGAGGGACCAACAATGCAAGGACGCAATCCCGGAGGTGCACCCAACCCGGAGAGAATTCCATGACCCTGGAGAGGCAATCAACCCGGGTTGGTGGACACCAGTCCTGCCGGAACTTAGTCTGGATATGAACCGGGATCCAAGCTCAATGGTCAACTACTGACACTATGAAGACAAACCTCAGAACACTCCAAAATACTATTCCTTAGCTGACACCTGGACAGGTGTTAAGCATCCAAGCCCTACAGATGGACGGCAGGATCCAAGGTACACATCCTTAAACCCTAATCCTTTGCCTATAAATAGACCAAGGATGAGAGGCTTAAGGATCTTCTTCTCCACACTCTCATATTTCTCACACACTCTAAGCCACCATACACAGCAGCCATACACCTTCACCCACCACACATAGATAGCTCATTTCCCGTCTATCTATTTTCCGACGCCTGTACTCATTCTCACGCCGGAGGCGTCGCGGGGCTCAAACCCCCCTCCGGTGTTGTTTTGCAGACACCCGTCCAGCAGCTATACCGCAAGACACCAGTACACAGCGGAGGAAGCACCGGAACGGGATTTGGCGTTATCAATGATCAGTTGGTATTTACTATAAGCATCTTCATTTGCTGTCTCTTTTTCTCCCAAGCACTGGCATTAGTCATATTCCAAGATATAACTCAACTGATTAGCATCCCTTTTACTTCAGTAGCAAAAAAAACATTAAACTTCCAAGTTAGAGGTTCAGGACACTATTTACGTCTGTGCTTAATCCACATAAAAGACTGTCCGAGGGCATAATGACAAACTGCAAAGGAATGGAACATGTATGTATAGAACACATAACCGATCCAACAATAAGGTATTTTGTGCCACAGATTTCTATGATAACGTACAAAATATATCAGATGATGCCACAACCTTTGTTGATAATTACATATCAAATATATATGTGATATCAACAAGAACTTTTCTCAAGTCAAGTGTCGAGTGGAGAATTTTGCTATGTTCTAATTTCTCTTGTTACATTACTTCATTCTCATACTTTAAAGTACTTTCAAGTACAAGGCACCAGAGAAACCCATGACAGACAAATTTCCTTCATTTCTTTCTTTTTTCTTTTGTAAAAAAACTGACACTTACAATCTCCTTGGATGATCAGTACATCTACAAAAAATAACGAAAAATTACATAGTTAACCTCAGTAAAAGCCCAAAATCTTCCACCAGAGTGAACCAACTAATCCCCATATTGTAATGTTGATGATGGCCATTAAAATCCCCAGTTTCAGTATATCTAGTAGTTTTACATAACCCGCTGCCAGAGAAGAAGGAAAAACAAAGAAAGTATTAACTCAGGTGTACAAGATCATGACTAAATTATATGATAAACATAAGAATATAATATAAAAATTAACATATTAGGAGCAGAATCATATTTTTTTGTGATAGTTCAAGAGATGAGTTCTGGCGGTTGCCATTGTACAGAAGGGGAACAATAGTGTGGTGGCAATTTTGTATTGAACTTTTAGAGTCGATCAGAAATATAATTCTAGTTGCTATCTTCTTTGAAATCCTGTCTTCCTACAAAACTGCACACCCTTCTCTCTTAAGATTTTATCTTTTTAAGTCATTTACATTAATGCAACACGAAGTTAACTTTTTACAGATCGATGAATCATTACAAGTCCTGGTTTGTCTATTACTCCATGATAAGCTCCAATATCAGATGGTTGTGTTTCAAATTCATAAAATTTTGAGTGCTCTCTAGATAAAGCCAAAGACCAAACAATTCATGGATACCAGAAGTCCTAATACTTCTACACAAAGGTCCCAATAATAGATTGACTATGACACCAAGCTCGCCTACAGAGTTTAAGCACAAACTATTGGTTCTTACTGACTGGATGAATTCATTTGACTTCAGAAGTGTCATGAAATATAGAGTCCTGTTGGTAAGGTCTTTACAGTTCCATTTGCTGCTATATAGATGTAATAGTGCATTCGCCGTTTTACAGTTAAGGTAAACTGATATAAGTTCTGGTGTTAGGTGACCATCACAAATGTTGAAATTTGAATGAGAATTAATGAGGCACTTCCGGTCATGATTAGTATTACCAGCTAAAAAAAAATTGGTTGTAAATACAAATGTTGCATCTTTAGTTCGATTTTCTCAGTGATTTTTTTTAAGGCACCTGGTCAGAACAAACGAATTTCAGTAACATACATCCAGCAGAAAAAAAGTGGTGGACAAGAGAAACATTAGAATGGTCAGTTTTCCACTGGATGATACTGTAGCACCCTTGCACATGCATTAGGGTAAAATTATCTGGCAGTTTTTCCCGCCAATAGTATGCCCTCACATACGACTGCAGGACCTGTACCCTTCTTAAACCGTTACGTGGTCTAGTGTAAGTCTATGCTTCTAGTTATGCTAATAGTTCCATTACCACACAAGATTAGAAAATAGTCGTTGACAGGAATACTACCGGCAAAAGGGGAGGGCGAGTCTAAAACCAGATATGAATTGTATGAGAACAAAAGCCAATAAACAACATATCTGACACAAACTTTTCCTCAAATACTTCAAACTATACTATAGGCAGACATAACATAGAGGATATTTGTTCATAGTTTATCTGCAGTTAAATTATTTAGCCGTGAACCCGAAACATTATAATTTTTAGTCCAAGATAAGCGGAGATAAGTAGGCACTAGGCACAATAAAGTCAGATTATATAACCAAACAATCCTAGGAACAGATACTAATCGGACCCGAAAGATCAGACAAAGTTATCAAAAGAGGAGAAAGAGAAAGATAATGTAAAACAGGCATTAAAACAAAAACAAGTCCAATCTGAATAAGCGATAGAAATTTAGGAGTACCTCCATAATATACAGCAGCCTGACCACTGCTATAATGTGTTAGCGCGCCGAAAAGATTTGTATTGAATGCCAAAGCAAGGGCAGCCAGCAGACCAGGAACTTTAGATGCCAAGTGCATTGCAAGAAAAGCAGAGTACAGCGCTCCTACGTGTGCAGTCTGACTCGCAAACAGATAGTGAATAAAAAAGTAGGTTGGCTGAAGGATGAAAAATGCCGCAGGCCAACTCAATGACATTGATCGGATAGAGCTTCCAACAGAATCAGCAATCCACGGTATAATACCATGTTTGGTCAGTTGGTTTGCCATACCCACTAAAACCCCAAACCAGATCAAGGTATCCCATGCCGACTTTTCACTTAAGCAATCATCCCAGTCAAGTACTCCCAATAGCAGAAGGACTGATAGCCCCAACATTGCAGAAACAACATTTGCCACGCCTAGTGTATCTCTGCAAATATTTAAGGAGGTGAAACATATGGTGGAAGATTTATAAATTGTGAGACCACTCCTAAAACCGATCTCTGTAACCATGTTAAGTAACCAACTAATCTAAAATCTTAAGCTGTTAGAGTTAGGGCATTAAATGGAGCGATCCATCTGTCTGATTTTATTTTTCTTTTGCCTGTATTTGTTTCTTCCAATACTAGATTCCAGAAATAATGATTATTATAGGAAATTCCTTGGAAATTGTTGTGCCTAATAATACAATGTATGAGTAAGACCTGTGCTAACATATTTGGTTTGTAGGATGATACAAACAGAGATAAAGACACTTTCTACAAAACTTTTAATATCTTGAGAGCTAAATCAAATAATTCCCAACGATTACTCTTTAGGATCATAGGCAGATTCCTCATGTCACCTAGGTTGATATAAGAACTACAAGTGCAACTTTTTATTTAATCCAACAGCTTTTAAGATTAAACAAAATAATTAATTAACTACTTAGAAGAGCACTTTGCTGAGAGGAGCTTCTGTTCTGTCAAATATTATGGTCAGACCTTCCAAAAGCAACATAAAATTCTAGGGTATCTACAGAAACAAAAAAAAAAAAGCAACTAAACTCCTAAAATAAGCTCAAACTAAAAAGGCGGAATCAGGAACTATGTCAGTGCCGCGATGAATTATTAAATTACAACCTGCTCCAGGAAAGTAAGATTTGACTTTAAAGCTTACCCAGCAATCCATAACGCTACCAAGAGAAGCATGGTCGCAAGCATTATCCATTCATTTTTACTGACAGGACCCATCTGCGCTAGCTTGTTAGTGGCCATGACAGGAGCATCGGGTGTGTGCTTCGTTTCTGGAGGGGAAATCTTATAAACCATAAATGGAGTAACTAGAAGGGATGCTATCGCAGGTAAACTGGCCGCTTTGAACCAAGTAACCCATTTAACTGGAACTTGAACTCCAAGACTCTCAGCAAATTTGATACACAACAGGTTTTGGGCTGCAGCGGTCAGGAACAGAGCACTTGAGCTACTTGATGACTTTCTTGCATCAACAACAAAAATATACAAATTAGTGATTATATGATCATTGATCACCGCAATGTAATGTATTGCTGAGATACAATTTTATCATACAACCACATTATCTTTCACATAAAAAAATCTAACAGTTTAAATTTCTCCGACAGTTGCATAAATGAACCACACTCTTCTCCTAAAACAAACCTCTAGAAGAAAGGTTTGCATAGAACATACCTTTCTCAAAATTTTCCTCATTTTTTTCCTGAACTGTAATCTACTAAATTTTTAGGTTCCCAACTGTAAATTGAAACTTTGCATTTTGCTTAGTTTGTGATTATGAAGAGTATAAAAGTTCCTGTTTAAGGCCATCCATTTTAAGAGTTTAAGAGAACCGGTAGCTCAACATGGTATTAGAATGCAAGCTGACATCCCAGATAACACCTTAACGTATAAGATGGGAAAACGCTTTTTAACAGGATCATTATATTCTAACATCCGGAACCAAAAGTTAGGATGAGACATCATCGAAAATTGGTTACGAATTGAAGATTGTACCCCAGAAGTGTGAGTGGATAAGAAAAAGTTTAATTTTCTCGAAGATTTATGTTAAAGTTAAGTTAAAGTACATGATTCCCAAAACCATAAAATGCTAAATTCTATATCTGATGACATGGTTATTTTGCAGTATCATTTCTAAAGAGCTAGATCTTTCTTTTGAAACCTTGTTTTCGATCTATGCAATAAAGATTGTACCTGAAACTGTGAGTGGACAAGAAAGGCCCCAAGTTTCTTAGACGAATGATCTTTAGGAAAACTATCAGAAGACATCGACAGCGAGTTTATAATGGGCAGAAATATCCCGCCCGCTCTCGCGGTGGTACTAGGCATGGCCGGAGCAATCATGGCTTCACTCAACGCCAATCCATAGGCCAAACCCAGCGTACTCTTCCCTAGCCACTTGACGAAATACATTGCAATCCTGTCCCCCAGCCCTGTTTTCACAAACCCTCTGGAGAAAAAAAACGAGGCCACGATCAACCATATCACCTCGTTCGTGAAGGCGATGAACGCCTCCGCGAACGAGAGTGTGTCAGTGACGATGACGAGTGTCAAGCAGGCCAACGCCCATGCGCCCACCGGCAATGGACTGAAGATGAGCCCCGAGATTGTCGTGAGGAAAATTGCGAGAAGCTGCCATGCTTGTGTTGTCACGCGCGAAGGTTTTGGGACTGCGAAACGGACAAGGAGGCCTATGGATATTGATAATATGAGCGGTAGCAATTTTGGGTGGCGAGCAAGAAAGGTAAGGAAGTTGGAGCGGCGGCGCGGGGGAGTGTGTGGAGGTGTGTTGGGGATTGTGATGATGGAGCTGTCGTCGACGGAGGGCGGAGATGCGGGGGCGGCGGTGGAGGAAGTATGCATTAGTTATGGAATTTGACAATTTGTAACTGTGTAAGAGTTGGCGGGGTTTTTAACAGGGGGAACGGTAAGTTAGTTATTAACATTCGTATGTAAAGAGAGGCGGGTAATAGTGATAATATTCCTGATAGATTCTTTGTCAGCCTCTTTTTGTTTTTTCTCGTCACAGGAATACAGGATGTTCGGCTATGTTTTAAATAATCTCAGACATTGACTTAGCAACCAAGGGTGCAAATGTGCAATGGTTTGAGGATGGAAAGTTTGGGACCAAGTTGGAGGAAGTGACAACATTTTGTAGTGGTGGTAGCTTCTTTAGGAGTGCATAGATTAGAGTCAGAGACCACTTATTGAGTTTGGATATGCGCGAATCTTAGAAAACTAGGTGCGGTTAGCTACTACTACGACGAGACTAGTAATATCAGACATGATCTCAAGTCCAACCCGAATCCGATCCAATTTGTAATTCGATTTGTTGAGATAAAATTCAAAAGTGACATGAAAATTACTCGACTGATTTGAAATACACTTGAAATTAAAATTTCTTTTTTAAAATTTCAATTTTCAATTTTATTTAATTTTAATGATTTTAACTTGATCCAAAATCGACTCACACGAACACAATATGTCACACAAAATTGCGTCGAACCCCTGCTCTCCAGAGTATCTGAGACCGCGCTCTCGAGCTCAAAAATAAAGCTTCTTGATCAAAATAGACTTTCATTTGTTCTTTATAAACTTCTTAGCTGACGGATACTTTTGCCCTTATGGCTGTAGATTTGACTTATCGGTTCAGGTGTCATTTTCTCGTCTGCAATTCACATATTAAAATAGCACTATATATCTGGTTTGTGTCCCTACATGACTACATCTCAATTTCGGGTAATGCAATCGAGCTGATAAAGTGGTCCCGTACACTATTAGAAAATAAACAAACGGATTTCATAACATGCGGAAGTGACCCACTATTCCCACGGTGCTAACCGTATTTTAGATAGGTGATACATGTAAAAATCTCTACTACTGATGAGAATATTTCATTTAATAATTAAAATATAGTTGGTAGTGTGTGCGGTACACAAGAAAGACCAGTTAACAAAAATCACAATTTAATTTCTCTACATTTCCCTACGTTTCCGACCAACCAGCTTGCAAAATCATCACGACGGTTTTTTAAAATTTAAACAAGTTATTTATTGTTTAAAACATTTAAGATAATGAAGGGGCCAATGGTAAGAACATCTTCAATGGAATTGGATATAATGATGAACTAGATTGTACATGTAAACATTATGTAAAATTTGTTGCGCCTATACTAATTGGTTATATCTTCAAATTAGCACGTTATCATTATTTCAAACTATTATGCATAATATATATTATCTTAATATAGTGATAGATAAGTGTCATTTGCTACAGACTTGTAGCCATTCTTAATATAGCGATAGATAAATATATTATCTTAATATAGCGATTCTATAATATTTCATATTAATAATTTGGATGAACTTGGATGTTAGATTTCATCCAAATTATTAATATGAAATATTATAGAATACAGAATAGAATATTGAACAGAATCATGTATATATATATTTTGCATGATTAATATTTCATAGAATCATGTTATTTTTAATCCATATTTACTAGTTTAGAAGTCGCGTGTTGCGGCGGCCTTATAAAATTATATTAATGATTCGATATTAATATTTGTAGAATAAAATAAAATTATGGCGGTTGATAAATATTATATTAATGATTAGAATAAAATAAATTTTATATTATAAACATCTCGATGCAATACCAATATTAATATATAAAACTGTAAAATTAGACTATAATTCATGAGCGAAAAAATGCAAAATAAATTTCTACATGTAATTAACGATTTAAAGCACAACAGATTTTAATTTAAATTGTGTTTTTTTAAAGTAATCATTTTCTAATTAACATTGTAACTTTCCTCCAATTTTTTTGGATTGGTTGTGCACAGAAACATCAATATCCATGAGATGACGCTCAATAACTACCATTGTTTGCCTTGTTTGCAACAACCGTTGTTATTTTTAATATTATATAAATAGTCTCACTTAAAAGATGTTTGAACCTAGCAAACAGATATTGTGAAAGTATTGCATGAATACTTCTTTTATACAAAGTAAACTATATAAAAATTAACAACAAGCATGTCCGATAAACAAACCAAATATTATAAAAGAATAACCAACAAACATATATCACTAACACTTAATTTATTGATCTTTTCATCCATCAATATCATGTCAAGACTATATTCTTCTTCCGTGTTTGGATTTGTCGACCTCACATCTCCTAAACAATCTAAGTTGAATTTTTTTACACTCACAAAGACCATCTCCTAAAGAGTCTGAAACTATCTTTATATGAGGTCACACTTCACACATCCCGTTTATTAAGCATGTTATCAAGATCTATATTCTGAATTCAATAACATATAAGTCGTATCATTTATATCAACTATGACAACCATCATATCTGAGGTCAAAATTTGGTGTCACTATAACGGTAATATAACGGATTTTTACAACCATCATATATGAGGTCAACTATAACTGTAATATAACATAATGTAAATCTGGAATTGCAATCCTCAGATCTGGGAGTCAAGAATAGTCAAGTCTTCTCGAAGATTCGACGACTTTGATTTTTAAAAGCTAACGCTATAGACAAATTTTTTTTCTTTTATATTATTATTATTATTATTATTTTGCCACGATTATTATTATTATTATTATTATTATTATTATTATTATTATTATTATTATTATTATTATTATTATTATTATTATTATTATTATTTTCTAGCATTCATGTTTGGATTGCAACTAGTTTGTTTACCTATTCTTGCGTTTGTGATATAATATTGCATATCATTTTTATTATCTCCAATACATTATGTGCAACGTGTTCGAGTGCAAGATTTCAATTCAATCCTAAAAAATTATAAAATAAAAAATGTATTGCTATTGTAACTTATTTTTGAGATTTTCTTTTTGTGTATAAAATTTCAAACATCAAATTTTTATTCAAAAGAAAAAAAATTAAAAACTAAATTACGGAACTATATTTTCTAGGAGCATTAGAGCAAGTCCAATAGGTTACTTATCCTATTACCTATAAATAATATAAAATAATGAGTGCTAGTATGTCTTAGTGATTTAGGTAATCTATTTTTAGTGTCAACTCCAATAGTAATCCTTATATTTGTTCTCCTAAGATTATTTTAATAATAAATTTGAGAGAGAGAAGGGGAAAAGGAGAGAATAGACAAAGAAAGAAGGAGAGAGATGATTATTTTATTCATAAATATTAAATAGGTAATGATTAGGGGTTACTTATAAATAGGTAATGGCTATAAGAATTAAGGTTGTGCTAGTGATTTAGGATAACACTAGGATAGTGTTGGAATGCATTTTTTTGACACATTACCTAGATGTGAGTTTAGGACATTATATAGATAACCTATTGGACTTGCTCTTATAATGCATGTCAAACCCTCTCCCAAGGTAAACTAGTTAGGGGATAGAGGGAGTAAGAGCATCTCCAACGCAGGTCACCTGTTAGCTTTAAAGTCTATGTGTCGGCTCATATACCTGATATGCAAAAAAAACATCACTCCAACGCAAAGACCTGTTAGCAATATTTTTAGATGCCGAGAAATCAGCACGTTACATTTGTTGAACCAAAATCTGTCATCTATATCATATCCACGTCATTTTCTTTTAAAATTTAACTCAAAGAAAATTTAAACTTGCTCCAACCTATATGTCTATATTATATTATATATGTATTATAATATTATAATTCTATTATATATATTTGTATAACTTTTTTATTTTATAATTTAATCTAATGTATTGTTAAGTGTAAAAATATTTATAACATATAAATAATATAATAAAAATAATATAATAAAACTAATATAATAAAACTAATATAATAACTTATATAGTTATTTAACGTCAATTATGAATTTTTAACAAAGAAAATTAGTAAATGTTTTACATGATACAAGTAATTTTTGTTAATTAGTTTTTTTAAGTTTTTATTATTATAATAGTATCGGTATATATGTTTTTATTAGTTATATTTTTTATTTTCACCTGTATTAAATAAAAAATTAATGAACTTTTTATTTTAATTCTTTCAAATCCGTTTTATCAAAAGATAATTAGCTTAAAATCTTTCGCACTAACTTTGATTCTTACCCTTCTAAATTTTATTTTATTTTTATTTAAAGTATGTAACATTCTACCTAAATCATTTTTATAATATTTAAATTGAAATATTTAAGGTATTATTATTATTATTGCAAGTATAGATGTATTATTTATTTTTTTTACAAATAATATTGTTATGTGAAAATGTTACTTTATTTTCAATCAAATTTTTTAAAAATTATAATATAATAATATAAAAATGTTAAATATTATAATTAATCATTATCTATTAAAGATATTATTATTTTTTCAATAATATATAATAAAAACTAAATAAATTATTTTATTGTATATTTATAATTAACATTTAAAATAATATTTTGAATATAACTAATGGTTTTAGCTAATACCCATTGGAGCAAAATTCCTTACCGGCTCAAATTTTTTTTAGCTAATGATGTTTTTAGCTAACAGTTTCATCTTTAGCGTTGGAGATGCTCTAATAGATAATAGATAGATAAATTATTTATAAATATTTCATTAAATTGTTGTAGATATTAAATATAAAAAATGATTGAAACTTGAACTTTCTCAGAAATTTTAGTTAATTTTAAGTTTTTGATATATAAAAAAGGTATCTATTAGATTAATTGCCGGAGATGGTGATTAATAATTTTCAATTTCATTAAAATAATCCAAAATCTGCAGACTTTGGATATTAAAGTTGAACACAGCTGGTATGATGCACCTTGGCTGGTGGTTGTGGATTCGTCAGCAATTATCTCCCTGACCTCTGTTTTACATGCACCACAGCTTTCTCTGCCTGCAGGTTAACATCAATGATCCAATTTAGTTTCCAAGTTTTCCCTATATGTTCGTCAAATACAGGTAAGAAAAAAGATGTGCATGTGTGCTATAATCTGTATTTGGTCCAGGTCCCTCACAATTCAGGGACGGACCTTCATCAGAAAAAACCAGTGGATGAGTTAACCTTATATTTTTATGCATATACAGGGGCGCTATATTATCATCAGGCTGAAAACTGACTCTCGTTTTTGTTGAAAATGAGAGTGTGACAGATTGAAAGGAACAGAAGTAATAATTGAACAACTAATTTGTCCTGTGCACTGTACAGTGGTTATTGATCTTGCTAAAAACTACATGGCTTGTATCTATAAGGCTCACCTCTTTTTCCCAGTCGCATCGGATGGTGATGAAAGCTAATATCAAAGTTTGAATGAATGTACCACCGAATATCATTCCTGCCCAGATACCCTGTAAAAGTATTGCATGTTCTTATATTTTCTGATGTGAACAGCCATGCTAAGATGCGGACACAATGTTAAGTTGGTCCTCCCTCGACAGAGACTCTATATGTATAAGTTTGTAGAACGTACCATAACTCCTTGGTCGAAAATCCATCCCATTGCAATTCCAAGAGGAAGGCCGATGAGATAGTAACAACCTAAATTAATGTATGCCACATAAGATTGCCATCCAGATCCAACAGCAACCCCTACACATAATTAATCAAACAACATATCAATGTCACCATCATGCCCAGCGTACAAACTTCTCTGTTTTGTAAAGAATTCTGAAAGTCTGTGTATAATTTATATGTACCGGAAAGAATTGGCTGCACACTGTTGAGGAGGATGGTAAATGCCAAGAGAATAGAGAGTTTGTTTACAGCAGCAAGTACTTCTTCGCTAGATGTGAAAATTAAGGCTAGTTCGTTATGGAAGATCATTATAAGTAGCCAGAACATGAGACCGATCATTGTTGACGTTGTAACTGCAACAATGGTAGCAAATTTGGCTCCTTTTCCATTGCCTGCTCCCAGCTCATTAGAAACTCTTACTCTGTAAATTATCAAAATATGATAAATGTTTCGCTTTACACATATGTCATCATAAAACAAAAGTTCAACTAGAAACTACATTATTTCACAAAACGTAGAAACGGTTGATTGCAATATGTTCCACTGTTTATGTACATAATTATTACTTACCAACTCACCTGCAATAATGCAAGGATCTGTAGTTTTAATTACTATGCTAGAACATTTTTCATGTTTGTGATAAAGATGGTTATTTAAAGTTCATTGCCAAGTCTCAATCCTCAGAAGTAAGTAATTTCTTGATCAAGATGAGAGAGCTAAGGTAGCTGCATAAGATAACTATTCTATAGCGGAGAAAAGAGACTTGATTTCTTACCCTGTTGCTGCAAAGAAAGCGAGAGGTATCATCAACTCCCATCCATTGATTGACATACTGCATTTAAGGACACAAAGGTCTACTCAACAATTCTTACTCTGATACTGTTTATTAAAAAAAACAAATTACTAATAAAAAGAGCAGTATCAGTATTCCCGCACATACAAGCATACTTATGTTGAGTTGGTGGAGAACCGCAGAAAGTGAGAAACAAATAATTTTTCAATATTTTGTTTAGTGCAGAATCATTGTTTCTGTAAATTTTGTTATGCAGAGCCATTGGCATTGAAGGTTACCGAACCCTTGTTTGCTAGTTAACAATTTATGAACTATTCTATCAAACATACCATAACCATAGCCTTGTTTGTTAGCTTAAGGTCCATGAACTTTCTATAAATATTAGAAATCAATAGATACAGTCTGAAGTCTGGCCTTTGTTTCATATCTTAGTTTGTAAATTACACATTAATAATTCAGACACCGTTTAGGATGAAAGACAGTAATGAACTAAAAAATGCATAAAAATTTTGTAGTTTTCAATCGTCCAAAGAAGCAGGTGTAAATATATTAATAACGAATTACTAATAAGAAGAGCAGTATTAGTATTCCAACACTGACGAGCATACTTATGTTGAGTTAGATATGGTGGAGAACCGCAGAAACGTAAGAACCAAATAATTTTCAACTTTTTCTGTAGTGCAGAATCATTGTTTTTGCAAATTTTGTTCTGCAGAGCCATTGTCATTGAATAATTGAAGGTTACCGAACCCTTGTTTGCTAGTTAACAATTTATGAATTATTCTATCAAACATAAAATAGTATATTTACCATAGCCTTGCCCTTGTTTGTTAGCTTAAAGTCCTTGAACTTTATGTAAATGTAAATATTAGTAATACATAGATACAGTCTTCTGAAATCTGGCCTTTGGTTCATATCTTAGTTTCAAAATTACACATTAATAGTTCAGACACCTTTTAGGTATGATTAAAGATAGTAATGAACTACAAAATGCATAAAAAATTTTGTAGTTTCCAATCGTCCACAGAAGCAGGTGGAAACATATTAATAACAAAGTAACGTAAACGTCACATATCTTAGATGCAGAAAGAACACAGATTTAGAAACAAAAAAGTAAATTCAAGTATGAACAAAATGGGAGGTACTTACCAAATTGACAAAGCATCTACTGCAATCTTTGCATTCTCTAAGTTTCCTGTCATCACTATTAGTATTCTGTAGTACCAATTTTCCAAGCTGTTCCATGAGATAAAGAAAACAAAAAACTTATAAGATCGAAATTGAATAATTTGTTCTTCAGATAGATTTAACAAACTATCTGCCTTGTGTTCTATACAAACTACAATTAGTACATAATCAAAAATAGTATTCACAGGGGGTTCCTCACTAACTAACTGCTGGAACATAAAGTACAGACGATCCACTGTTTAACCGTAGACGGTTCAAATTGGATATTGAAACTTTGAAGAGGTAATATGAATATGAATATGGTTTATAGACTTAAAAAACATAAAAAGAGTGTCAAGTACCAAAGCATGACGCCGGAAGATGCAGAGAGTTTAAGAAATTCCCAAAGACCAGAAAAAGCTTCAATAGAGAATCCATTCCAAGTTTGAGGGCAGCCGCCACAACTAATATATATAAACAGAGCAATAGCAATGATAACCCAAGGTATATTCATACTAAGAGCAGTTCCAATTATTCCAAGTTGAAATTTGTAGATAATCAACCATGTCAAAAGCACGTGCAATATAAGAGTTCCGAGAGACACCCAAGCAATAACAATGTTCTTCAGCTGGCTCTGCAAAAATCTTTGCAATGGAAACTGAAAAACAAAGCTGAAGTGCAGAGGAATCAAACACATGGACACAGTTCCGCATAGCTCTGCAACATCAGCAGGTTGCCCCAGTAGTTTTAAAAGTGGAGACGCTAGGAAGAATACGGGCAGTAGTAGTAGAGAAACAATAAACAAAACTATAAAAGAACGTTGCAAATATATTCCCAGCATTCGGTAATCTTTGGCTCCGAATGCTTGCCCGCATAACGTTTCTAAAGCACTTGCCATTCCCAGCTGATCAACCACAAAAAACAATGTCACAGATTTACAATAACATACAAAACATACTAACTTATACTACAAACTTTATAATATCATTACAACGGAGTTATAGTTTGAAATTACCATGAGGCCAACATCGAAACCAAGTATAACATTGGTTGAAATGGAGATGGCCGCAAGCTCAAGGTCACCAAGATGGCCGGCAAAGGCTTGAGTGATGACAAACATGGAGAAGCTAGCTATGCGGCTGAAGACAGCAGGTCCTGCTACCCGCCATAACTTCTTTGATTCAATCCAAACCTTGTCTTGTATTTTAATTTCATCTTCATCTCTGCGGCCACCTTGTATTATTTCTTTGGTAGATGCATAATCTAAAAGGGGTATTTTTGCTTCCTCGGCGCTTCCATTACTAGACATTCTATTTACTAAACTGGAGTAGCTCACTCTCTGTCACTCAATTTTCTCAAATTTGACTATTAAGTTCTTACTGGGGAGAGCAAATTAAGAGAGACCGAGAAATGAGGAGGCAAGGGACGACTTTTATTTATGTAACATGTTTACATTGGGTATTTTGTTTTGTTTGCGTGATATACAGTATACTACCCTCTGACCGTATGAACTACCAACCCTTTCTTCGCCGGTTTCCTTTTTGGATGTAGACTATATAGTCGATTGGTCCCATCACTTTTCCAACTTTATTATCGGCTTTTTATATACTCCCTCTGTTTTTTTTTATATGACGCTTTGACTTTTGGCACACACTTTTAAGTGCTTTGACTGGGTAGTTAAAAATATTATTTTTTGAATTTTCTTTTTCTGAATAATAATATATAATCAAAATTTTTATTCAGAAAAAGAAAATTTAAAAAATAATATTTTTAACTACCCGGTCAAAGCACTTAAAAATGTGTGCCAAAAGTCAAAGCGTCATATAAAAAAAAACAGAGGGAGTATTAAAATTTAATGGTGCCCGCACTTCACACATTTTTCTTTTTTTTTTTCATTCTTTTATATATAATTTTAACCTCCTCCGTGCTCAAATCAAATGTAGAATTGACGTCGACAGGGTGAGTATTAAGTTTTGAGTATTTTTGGTTTAGATAGACAAAAAATTATAAATATCAAAAGGAATAAAATAAGCTTAAAGTATAAAATGTGTGATATTCTAAGACGGTGACAACTGAAATAGCTATATAAGATTTTGAGCCTGATTGTCCGTGCTTTAAGCCGGGACTTAAAACTTATCCAACTTTATGTTGAAAAATGTCTGTGTAATAAGTCAGAAGTCGGCTTAAAGTCTTAAAACCAAAACCAGAAGTTAGTTTGATGTATTTTTTCCAGTGACTTAATTTTTTAAAAATTTTTTTGATAAAATCTACTCCTTATAAGTCATAAGTTACCCATAATCAATTTTATTTTTTATATTTATATTTTTAATAACCTATAAATCATTAATAAGTCAAAATTACGCAATCAGCCATTTTAAACTCCCAATTTATCACATAACTCACGTTAAGTGATAAGTCACGTTAAGTCATAAACTCGCCAAACGAGCTCTTTATCAGATACCAAAACTTTGTAAAATATCAAGTACCATGCTACCGTTTCTCTGATATAAATTTGATACTCCCTCCGTCCCACCAGATTCTTTATGGTTTTCTTTTTAGGATACCAATCAAATTCTTTACATTTCAAAACTTAGAGCATCTCCAAGAGGCTCTTCATTTAGACTCCTAACTTGAGATTTGAGGAGGGAGAAGCAAAATGTTGCTCCAAGAGACTCTTAAGTGGCTCTTAAATCTTAAGAGCCTTTTGTTTCTCTCTCCTCTCTCCTCAAAGTTAAGAGCCACCACATGGCTCCTAACTTATTTTTTCACAATAAAAAAATCCTTCCCTCCAATCAACCTCCATCTTTCCCTCTATTTTGTTATAGTGGAGCCTAATATATGAATAAAATATGAAATAGAGAAGAGATGTAGAGAGTATTATTGGAGTTCACACTCTTAACTTTGTCCTAAATTACTAAGAGCCACATTTTTTATATTATATTTAGGAGCCAACAAGGAGGCTCTTGGAGATGCTCTTAATTACCAAAAATTGTTAATGGATCCCACCACTTCCCAACTTTTCCTCCTCTTTCACATTACTTTTACTTCCTTTTCACACTATTTTTACTCCACTATCTCTATTTACCTGGGACGGAAAGAGTAACTGATTAAGAAAAGAAGATCATCCCAACAGCTTCTTTGCTTCTATCTGATCCTCCTCCTGGGCCCACCATCTCACTCCCTTCAAATCTTGCAATAAAGGGTGCTTGAAATTTATGGGTTAAATTGCGTTTTGGTCACTCAACTGATTGGAAACTTGCAATTGGGTCATTCAAATCAAAAAATATTTGAATTGGATGACCCAATTCGGAAATTTATGGGTTAAATTGTGTTTTGGTCACAATGACCTGAATGAAAGTTTTTTGAGTTGGATGACCTAATTGCAAGATACTGGTCAGTTGAGTGACCAAAACGCCATTTAATCTTTAGAAAATACGCACTCTCAGTGTTCTTTCTCCTTCCTTTCTTTCCCAGGGAGAGAGCTTACCTTAGCTTGGCTTGCTTAAATTATCTATCTTGTTGCCAAAAAAAACAAAACAAACCAGCTACAAGAGGAGAATCTTTCTCCTTGAATTCTCCTGTTGTGTTTGTTTCTTTTTTATCTTTTTTTCTCTTTACTTTTATAATCAATTTTTTTACCTTGCTAGTTACATAAACATTACACACTGATTAACGTAAATCGATTAGCATAAATCTATTATCTATACTATTTTATAATAATCCAACATGGTATAATTTGTCAAAAATTTTGGTTTGGTACTGTCCCTTTAGAACTATAAGTCTACGGAGGTCTATTACTCTTACATTTTTAAACAGTTCCAAATACTAAAAACACTCATAACAATACATTATGACATAATATTTCATGAAAAAATTTATAATGATGTTAAAAATATAATTATAAATATACAATTTTGAATATCATTTTTTAATAAGAATCTTCATATAACTCTTTTTAACTCTAATCTGTTACACGACAAATATCTTTTTTCATATATATATGAAGATATACGAAATATGACAAATCTGATTTAAAATTAATTAAATAATATCACATATTAATAACAAAAAATTACAAAATATATACCCGCCTCGAGTTAAGGGCTAATATTAATAATCGCCCAACATGAGGAGCAAGTTAATTCATGAGACTATTTGATACCATTATGCTAGCTTGTCATTTGTATTTTAAGACCATACATATAATATGTATTTGTCGTGTGAACAAAAGAATATTTTATATTTTATATTTCATGTTTAGCTTTATCAATATACTAGCCTATAACCTGTGCGAAGCACGTGTGTATTATAATAGTTAATAATTTTCTTAAATGTGTTTGAATCAATAATTTATTGTGATATGTTATTGACGAGAGTCAAAACTTGAACCTTTTGTAGCATGGATGGAGAAATATAGAAATTTATGCCAAATAAAATTGTTCAAACGAGTAAAATTCTTAAAATTGATGTAAAAATTAGCATGCATTTTATGGTTAGAACACGATAATATTAGAAAGTTAAAACGATAATCAAGACCATAAATTAACTAAATGTTCATAATATATATATATATATATATATATATATATATATATATATATATATATATATATATCAATAATCATTTAAATTTTATAATATTAAACTGATCACATCAAATTCTTTGAGAAGAAAAATTAATCTATTTATAAATCGAATTATTAAAGATTTTTTATTCGTGTGAAAAGACCGATTTCTCCTTTTTTCAAATATTTGTTAAAAAGATGGTGATTTTGAAGAAATGAATAACATCCGCTTCTTTCACACCACTAGGGTAGCTTGTCATTTGTGTTTTAATACCATGCATGTAATATTTATGTGTCGTGTGAACAAGAGAATATTTGATATTCTATTTTTTCTCATCTTTATACTGGCCTCAAACCCGAGCGATGCACATGTGTATTTTAATAGTTATTTTTTTTCTTATATGTGTTTGAATTAATAATGTATTGTGATATGTTGTCGACGGGATTCAAAACTTACCTTTCATAGCATGGATGGAGAAATATAGAAAAATTCAAGCCAAATAAAATTGTTCGAACGAATAAAATTTTTAAATCAATGTGAAAAATGACATGCAAGTTATGGTTTAAGCACGATAATATTAGAAAATTAGAGCGATAATCAAAACAATAAATTAATTAAATGTTTATAAAATATATATTAAAAATCATTTTAATTTTTATAATATTAAACTGGTCGCATCAAATTCTTCTAAAAGAAAAATTAACCTATTTATAAATTGAATTATTAGAAACTATTTCCCGCAACTTGCACAATTTTTAGGGCAAGTTGTAAAGTGAAAGTTAAAATTGGTTCTATAAAGTTGATGAAATAAAACAATAAAGAATGATTACATATACATATGTGCAAATTTTGGACTTCATTGATACAGGCCAAGAAACGTTTTTATCTTGGAATAAAAAAATTAAAAAAACATTTAAAAACCACCGAAAAAGTAAAGTTAAACATATAAAGAAAATAGGCTGAACTATTATATGATTACACACACATATGTATGTATGTATGTATATGAGATTATATAATTAAAATCAATATATTATATTTTATTTAATTTAAAAAATTGGAATCCAATTCGTTTTTAATTGGTGTCAGTCGAGATATCCTAGAAATCCTCCCTCCCGGCCTCCCCCCTCTCTCTACTTTTTATTCTTTTGTTATATAGCTTCGCATAGATCAGTTGTAAGATTAAACATAGAGTTGTACTAATGACATATCTATATTGCTTGTTACTTTCATTTTCTGATTTATTTTGAGTGGAATTGCGAAAAGGTGTTGACTTTAATCACTTTAATCTTGTTTGTTTGGGGGTATTTGTTTGTTTGTTTAATCCTTGTGTTTTGTTTGGGTTTTGGTGTTTTTTTGGCAATTTTTCGTATTACAAATGAAACGCTTCCTTGTTCGGTTCGCATACGACGAGGCAACTTGACCGATAGCATAGCAGTGGTGGCCGATGGTGGCGGTCACGGCGGTTTCGGGATAAGTACGTGATCTGGTTTCAGAAAGGAAAGCGTTAATTGTGCCTTAATTGAGGGCTTTAATTGTGCCTCTTAATTAGGGCGTAAATTGTGCCTCCTAATTGAGGGCGTAAATTATGCCTTATTTGAGGATGTTAATTGTGTCTTAATTAAGGGCGTTAATATTCTATTATTATGACTTAATTAAGAGCTTAATTGTCTCAATCATGAGTCATCATGATTGTGGGAATATTTTGATATAATATGTTAAATATATCAACTTATATTCTTCTTGTTTCTCTTGTTTTATTTTCAGGATTCTTGAAAGAAGACCGATTTTTCTTTTCGGATGTTAAAGTTTTATTTTCTAAATTTCCCTGGTCATCTTGCATGTCCGACGGTTAGATAATAAGCTTTCTTGAATGAAAGAATTATCACGGTGAATTGCCGATTCTCGTTGAGATTTATTCTCATTTTCAAAATTAAAAAAAATAGGAATCCACGATTCCAAGTTAAACGTGAATTCCATATAATTTTTCTCTACGTGAATTCGTGGGTTTACCCAATGCGCATCCAAAGGATAACGGCTGCGGGTTCCTCGTAAAAAAAATTATAAATGACTTGTGGATTTTTTGATGATGTATGAAGTTACTGGAAAGTGTGATATATCTAAATTTTAGAATATGTTTTAGATTTTATATGAGATTTTTCGATTAGTATATCAGGTCCAAGTTAAATGAAAATCACGTATTATTGGAGTATTAAAATCTTCCATCTAAACTATTCACTTTGTTATGATCTAACGGCCACTATATTTTTATTAGAACAAGTTTATGTTTGGATAAAATTATTCGTATACTCAGTATCTACGTATAAATCAATTGTAACAATCAATTCCTAGCGGGCGCCATTTTGGGATGGTGGATTTTACATTCTTCATGACTTAATAAAAATATTTATCTACAAGTTGTCTCTTTGTTTTACCGGTCATGATTGTTATTCACTACTAGCTTATAGCCCGTGCAAGGCACCGGAGTTTTTTAATTATTTATAAATTTCTTAAATATATTTTAAATGGTGTGAAGAAATTTAATTTATAAATAATAAATTAAAATTTTCAATAAAATAAAATTCGAAATTATAATTTGTTTGTAAGTTAGAACTGTGGTAAATACATCATCACATCCATTAAAGGCTTCAAATAAACTATTGTAATGAAGCCATTCCTTTTCTCGTATGTACCCTGCCAAGTATTAAATTCTTTCTATCAAATTTTAATATATTTTGAGTGGAATACGTTATTGCCAACTCTTATTAGATCATATTTATAAATGTATTTTATATTAGAATTATTATAGTGTGATTCAAATAGCCCGCAAAGGTTGGTTTAGCTGGTTAAAGAGAGGACATGTATCCTCTTGGTCACAGGTTCGACTCCCAAAGGGTGGATTAACGCTATTGCGTGATCCGAAGGGTAGCGGTTGCGGGTTCCTAGGTTACAAAAAAATAAAAAAATATATAATGTGATTTAAATATTTTTCAAAAAATTTATATGGTTCTAAATTAAAATTGATAAACATAATTTGTTTTTAAATTAAGAAAATGAATCATAAACATGCAATAAGAATGTATAATCTATTTTGGATTAAGAAAAAGTTTTTGTATTTGCTAATCACATAAATCCGGCTTATTAATTTTAAAATATATTATAAAAAAATTGTGACAATGAGATATATATAATTCTACGAATAAAACTGGTAGGAAATATTTATTTGGGACTAAAAAAATCATATAAACGTGAAATACAGAATTTGTTTTGGATTCAGAAAAAGAATTATAAATATGCAAGGTGATATCAGTTGCCTTGTAGAACAGAAGTTAATTTTCCAATCTAACGGTGCTTATTTGTTCAATATAAGATCCAACGGATGATAAGCTTTTGGACCAGAGGACCATGCGACCAAATTATCTCCCTTACACTTATTATATATAGGTATATAGGGGCTTACTTCACTAGAAACTAAATTAGCCTAGAAACTAGAAACTAGTATCTGACCAATTTTATATCACTTATTTTAACTGCAAATATCACTCGTTTGTACATCACAAATCACTATTTCCTATACAAGAAATCTCAGAAATATAGATATATAAATATACATATATACAACATATATCATCATCATCTTCACTCATAACACATTGATGAACCTCCGGGCATCATTATAAACCCATTCCACTGCTATCGCGGTCACCTATACCCACGATTGACCTACCACTGCTTGTCACCATAACTTGCCATTACTAGTGATTATTTACCACCACCACACACCTCATTTCATCATTTTTTTTTTTTACCATCATAGACATCCTACAACTATAAATGATCATCAATAATCGATAACCAATAGTAAACATAAGTAAACTTTCTCAATTATCAACAATAAAAATTGCTAATTTAACTGCATAATATAGTGATAAATAGCGTATAAACGAGTGATATTTGTAGTTATAAACCGTGATCGTGGGAGTGGTTTCTAGTTTCTAGAATAATATTAGTTTCTATTTGATCACTTGCCTAGGTATATAATATGTTCGAGTTGTTTCATAGTGATAATCTCTCAAAAGAGTTATTCTATTGGGATATCAAAACTCATCTTTAGTGTTTTGAAGCAATCATCTAAGATAAGATAATCGACAATTGCCCACTTTTTCGTGCCTCTCTTTCTTGATTAATTTGATTCAGGAAAAAATATATTGTTGGACAATAATTAACTTGTAATTGCCTACAAAAGAGAAGAAAAAGTGGGCCAGTAATTGATTTACAGTACAATACAATTTCATAGAAACCGTGTACGGTAGTTAATTATAATTTTTAATATAAAAAAATATTATTCACTTATCTCTTATATTAGCCATTCATTTTATTTTAATTAAATAATGTTAGAATAGGTCTCACCGAAAAAATTTCTATACTCCTAGAAGTCCAACTCTAATATATCATAATTAAATTAATCATTTGTGTATCCAGATGGATTTTATCATTCAAATATCATTTGTGTATCCAGATGGATTTTATCATTCAAATTAATTTATGTTTTTATATCACACATATCACATCAATAATAAATAATAATAAAAGAGATAAGAGATCTAAGATAATTTTTACAAAACAACATCTATCTGTTCCATACATTTTTGTACTATCTTTTTTTAAAAAAATTTACTTTCCCCTATTTTACATTTCAAAATTTTACAAGTGATAAATATTTGTTATGTAAACTTATTTATGGCCATTACTTTGTGAAGTCTTTTTGAATTATCAAATTAAATATTGATGAATCATATTAATTTAAAAATTTTGTACCCTTCCATATTATTTATACATTTTTATTAATTCAATCTAGTGGGATGGATAAAGTAAATAAAAAAGGACTGTGTACACTTTATATACATTGTTGTCCCAGGTTCAGCGTTGAATGAATTTATTGCTGGGAGCCGGCCGCTAGGAGAGAGAGCGCAGCTGAGCAAGTTGTCGCAGGTTCACGGCTGAATGAATTTATCACAGTGAGATGCTGAGTGAGGATATTGTCAAGTGTGTGTATGACTTATGAGTGTATCTGTTTGAATGTACTCCCTCCATCCCATTAGATGATCCTTTTGAGAAAAAAAAATTTATTCCAAAATAGTTGAGCCACTTTCTTTTCAATGCACAGTTATCAACAATCTTCCATTCTTAGCCTTTCTTATTTATCATTTCCAATGTACCATCTAGCTGATATTATAGAAAGTCAACACAATAGACATGGGCAGAGATGAAGAAAAGAACAATCTTTTGATACTCCTTAATATGTGTGAAATGAGAAAAAAGCTCATCTAAATTGGGATGAAGGGAGTATTTGTTAATCTCTCTTTAGACCAAGAGCAAGTCCAAAGTATAGAGAAAAAGAGAGTATGTATAAGATTTTTTTATAAAATATGGGATAAAGAAAGGAGAGAGAGAGGTGCCTTATAAATAAGGCTTCAAGAGGTTAAACTAGTGATATAAGCCATCACTAGGACATTGGTGGATCAACATTTGTCATCAAATGTCCTAAATTATGACTTAGGACATGTTATAAGGTATCTCCTGGACTCGTTCGAAGTGCCCTAGATTATATTGACATCAATAATTCAGCGGAGGCTAAAAAATATGCACTATTTTTTCGAGGTGAGGGGGGCTCTACCATCCCCTAGCCCCCCTCTGGTTCCGCCACTGCCTTAAAAGAATTAAATACAATTATTTTGTATTTGTAAGTTACATATTTGTGCAATTATGATATTAATTGTAATTAATATATATTTATAACAGGCGGTTACATATTTTGGGATGGAGAGATTATATAGCATGCCTATATATGGTGGAAGATCTCCAATAGAAAAGACTACTCACAAAAAAGAACAGGTTGTTCAATATATTCTCGAAGAGGAAAGTTATATGGAGACCGCTATTTCATCGGAGACCTCGGAGACCATGTATGTTCTGCAATCAAAACACTATAAAATACATTCTTTTGTAAAATATGTTCTACAAATATCATGTATTCATTAAAATTGTTAAAAATCATCTATATTTAATAAGTAGATAATTTATATTCTGCAAGTTGAACAAATGTTCTGCAAACTAAACATATTTCATAGAACAAAACATTTTATAATGTTCCACATGTAAAACTTATATGATATTCAAGATTTTAAATGAAATAATGGTTTCGTAGAACATGATTTGTAAAACAATACGTTTTGCAAGTTTTTATGAAATTTTTTACTTGCAGAACATGTGTGGTCTCCAGGAAAAATGTGGTCTCCATTGAACTTAACTCTATTTTCGAAATCCCAAAAACATTTCTAAATCTTTCAAATATATATTTTTGTGGAGATCCAATATTGGTATCAGAGCTGTTGGTTTTTTTTATAGGTCTGTTCAGAAGTTATTCTTCCTCAGGGTATTGGCTGAGTCTCCGCGTCTAGTACATGATATTGGCGTGTGTTTCTTTTTTCTGGTTCTTTCGCAAACATGGATCTGCCACGCAGCATATGAACTTTGATTTAGTGGAGCATATGCACTCTGATTTGGTTTGACTTGTGACTTGTGTTGCCACATCTGCCTATATCCTTTTTATTTATTTATATGGGATTTTTTATGATGTGCCTAAGGGCACACAATAGTTCCTAACTCCAATAAAAATACCTCTTTGATTGGTGGATGAATAATAAATGATAATGGCCCTCCTGCATTCACATCAAGTCCACCAATCAGAATAGGCCATTTTCATAGAATTTAGTGATGATTGTGTGCCCTTGGGTACACATTATAAAGACCGTATTTATATATATAACTTTTATGTACTAGTGTTGTTTTTATATTTAGTGGTTGCATATTACCCCTTATTTGTTGTTGCATGTTATGGATCTTTTAGGTTATTATCTCATCCGCAGCTATCTTGTTTATTATCTAGTTTTTACCATATTTTTTTGTGTGGATGGATGTGTTAGGCCATGTTTTTGTGTTCTGTGACTTTTCTTTTGCATCGACTTTGTGAGTTTTAGTTATGTTTTTTTTTTTTTTTTGTTCATCATGTAGTTCGTGTTTATTATTTTATCTTCCCCCTCCAATCCGACTTGTGCTAAGTTGTTCTTGTTATATTATTTTTTTATATTCTTCCGGATGTGTTGTGCTAGTGTTTGGTATAAACTCTTGTTTTTGACTTGCTGCTAATTTATGTTTTTGCATATAGTGTGTTGGTTCATCGAGTTCCTGATTGTTAATTTCTTTTAGTCTTGTGTAATTTAGATTGTGTGAATAGATATTCTGACTATTTTTTATATTTCCTTTTATTATATGGCTGATTATTGGATTATACGAGATCTGTAATGCACCGTTAAAGCAGACGATATTGTACTAAAAGAAATTTTCAAGACTCAGAAAAGAGAGCACGAACATGAATGTGGCATAATATTTTGCGAAAAAAGTACTAGAGAAATTTCTAGTAAGAATCGGAATGGATAATATGAAAAATATGATCTGTTAGTGAGGGACCATTTAGTTGTGTAATTTGGATCTAATTTGGTGTCCTATATTATTTTTAAAACTTGAGAAGGCTCAAACTATATTCGGAGCCAGAAAATAAGAAATAAATTGTTTACGTACAATATAAATTTATCGTTGGAATAAATGAATTGTTTAAGAAAATTTTTGTGGCTCTCAGAATAGAGAACAAAAATATAAGGAAATTGGGACAAGTGTGATCCGGAATCTACGTTGAAATTTGCGATATTGTATTAAAAGAAATTCTTTTAATGCTCGGAATAGAGAGGGAAAAATATGTGATTATTTTATTCATAATATAGACTCCGTAAAGTGGGAGTCGTGTAAATTATTCAAATTGACGACAAGTCAATGCTTGAGATCGAGAATTATCGTTGAAATAGACGACTAAAATAATAAATGATTTATTGGTCGTGAATTTGAAATATTATCGTTGGAAAAAAATGATGTTGTACTAGATAGAATTTCTCGTAATGCTCGAAACAAAGACAAGTGAAATATTAATTTATTTGTGTGGTTATTGGTATTTTAATCAATGATACAGAGGGATTGTGGTTTGACTTAGGTCATCTAGTGCAACCGTCCAGGTTGGATAGCGAAAACTTCTCTTGTTTCAAGATAATATAAATTATTACCAAAAATTTGTTGGAAAAGAAAATTATATATTAGAATTTTTTATGACACTCGAAATGGAGTGGATAAATTAAAATTTAAACGATGTGAGTTAGTAGATGATTATTTTGAGATTGAACCATTATATATGGTTAGAAATAATTAAGTGACCGGGAATTGTCGAAATGAATGAAAGACTATTATGTTTATAATAGTGCAAAATCATCGGTTAGTGTTAACAAATGAGATTTTGTTTTTGGGAAATGAGATTGAAAAATTCGACTCGTGAATGAAAATCATCGAGTCATTGGAAAAGAAACAAATGTGGGAGTTATTTGTTATTCTGAAAGATAGAAAATTCACAAGTTTGTAAGTGAATTTTTTAAAAAATATATAAGACTAATAAGTCTGTTTTAAAGTTGAGACTTGTCTTGTTGTAAATTTTTATATCAAGAAAGAATTAGACGATTGAGTCTACACTTTGAGAAAAAGTGGAAGTTCATTCGGAAAGCTTTTTTTTGAATTAGACTATGTCTGTGTTTTTTGAAAATTGGAAATTTATTTGATAAATTTGTGATGACGATTGTGTTTCCGCTTTGAAAAGTGGGTGTTTGTTTAGAAAATCATTTATTTTTGTGAAATCTTAAATAATTGGAATTTTTGATAATTGATTTGACGTAAGAATTTAAAGGGTACGTTGTATAAATTGGTTATTAGGCAGACGTGCCTGAATTAATTGATTATTACGGTGTAGGTATCGGAAGTGATATTAATTTTACTTCGGGACAATTATATATTTTGTCTAGCTAAAGTTGGAGAAGAAACATGAATGTGTTTATAAAAGATGAAAATGACAATGTGAAACATTTTCATCGGTGATTAAACTTTTGTTATAAGACATTTTTGTGAAAATATTTGTCGAACATATTAGTTTGATTTAATTCGGAAATACTTGAATCATTAGATATGGAATGTTATTCCAATAAATAGTGAAAAAATATATTTGAATTGTGGACTTCGAAAAAACGGAAGTCACTAAATATATTTGACATTTCTAAATGCAGCTCTCATACATTCGTGAGTGTGGGTATTATTTTAATGAATAGTGAAAATGCGCACTTGAATTATAGAGCCTAAGAAAAGTGGGAGTCGAGAAAAGTATTTTGGCGAAAACGCCAAGTGGAAGATGTTGGTATTGACTCTTTGCCAAACAACTCTTAAAAGAATTAAATACAGTTAATTGTAGGGGAATTATCTTGTATATTGTTTTTTCAATCTTATTTTCAAAAATACTACCTTATCCAATCTTATTTTCAAATCTCTAAAATATTTTTAAAAATACTACCTTTTTGAAAATATTTTCCAAAAATACGGTGGTTGCATATGCAACCATATATGCAACTACAAATCCTGATTTCAAGTTTCAGTTTTCAAATGTCATTTTCGACCTCATCATTGGAGTCGATATATATATATATATATATATATATATATATATATATATATATATATATATATATATATATATATATATATATGGATTCCAAACATGAGGTCGAAAATGACATTTGAAAACTGGAACTCGAAATCAGGAATTCAGTTGCATATGGTTGTATTCAGTTGCATTCAGTTGATTCTATTGCAATCTAATGGCCCCGCCAGGGGCACACCATACATCCGTTGCAACTAACAGTTTTCAGTTGCATTTAGTTGCATATGAGGTTGCATTCAGTTGATTCTATTGCAATCTAATGGCCCCGCCAGGGGCACCCATACTTCAGTTGGAACTTACAGTTTTCAGTTGCATTTAGTTGCATATGAGGTTGCATTTAGTTGCATATGAGGTTGCATTCAGTTGATTCTATTGCAATCTAATGGCCCCGCCAGGGGCACCATACTTCAGTTGGAACTTACAGTTTTCAGTTGCATTTAGTTGCATATGAGGTTGCATATGAGGTTGCGTGCAACCTCATATGCAACCTCATATGCAACGGAAAACTGTAAGTTGCAACTGATGTATGGGTGCCCCTGGCGGGGCCATTAGATTACAATAGAATCAACTGAATACAACCTCATATGCAACCATATATGCAACTACAGATCCTGATTTCAAGTTTCAGATTTCAAATGTCATTTTCGACCTCATATTTGGAATCGATATATATATATATATATATATATATATACATATATATATATATATCGATTCCAAATATGAGGTCGAAAATGACATTTGAAAACTTGAAATCAGGAATTCAGTTGCATATATGGTTGCATATGCAACCACAGTATTTTTGAAAATATTTTAGAGAAGGTAGTATTTTTGGAAATAAGATTGGATAAGGTAGTATTTTTGGAAATAAGATTGAAAACGTAGTTATGAATAAAAAAAGCCCATAATTGTATTTGTAAGCTACATATTTGTGTAATTATGATATTAATTGTAATTAATATATATTTATAATAGGCAGTTTTATATTTTAGGATGGAGAGATTATATAGCATGCCTATATATGGTGGAGGATCTTCAATTGAAAAGACCACTCACAAAAAAAAAATAGATTGTTCAATATAGTCTTGGAATCCCAAAAACATTTCTAAATCTTTCAAATATATATTTTTGTAGAGATCATACATGATAGCTTTTATGCTTTAATCTTAGGGGTGGCAATTTCGGGTAATGGGTCGGGTTCGTGTCGGGTTGTCTTACCTGGTCCAGTTTTTGGGTCAACCCGAACTCGACCCGAACCCGAAATGGGTCGAAAATCTCAACCCGAACCCGACCTGTTCAGTACCCGATTGACCCGAAAATGACCCATTTTGACCCGAAATTTATTAAAAATTATTTATTTTAATTATATTTAATTATAATATATTAAAAATATATTAATAATAATTTAATAAGATTATATGTGACAAAAATATTCTTAATATTATATAAATATATCATAAATATATGTAATTTTAAAATATAAATATATATAATTAATATAATATATTTATATATAAATATTTCGGGTCGGGTTCGGGTACACTGGGTCAACCCGAACCCGACCCGAGTTTTTCGGGTAAAAAATTACCCGACCCGAACCCGACCCGAAATGTAAAAACCCCGACCCTAATTCGTATTTTTTCGAGTCGGGTTCGTGTCGGGTTTCGGGTCGTGTCTGATTTTGCCACCCCTATTTAATCTCCTAAAATTTGAATTAACTTTAAAAGCAACCACATGCAGTTTTTATACCCGGTCACTTTTAGTTGGTGGTTTTTGGCCATATTTCTTTTAGTGATACTACTTTTATGAATGATCTTTATAATATAATTTTTTTTAATTTGTTATCAATAAAAATCCTTCATTGTTCTCATTATAAAATACCCTTAAATAGAATAGATTTAATCATAAATACGCTACTATTTTCAAAATTAATAATATTAATACCCAAATAAAACAGCAAAAAATTGAGTCGATCCACAACTTGTTGCCATAAAATAAAACAGGAGATATGGCGAGATTAAATCACGAACTCACAACAGGGATATGGACTCTCTTGGATGGCTTCGGTACACAGAATAATGTGTTAGTGATCTGGACTAATCGAAAGGATGAATCGACGTTCAAAGACAGAAAGGCAAGTTGTCGTCCCATTTAATTGTCGTACCCAGTGTACACGTAAGGAGTTACGATATCATTTGTCTCAACATTCATAATCGAAGTTGCCAAACTCAAACCATCTTCCTGGATTCAACTCCTGATATCATTGCACTTTCATAATAATTTCTTTGGTCTGCTATATAGACAATTAGACCTGAGCCACAAGAAACACACCAAACCATTCTGTCAACTTCATGCAGAGGTTTTACTAGACAATAAGTATATGCATGCAATTTATATGTGCGAAGGACCCAGGCCCGATCCCGAATTTTGAAGAGTTCTAAGGTAAAAAATAAATTGAGGCCTCTAAAAAATTTTGAAAATATTTACAACCAAATATTAAAAAAAGTACAAATAATTGCAAGCCACGACTTAATACACAATCTAACAATTCATATAAATGAGTTACAAAACGTTTTGAGATACAAATCGTTGATGATATCCGACTTAAAGGTAAGGTATATATACTAGCTTTCTTTCTTTTCTCTTTTAATCGGAGTTAATGTTTTCTTGAAATTTTTTTTCGATTGATAAAATTGCAAGACCATCCAATCATTCTCATGATATTGAGAATCTCATTTTTATCAACTTTAACTTTGAACAACTTCTTTTCTGATGCCACTGTCACCGACTTTAGACCTTCTAATTTTTTATCAATCAATTTTAATATTTGCTCTTATGACAAAAAAAAGTGATACTCCCTCCGTCCCTTTTTAGTTGTCACATTTCTATTTTTGTTGGTCAAATTGACTAACTTTTGATCAAAGATTATAAGTCACTCTTTCATTATTTTAAAAAACTAAAAATTACATTTTAAAATTGATTAAAAGTTATTTCCGGTGACATATATTTTTTATTTTTTCAACAGATAAAATATTAATAAATTTCAATCAAATTTTGATCAATTTGATGGGCACAATACCAAAGGTGACAACTAAAAAGGGACGGAGGGAGTATTATAATTAATAGAGTAAAGTTCAATGGGGACCATGCATGTTTAGCAATTAAAACATTACAAAACGTATAATTTTGCAAATTATATCTATGAAAATCAGAATTTTATTAAAAATCATGAAAAAACATATATATTTTGCAAGTTGGACATTGCAGAACATATGTTCAGCAAAATATGTCTAGCTTGTAAAATATATATATTTTTTAGATTTATAATGAAATAACACTATTTATATAATATGCTTTGTAAAAAATTAAATTTTATAATATTTTAGTTGTTTATGCATGATTATTGAGGTCTATAATAAAAAGCGGTCTCCATAGAATTTCAAGTGAAGAATTTTGAGCCCTCTTCTAAGTTTGGGCTCTAAGCCGTTGCCCCTCTAAACTATCCTCGGGATCGGGCCTGCGAGGACCTCGTGCTAGTAGTTACCAGTTTGATCTCCTACTCATGTCACTAACCTTTTGCACGGGTGTAATAAACTAGAAGCTACACTTAGTAATGCATATAAACCTAAATTACTAAAAGAAAATAAAAAAAATAAAAAATCAACCAACGCTGACTATAATTAAGTTTTATACCTGATTCCCGATATCACGGAACCAAATTACTACTAAATCCTCAACTTCGATGTTAGAAACTTAAGAAATGGTTTATATAGGGGGCACCTGCACAGGAATACCCTGTTCTTAATCTGTATCACCAATCTGGTGATTCCTTGCCAGCTTGTTCAACTAGACTGGTCCGATTTCGACTCCGGCTTATCCCGAAAATTAATTGAACAGTTAGAAATAATTCACAAACTCACTTAAAATCACAAATTAATTTGAGTTACCTTTTTTCTGTAAATTATTTTTTAAATTTTTTTAATAAAAATAACTCTTTTAAGAAGAACAAGGCTAAATGGTGCTCGTCAAACTACTATAAGTGGGCCTAGCCCATCCTAAGGATTAAGCTTTCAACAGGAAGCTGCCTAACCTAACTACTAGGATCATCATCACAAAATGTGCTCCTAAATTATTATTTAAATAATAATATAATATATGATTCTTAGTGAGTTAACATTAAAAGATATGAAAACTTCAATACTATTCTTTATACTTGCCTCTTTATTCAAATATTATATTTATATTATTATATAAATAATAAGGAAAAGTTAATTTAAAAAAAGAGGAAAGATTGAGGAGAAATTAATACCCCTCCGTCCCTTTTTAATTGTCACATTCGCAAAAAAAAAAACACATATTAAAAAAAATTAAATGTTATAAGTTCAGTTATATGTATATCCTTATTTATTGTATTAAATACAAAGTCATAAGTGTATGTATAAATATGCATTGGAACAAAAATAAGATAACTATTTAGGGACAATTATTGTTTTTTGCAAATGTGACAACTAAAAAGGGACGGAAGATGTATTATATTTCTAAAAAAAAATTTAGAGCTGCTATATGCTTTTTAAAAAAAGGAGAGAGAGTGGGTTCTTAAATTATAAAGAGTCAGTAATTCTTTACTTGCTCTTCAAATTTGGAATTAAGACTTTATTTTAAAGAGGCCCATAATGTTCTAAGATCATTTCCGATGGATTCTTTAAACAAACTCTTAACTATAAATTTAAAAAATGATATGAAAAATTAATTCTCTCTCTCTCTCTTTCTCTCTCTCTCTCTCTCTCTCTCTCTCTCTCTCTCTCATATGTGCTCTTAACTTAATATCATTGAATAAATATTTACTCCTTCCAATCCTATTCACTTCTCTTTCATTCTCTTTTCAACTTTTCTATCAAATAATAATATATGAATAGAGATCAAGTATAAAAAATATGAATCAAGTTGTCACAATATTCAGTGTATTAACTTGTTTGAAGTCATATATAATAAATTATGTTATTTATAAAGAGTAATTTAAGAATACCATAATACAAGTACATGCAACCCACCAACTAAGGGCCCGAGGTGTGGCGGATCCTCAATGTGAGAAACATGAATTTAATTATTATTAAAAATATTTAACATATGTTGGCATGTATAATCATATATCAATGTTATTATTAAAAAATATTTTAAAAAATTGAAAAGATATTTATATATATATAATGCTAAATTTATCTAAATTTTATTGCTATTTTTTTTTGGGGGGGGGGTTGATGGGGTGCTCCGAGCCCATCGTTGTATGTCTCTAGGTTTGAGGACCGAAACAAAATAAATATACCACCATAAAGCGCAGATAAAGCATTAGCAACAATAAAAGATTATACTGGGAATAAAATAAAAACACCATTGGCTCGTTCATGTTATCTTAAAAAATATAATTCTATGAGAAAAAAAAAAAATATTTCAATGTATTTGTATTAAATGATTTATCTTATAAATTTAATTAAGTGTTTGGTAAATTATATTTGACTAACACATATTTTAAGTGATGGTCCGTGAAACTAGACATCTACCAACAGCTACGGTCAGATTTTTTTGTCCCATGTAGCCTCAACATTCATAACTCTCACGTCTCTATTGCGAATGATAGTACTATAGGATGATGACTATTATATAATTTGGCTACAGGTTGAAGTTTCTATGGTCACGGGTTTTTGCACATTAATAGCTCCCAAAAATTCCTTCAATAACTACAAAATATTTCCCTTGATGGTCACCGAAAGCATAGAAAAAAAAAAAAGCAAAGAAAGCCAAACAGAGGCTAAAAGGTGAAAAAAAAAAGAAATATATTGGTCGGTTATGTTGTTGTTTCAAATATCTCTACTTGCGGAAATATTCAATATCTCGTTATAATAGGTCTATTTTTATGTTTGCTTGTTGTTATAGACATAATAGATATGTATAAGTCAAAAGACAGAGGTTATGTAGTATTGTGCATACAGATGTGTGTCAGGTATGACAATCGTTTACTTTCTAGGTAGATTAAAAAAGAAGAAGAAGAAACAAATTTTGTAATAAAAGTAGAGTTTTTGTGGGTGTAAAGGTAAATAGCATGAGGTTTTTGCACGGCTTTCCCTTCCTCCCTCGTGTCTTGTCTTTCTTCACTCTTTCCGTTCTTACACAAGTTTCATTTATTTATCACTCCACCAACATCGCAAACCTCAACAAGTATGGTTCTAAATAAGATTCATGTCCCATTTCATTCGAAAAATTATAAGCTCTTGATATATTATGTTTAAACTATCAATTCATGGTTTGATCAACGGAATCCTTCAATAACTAATCACTATAACAATTCAAGCATGGTTTTTCTTATGTTTAATCATGTTTCAAAAATAGTACTCAATACATTGAATTGCATGTTTGCTCTTAAAATTTTAAGAAATTTTGTTTGCTGATGTTTTACTTGGATTTTCACCTTCATCATTTGTAATCTAATCTCCTCGCCTTCATTCAATAATTTTACAATCTGAGTAATTGCATAAGCTTGAATTTTAAGATGAAATCAATTCTCAGCTTCTTTTTTTCATTTGAATAATTCATAGTGTTAGTAAATAGCCAATTATACAATACTCGAGCAGTACATGTATATATTTTTACTTATCAAATTGTACTATAAATTGCGTTGTTATCTTATAATAAATTATAGTATTGATGCAGTTTTATTGTATCCCTTAAAAATTGGAGATGTTCATACTTGTGGACGAACAAGACAACAAAATTATGAAAAAATGAAGAAAGGGTGCTGGAACATAATCAAAGTGACATATATAAACACAAATAACATGACAAGGTAGGGAGCTTTACTTCATCCACAAAGATATATCATGCATAGTTATGCTCTCATAAGTATGCATTGTCTCCCTCACCTTCAAGGCGTTGATTTGATTTACTCATATCGACCTTTATCCCAAAGAAAGAACTAGGTGCCATCTTTGCCTAATTATACTTGATGTTGGTGTACATTAAATTGTTAATATATTTGTTATTTGTCGTGAGATTTATTTGATAAAGCTTTCTTTGTAAAATGACACATCAGATCCCTTACCTCACAATTAAACCCACATATTTAGTTGTACTATAGCTATTTCATGGTTGAATTTCAAGCCTCAACAATCGTTCCACTAAAAAGCCAACATATGTAGCCTATATGGGCACGACTCCTACTCTTAAAAAGCCAACATATGTGGCCTACGTGGCTATCGCTCCTTCTCTGAAAAAGCCAACATATGTACCCTTTTCATGATTACAGCTCGTCTTACAAACAACCAATATATGTAACCTTTACTGTACATGGTTACGACTCATTTCACGAACAACCAACGTTTGTACTTTGTAGCCTCTTAGCTACGGTAGAGGGTCAACATATGTAGTCTCTATGTGGCTATAACTCTCTTCGCTAATAGCTAACATATGAAGTTTCTCAATGGCTACAGTTAGTCACTAAATCACAATCACTGATACAAAACTATACTTTGTTTGAGGATATCATCTAGATTTTTGTTTTTATTTGTGTCAAAATATGCACTAAAGTAGGTCCATAGCACTTTATATTGTATGCTATTGTAATTTTAGCTAGCCTAACTTTTTTGAACATAACATTAATGTGAAACTCCTCTAGTGTTATGTACTAGTTCTATATAGTTTGTGGTGCCTAAAATAAAAAATTCAACATCTTTAAGTTTTCGCAAAATCACTACACAATTCCTTCCTCGATCTATGCAACTTCACAGTAAATATCATCTAACTTTCCTCTTTAAAAAAAATACAAAATATTATGCTTATGGTTATTTGCATAATTGAATAGAATCACTAAGGCCAAAATCTAAGTCCTCTAGGAGTTGCCTATATATATGAGGTCAAGATTTGACTGTCACTACAACTAAAACATAACATAAACCTGGAATAGCAACCCTCAAATCTGGGGCAAGTCGTTTTCTCGAAGATTCTACGACTTAGCTGTTTAATTTGTTAAAGCAACGTTATAGCCAAGTTTTTCTTTTCTTTCTCTTTTATATTGCAATTACTAATTATTATTATTATTACTCCCTCCATCCCATTTTAAGTGTCCATTTTGCCAAAAAAAAAATTCCCAAAATATGTGTCATATTCTTTGACCCATGCAATTTTTTCCTAGTTCCAATATAGTATTAAATACAATCAACTAGCCCCTCCTAAATTCATTAATGCATTAATGTTTGAGTTATCGACCAGAACTACAATTTTATACAAAACTTCATCAGCAAATCAAAACCCCCACTTACAATTAAGAAGCGAAAAACAAAGTTATCACCAAAGAGAAAAACACGCTGAAAATATAAGTCAAAAATCGAAATAAAAGCAAATTGAAATAAATAAAAATAAAAAATTTAGATCTAATAGTCGAAACCATAGTATAGTCGATTAACTCTTGTATCATAAGTGATAATACAAATGCAATTTCCATAATTGCAAATCTTGTTGATCATTCTCCAACGAAACATATGCAAATAGTATTATTGACATGCTACAAATAATACCATTGAATTTGAGTATAATATAGCACATAAACAACCAAGCTGAAAATTTTACAAACTCATTAGATAAAACAACCCTCACAAGCGGAAAGTGAGATTAGAATAAAATTGTTATAAATTTGTTATCGTATGGAAAGTGATATTAGAATATACAATTTTCGATCTTTTGTATGTCTATTGATTTGTTATAACAGTAAATTTTCAGTTAAAAATTTTAATATTACTGGCAATAAATTAGTTGGAGTATTTATAGAGTATCATTTATATATATTTTATTAAATTATTGTAGATATTAAATATAGAAAATAATTGAAACTTGAACTTTTTCTGTAAAACTCTGGGAAATTTTACTTAATTTTAAGTTTTTGTTATTTAAACAAGGTATCTATTAGATTAATTGAAAGAGACGGTGATTTATAATTTGAAATTTCATTAAGAATAATCAAAATCTGCAGACTGGATATTGAACTGTTCAAGAGCTATGTTGCAAGAAAGCTGTTCTTTAACCGCATTTTGAACTGCTTGTAATTTAAATGAGCATACATAACCCGGAATCAGGTTGCTAAGAGTCAGGATTCAGCTGCAACTGCATCAATATGTTGCAATAAATTTCAAGGTGCAGAGAGGACATGTAATGGCAGGGTAGGTATGATCAATGGCACCTTGTCTGGTGGTTGTGAATTTGTCAGCATTTATCTCCCTGACCACTGTTTTACATGCACCACAGCTTTCTCTGCCTGCAGGTTAACATCAATGATCCAATTTAGTTTCCAAATTTCCCTACATGTTCGTCAAATACAGGTAAAAAAATGATGTGCATGTGTGCTCTAATCTGTATTTGGTCCAGCTCCCTCACATTCAGGGCATACCTTCAGTGGAAAAAAACCGACGGATGACTTAACCTTATATTTTTATGCATATACAGGGACGCTATATTATGATCGAAAACTGACTCTCGTTTGTGTTGAAAATGAAAGTGTGACAGATTGATACGAATAAAAGTACTAATAGAACAACTAATTTGTCCTGTGCAGTGATTATTGATCTTGCTAAAATTTACATGGCTTGTATATATCTATATGGCTCACCTCTTTTTCCCAGTCGCATCGGATGGTGATGAAAGCTAATATCAAAGTTTGAATGAATGTACCACCGAATATCATTCCTGCCCAGATACCCTGTAAAAATATTGCATGTTCTTATATTTTCTCATGTGAACAGCCATGCTAAGATGCAGACATAATGTTAAGTTGGTCCTCCCTCGACAGAGACTCTATATTTATAAGTTTGTAGAACGTACCATAACTCCTTGGTCGAAAATCCATCCCATTGCAATTCCAAGAGGAAGGCCGATGAGATAGTAACAGCCTAAATTAATGTATGCCACATAAGATTGCCATCCAGATCCAACAGCAACCCCTACACATAATAAACAACATTTCAGTGTCACCACTTCTCTGTTTTGTAAAAATATTCTGAAAGTCTGTGTACAATTTGTATTTACCCGAAAGAATTGGCTGAACACTGTTGAGGAGGATGGTAAATGCCAAGAGAATAGAGAGTTTGTTAACAGCTGCAAGTACTTCTTCGCTAGATGAGAAAATTAAGGCTAGTTCATTATGGAAGATCATTATAAGTAGCCAGAACATGAGACCGATCATTGTTGACGTTGCAACTGCGACAATGGTAGCAAATTTGGCTCCTTTTCCATTGCCTGCTCCCAGTTCATTAGAAACTCTTACTCTGTAAATTATCAAAATATGATAAATGTTTCGCTTTACACATATATCATCATAAAACAAAAGTTCAACTAGAAAAGAGACTTGATTTTTTACCCTGTTGCTGCAAAGAAAGCGAGAGGTATCATCAACTCCCATCCATTGATTGACATACTGCATTTAAGGAAACAAAGGTCTGCTCAACAATTCTTACTCTGATACTGTTTATTAAAAAAGCAAATTACTAATAAGAAGATCAGTATCAGTATCCCGACACATACAAGCATACTTATGTTGAGTTAGATATGATGGAGAACCGCAGAAACGTGAGAAACGACAAATAATTTTTCAATTTTTTGTGTACTGCAGAATCATTGTTTCTGCAAATTCTGTTATGCAGAGCCATTGGCATTGAAGTTTACCGAATCCTTGTTTGCTAGTTAACAGTTTATGAATTACTCTATCATACATAACATAGTATATAAACCATAGCCTTGTTTTTTAGCTTAAGGTCAATGAACTTTATGTAAATATTAGTAATAAACAGACACAGTCTGAAGTCTGGCCTTTGGTACATATCTTAGTTTCAAAATTACACACAAATAGTTCAGACACCTTTTAGGTATGATTAAAGACAGTAATGAACTAAAAAATGCATAAAATTTTTGTAGTTTACAATCGTCCAAAGAAGCAGGTGTAAATATATTAATAACAATGACCATCCAATTAAACAAATGAAAAGATAGAAAGAAACGTCAAGTACCTTAGATTTTAGAAAGAACGCAGATTTAGAAACAAAAAAGTAAATTCATTTATGAATGAAATGAGAGGTACTTACCAAATTGACAACGCATCTACTGCAATCTTTGCATTCTCTAAGTTTCCTGTCATCACTATTAGTATTCTGTAGTACCAATTTTCCAAGCTGTTTCATGAGATAAAAAAAACAAAAAGCTTATCAGATCAAAATTGCACAATTTGTTAATCAGATAGATTTAACAAACTATCTGCCTTGTTTTTTATACAAACTACAATTAGTACATAAACAAAAATAGAATTCAGAGGGGCTCTTCACCAATTATCTCCTGCATCTTCCTGTTAGGAAATAAAGTACAGATGATCCACAGTTTAACCGTAGACGGTTCAAATTGTATATTCAAACTTTAAAGGCGTAATATTTATTAAAAAACATAAAAAGAGTGTCAAGTACCAAAGCATGACGCCGGAAGATGCAGAGAGTTTGAGAAATTCCCAGAGACCAGAAAAGGCCTCAACAGAGAATCCATTCCAAGATTGAGGGCAGCCACCACAACTAGTATATATAAACAGAGCAATAGGAATGATACCCCAAGATATATTCATACTAAGAGCAGTTCCAATTATTCCAAGTTGAAATTTGTAGACAATCAACCATGTCAAAAGCACGTGCAATATAAGAGTTCCGAGAGACACCCAAGCAATAACAATGTTCTTCAGCTGGCTCTGCAAAAATCTTTGCAATGGAAACTGAAAAACAAAGCTGAAGTGCAGCGGAATCAAACACATGGACACAGTTCCAGATAGCTCCGCAACATCATCAGGTTGCCCCAGTAGTTTTAAAAGTGGAGACGCTAAAAAGAATACCGGAAGTAGTAGTAGAGAGACAATGAACAAAACTATGAAAGAACGTTGCAAATATATTCCCAGAAGTCGGTAATCTTTGGCTCCGAATGCTTGCCCACATAACGTTTCTAAAGCACTTGCCATTCCCAGCTGATCCACCACAAAAAACAAAGTCACAAATTTACCATAACAAACAACTCTAACTTAAATTACAAAATTTTCAGTACCATGACGGAGATTTATAATATTATCGCAACGGAATTATAGTTTGAAATTACCATGAGGCCAAAATCGAAACCAAGTATAACATTGGTTGAAATGGAGATGGCCGCAAGCTCAAGGTCACCAAGATGGCCGGCAAAAGCTTGGGTGATAACAAACATGGAGAAGCTAGCTATGCGGCTAAAGATAGCAGGTCCTGCTACGCGCCATAACTTCTTTGATTCGATCCAAACCTTGTCTTGGATTTTAATTTCATCTTCATCTTTGCGGCCACCTTGTATTATTTCTTTGGTAGATGCATAATCTAACAGGGGTATTTTTGCTTCCCCGGCCCTTCCATTACTAGACATTTCTATATAATAAACTTAATAGCTCGGCCTCTCTGTTACTCAATTTCTCTCAAACTTTTTGGTGTTTGGACTATCAATTTCTTATTTGGGAGAGAAAAGAGAGGCGGAGAAATGAGAAAGGTGGGAGAACAATCTTTATATAACATGTTATGCATTGTGTATTATGTTCTTTTGTTTTTCCTTTTTTGTTTCCAGAATATTTTGCCGCAATACACTACCATGGGTATCTCTTATTTTTCGAGTATAGTTGGTTTAGTTAAAAAAAGATTTATTATAAATATCAAAAGGAATCAAATAAGCTTAAAGTATAATGTGTGATATTCTCGGATGGTGGTAACGGAAATACAATAGCTATAGCGGATTTTATCGAAAACTTGTAAAATATCAAGTACATTTTACCTTTAGACTAATATAAATATAATAATCGATTAAAAGGAAAAGAGAACATATTAACACTAACGTAAATCATTAAAGTGAAAGTGTGAAAAGGTAAAATTTGTTCTGTAAAATTGATGACATAAAACACTAAAGATTGATTACATATACATATGTACAAATTTTGGACTTCATAGATGTCAACCTAGAAAAGTTTTTGTTTTGTTATAAAAAATATTGAAAAAACATTTAGAAAGTGTGACCGGGATCAACATTTAAAAACACAGGTAAGGTTAAGAGGGGTGTATTGGATTGGGATTTTAAAGCATTTTTTTGCATCTATCAAATCTGAAGGTATTCGATTGGGATTGTTTGAAATCCATTAAAATCTTGAGGTATTCAATAGGGATTTTAAATTATGCTACAAAATCTGGTATTCAATTGGGATTTTAAATTATGCTTTAAAATCTGATGGTATTCAAATGCTGATGGATTTTTTTGCATTTCATAAAATGATGGATTTTGTGGTATTTTTCAGTGTATTTTAAGTTTTTTGAAATCCCACCAAAATCAATGGGATTTTGAAGCATTGTACTTACGAAGAATTTGTACAAAATCAAAATCTCATACAATCCATTAAAATCCATAGACAAAAAACAATCCATTAAAATCTCAATCGAATATACCCCGTAAGTTTAACATATAAGTAAATTAGGCCATGAACTAGAAGATGGTTGTCATTGTTTCATCTATATTATCTTTCAAATTTATAAATATATACTAGCTTAAAACCCGTGCAACGCACGGCCGGTTATAATATTTATTATTATATTATATATATTTTAAATTTAACTAATTTTATTTCGAAAATAAAATTATGATCGAATAATATGATTAAATAAATTTTTTATTTAGCAGCTGAATAAATTCTTAGTAGTTAAGTCTGTCAAACAGCTAATTAAAAATTACGTTGAACATATATATTTTAATGAGGATGTTAATATATATTTATATATATGTTATAATTTAAGAAGACTTATAAACCCAAATATATATCAACCAATCAATATTTCGTTATTAATGATTAATAATATCATATAATATATATTAAAAGTTAAAGAGACATGTAAAACCAAATATCGACCCATCATATAAATCTAATTTACAATATTTTAGTCTAATAGAAAATAAAAAATATATTATAATATGTTATAAATTAAAGAGGTCCGGGGGTCGAATACCAACCGGCTCGCCAAACTCGACCGACCGACCAACTGAACTTTTCCTATTTCGGCTTTAGTGATATAATAATAAAGTATAGTATAGATTTGTAATATTACTTTTAAAGTGAAACCATTAGAGTATTTAAAAATAATTCTAATGTATTTTAATTTAAAAAATATCACCGGTTATTTATTAATAATTATATATAATAATATTATAGTTTTATATATGTGTCGTCTGTCTTAATTGTATAAGATCTGTCTTTTTAAGATCTGTATAGGTTTGGTCAAAGCCCAAGTACCGACCGACAAACTTGTAACGTTTCGGTTTTATCCATTTTTAGTTAGTAATGTGAAAAAGATAATATGTTTTAGTTAGAAAAGGTAATTGTCATGTTGTCCAATATTATTTTTAGAAAATTGAGTTTTTTAGTTAATAAATATAAAAAAAATAATCATTTCGGTTAAAAAAGATGCTTGATTATATAAATAGGCCCATAACTCGGCTCAGATACCGACTGACCAAACTTTTAATGTTTCAGCTTTAATAGTACTAGCTTATAGCTCGTGCAAGGCACGGGAGATTTTTAATTATATATAGATTTTTTAAATATATTTTAAATTATGTGAAAATTTTAATTTACAAATAATAAATTAAAATTTTCATTAAATGAAATTTGAAATTATGATTTGTTTGTAAGTCAGAATTGTTGTAAAAATATGTAATTTTTATATGATGTTGGTATAATTTAAAATTTTATCTTAAATTTTAGTTGATTCTAATGCAAAATATTAGTTTTCCATAATTTAACAGTTATGAGTAACTTAATCTAACATATTTGTCTTTAATAATAAAAATAGTTAATATTATGATGTAATACATATTTGTATATAATTTTTCGCCTTTCTTTTTTCATATATATACTTGAATATAAATATTTATTTTAAAAATATTTTTATATTAAGTTATAAATCTTTATATAAAATATATTTGTTAATAATTTCAATAACATGCATGCAAGTAGAAATTTGTCTTGGATTACGAAAAGGTGCTAAAAATAGGGGTCTACATTTTACAGTTGTTTCTGTCAAAAAAATAAAAAAGACTTGTCACACGTGTTGGATCATCCGATAGTGGCTATGAAATACACTATCACAGTTATTAACGGCTTCATATAAACTACTAATGAAGTTATTTATTTTCTTGTATGTATCATGCTAAAGTATTAAATTAATCTTTCTATCAAATTTTAATATATTTTGAGTAGAATATATGACGCCAACTTTTATTAGATTATATTTATAAATTTATTTTATATTAAAATTATTATAATGTGATTTAAATATTTTTCTAAAATTTATATGGTTCTAAATTAAAATTGATAAACATAATTTGTTTTGAATTAAGAAAAGGAATCATAAACATGCAATTAAAAGATAAAAATTTGTTTTGGATTAAGAAAAAGTTTTTGTATTCATTCCTCACATAAATCCGATTTATTAATTTTAAAATATATTAGATAAAAATAATTTTGTGACGGTGCAATTTATATGATTGTACAAATAAAACTGATAGAAAATATTTATTTTAGATTAAAAAAAATCATAAACACGTGAAAGACAGAATTTGTTTTGGATTTTGAAAAAGAATTATAAACATGCAAGTAGATATCAGTTGCCTTACAGAACAGAAATTAATTTTGTTCTAATCTAGCGGTGTTTATTGTCCAATATATGATCCAACGGATGATAAGCTTTTGGATCATACGACCAAGTTATCTCTCTTACGCTTATTATATATAAGTATATAATAGTATAGATTGGAAAGTATGAAATGTGTTTTTATTAATTATTGAGTTACTTTTTCTATGGATAGAAGTATTTATGAAAAAAATTAAAAATAAATTATAAAATTATATTTTATATAAATCTTAAAATATGCTGTAAAAGAAAAAGGGACAGCATATAAATTTTCTCTGGTACATAATCGTTACTGAATTTATAAGTGAACGAGCATAAATCATAAATTTAGTGGTACACAGGTGACGAGTGACCACAGAAGTTAATAGAGGCCAGCGGAAGACCAACTCCAAATGATACAAATTTAGGATGGGATCCGAATTCTATTCCAATCATGTGATCCAAATTCACTCATCTTTATAATATTCATATATTTTGATTTTGCATATTTTAAAAAATGATTAACTAAACCATTAATTATAATAATACAATTAACGACTAGACAAAGATAAAATATTACAAATAATTCGAAAAGGTTAAAAAGGTACATAAAAATAAATTAAAAGCATTAAAATAGTGCATTAAAATACTAATTCTCAGAATTAGTATATTTTTCCCACAAATGCTCAATAAGTGTATTTGGAAGTTCAAGATGGGGAATATGTATCATTGATTTTTCTGTAGCGATTGATAATTGTTGAAATTTTATGTATTTTGAAATTTTAATTTATAATTAATCGTTATCTTAATTATATTTTAATCTTAATTAATCTATCTTTAATATCATTAACAAAATCATCAAATGATAAAAATAATAATATTTTAATGTTAAAAAGATTTGAATCAGTGAATAGTGGTGATCCAAATTTGGATTAGTACTATTCACTGATCCAAATATCACTTTTTAATCCATGATTGGAGTGGTTTGGGGCAGAACTGCCCCAAATTTGGATTTTTGGATCACGGTTGGAGATGCCATGAGAAGCCACCAATCATCTTAATGTACAACCAAAAGCTATGCAATTCTATTTGTAATATTTTTATTAGAAACTAGTTGAGAAGCCGCGCGTTGCGGCGGCTTGTAAAAATTATATTAATAATTTAATATTAATATTTGTGGAATGCAATAATTTTGTAGCTGTCTATAAAAAGTATATTAATGATTAAAAATTAATATTTGTAGGATAAAATAAATATTATATTATAAAAATCTTGATGTAATACCTATACTAATATATAAAATTGCAAAATTGGACTATAATTCATGTTGAAAAAATGAAAATAAATTTCTACATGTAATTAACAATTTAAAGCACGACGAATCTTAATTTTATTTGTGTTTTTTTAAAAAGTAATCATGTTCTTGTATTGTCACCTTCCTCCAATTTTTTTGGATTGATTGTGCAAAAAAATATCTAACTTAAATCCGTAAGATAGCGGTCTATAACTACTCTTGCTTGTAATAACCTTTATTTTTAAATACTCTATGCATGAACGATATTTTCCTGTGTACAAAGTAAATCATATAAAAATTAACAACAATAAACATATCCGATAAACAAAACAAATATTATAAAAGAATAACCAACAAACATACATCAATAATAGTTAATTTATTGATATCATCCATCAATATCATGTCAAGACTATATTCTTCTCCCGTGTTTGGATTTGTCGACTCACACATAGTGGTCTATAACTACCTTTACTTGCAACAACCTTTATTTTTTTTTAATATCATATAAACAACCTTCACTTATCGTTGTAGAAGAACGCACCACCGAGTAAGAAATCGAGCAAGAGAACTATCGTCAGAGAGAGGTAGAGTTGTGGTATTGAGAGAGAAGGTTGTGTTTAGATAATCCAAAACCCTACAACCTATAAGGGTATTTATAGGTGCAGAGAGACTTGTGTGCTACTCTTTTCCATAATTAAATAATCATAAATAAAATTAGATTGCTATATTCCATAAATAATCTGAAACAAAATCAGATTTTGAAACTTGCTTCTAATATATCCGAAATTAAAAAAGGTAGTTCTAATTTTTAATATTTTTCATCCGAAAATTTCTAGAAAATTAGAAAAATAGAACGGAGCGATGTGAAAGGCGCCATCTACATGTCCCTCGCTTCTCCTTTATATAGAAACAAAATCAGATTAAAACTTTCAAGCTACTATATTCCATAAATAATCTGAAACAAAATCAGCTTCTGAAACTTGCTTCTAATATATCCGAAACTAAAAAAAATAGTTCTAATTTTCGATATTCTTCATCCAAAAATTCCAGAAAATTAGAAAGATAGAACGGAACGATGTGAGAGGCGCCACCTACACTCCCCTCGCTTCTCCTTTATATAAGTATATTGATGATCGATGATTAATAGTAAAATATCTAGTACTGAAATGCAATCAATATCAAATAAATTTGTAACTTGAATTAATATTTTTGTATAACATGATACTTTAATTTACTTCAATTGTTAGTAAAACAAGATTTCAAGTTTGTAATATATTACTTAAAATCAGATGTTAAAACATTATGACAAAAAATAGTGTAACATATAATTAAAATTTTTACTAATTTTAAATGTAGTATTTCTCTAATTAATAGACCTTTTTAATCTATAACAATTTTCAACAATTTCTTTTATCATGACAGAAAATAGTAAAACATATATATCAGATTTGTTTATTCATAAATTTGATAGACTTACTCGCCTATTAAAATTTGAAATCTATTTTAATTAAAAAACATATATTATTTATTTGAACGTGTACGAATTTTAGTAGTAAGGATGTATTTTAATTCGGTTTTTCTGGTGTGGGCCTGTTGGCACATGCTAAACACCAACTCTAATGGCTTAATATGATTGGTGGAATTGTTGTGAATGTAGAGGCCATCAACATTTAATATACATCCACCAATCAAAAGTTAGTATTCTCATGAGAGTTGGAGTTGGTGACTGATGTGAACCAATTTAAACCCTTTTGTGTCGTATATAATGTAGTGAAAGTAGGGATATCGTTCAACGCCAAGGATTAAGGGCTCACTTAACTTATATATTGTTAAAAGATAATAATTGGGGTTTTTAATAAACTAATGATTAACTAAGAATTAAATTAAGCAAATTTAATATTGTTCCTGCAGGCTTTTGACATCTGCACCCATCTAGAATGATAGAAAATTAAATTATTTTCGCGTGGGCTGTTTACTCACCCAAATCTGATTCCTAGAACTCCAGATATGACCCAAACAATATTGGTTATGCGGGTCGCCAAAGAGTTATGAATTTTCTATCTAATTTGATCCAAATTCTTTCCAATTTAGAATTCCTTGCTCTCTACAATAAAATATTAAAATCTAATTAATATATGTTCAATTAAATGCAAAATATAACTAATATGGGAACAATTATCATCTAAAATATATCTATACTATACTATTAAAGCCGAAAGATTAAAAGTTTGGTCGGTCGGTATGCGGGCTTTTATACGGACTTTTATAATTAGCGGGTTTCAAACAAAATTAGTGGGCTTCAAACAAAATATAAACAAATCAAGACATAAAACAATTAAAAATACATGGCCAGATACGGGGCTATCTATATACCAATTATTCTTTTTAACTAAAATATGTTATCTTTTTATATATTTTTTAACTAAAATAACTCCATTATTTAAAATAACATCGAAAAATATAGTGATTACGTTTTTAACTAAGACGCATTATCTTTTTTATTTATACATTTTAACAAAAAAAACGGATCTTCTACGGTTAACACGGGCTATACATATACACAAATACTATTAAAGCCCAAACATTAAAAGTTTGGTCGGTCGGTACTTGGGCCAAATTATGAGCCTACTTATATAATCAATTATCTTTTTAACTAAATCTTTTATCTTTTTTTATATGTTCTAACTAAAAAAACTCAATTTTCTAAAAATAATATTGGACAACATAGCAACTACTCTTTTTAACTAAAACACATTATCTTTATCAGAATTCTAACTAAAAAAATCGATTTTTCAAAAACAACGCATGCAACATTCATATAAAAAGATATTATATATCTATATTATTATACTATTAAATCCGAAATATTGAAAGTTTGGTGAGTCTGTACTTGGGCCAAAATACGGGCCTATCCATATACTAATTATTCATTTTAATTAAAATATGTTATTTTTTTATATTTTCTAACTAAAAAAACTCCATCATTTAAAATAACATCGAGAAACATAGTAATTACCTTTTTAACTAAAACATTATCTTTTTTATATTTTCTAACTAAAAAACAGACCTTCTACAATTAACAGGAGCTAAATATATAAAAATATAATATTGTTATATATTATTTAATAAATAACCTGTGATATTTTTCAACCAAAATACATTAACATTATTTTTAAATATACTAATGGATTCACTTTAAAAGTAATATTATAAATCTATAATATACTATCTATACTATACTATTAAAGCCGAAACATTAAAAGTTTGGTCGGTCGGTACGCGGGCTTTTAGACATACTTTTATAATTAGTGGGCTTAAAACTAAAATCAAACCTTAAAAACACAACCAAAAAGTACAATCTAATAATCCATACCCATTAAAGAAAACATTCAAGATAACCAACCCCAGAACTGCATATCAGCAAAACATGAACAATAAAGAAAAAGAAAAAACTCAAGCTCACATGCAAAAAAAAAAAAAAACTAAAAATCAACACACAAAAACACAAACTCGCAAAACCTGAAAAACCTAAAACAGTAAATAAGGCCAAGAACAAACCTTAATCCTCAATCACATCACTTGTGGGGTGTCAATGCAGAGGAGAGGAGTTCGATTCGGGGTGCAAAAAAAGTTATGATTTTTATGTTTTTTAAGCAAGAGTTGAGCGAGTTTGGTCGATGGATAACTGGTCCGAAATACGGACCTATCAATACAATCAATTATTTTTTTAACTAATATATATTTTCTTTTTATATCTTTTTACTAAAAAAACTCAATTTTCTAAAATAACATCGACGGGCATATCTATATAGTAAATTATTCTTTTTAACCAAAATATATTATATTTTATATATTTTTAGGTAAAAAAACTCAATATTTTAAAATAACATCGAGTAACATAATAATTACCTTTTTAACCAAATCGTACTAATTTTTTTAGATTTTCTAACTAAAAAACCTGATCTTTTACGATTAAAAATAATATTATAAACCTATACTATCTATCTACATTATAATAGATATTATTATATTATTAAAATCGAAATATAAATAATTTAGTCGGTCAAGTTTGGGGGATCAGTAGATATTTGACCTTACGGACCTCCTCAATATAAAAATGTTTAAATATTTTTAATTATTTATTAAATGAAAATAGTAAAATTTTAGTTAGTATGATCAATCGATATTTGGGTCTATGGACTATGGACGTCTTTAACTTATAACACGTTTTATGCTATACTATATTAGTATTATGCTCTGTTCTAAAAGTTGCTGATTAATCACCGATTAATCCCTGTTCCGTAGCTCGCCGAACTGATTAAATCTCCAATTAATCACCGATCAATCCGATTAATCTCCGATCAATTCAATTAATCCCCGATTAATCTTTGTTCCGTGACTTCACCGATTAAATCCGATTTCCGTTTTTTACAACACTGCTATTATGTCGCAATATTTAAAATTTGGTTGGTTAAGATATAAATGAAAAATAACAAATATATTAACCGCCCGTGCATTGCACAGGTTATAAGCTAGTATAAATATATAGGGTGAGGTTCAAATTAGAACCCGTTTTAAATTAGAACTTAGAACTCATACAGAATCATTAGATTATTGTTAAATCAATGGTTATGATCAAATGTCGCATTTAATATTAGTTATTTAGTATCTTTTTTTAATTGATTATAGGTAATTAATGAATGCATTAAATGCTCTAATTATATGTATTAAAATTTAATTATTACCTTCTAATCAAATCGCTTGTTATATTAGTTGATAACATACTTCCTATGTTCTACAGCAGTATCGATATAATTATTAAAACCTATTAGTGTATAATATATACGTGCTACAACAGTATTTCTATTTTTCTACAAAAATATTGCATTATAAAATAATTTTCTACTATATTAATATATGTTCCGCAGAGGTATTACACAGTAATATGTATTTTCCTATAAAAATATTGCATTATAAAATTGTATCTATTATGTTAATATATGTTCTGCAGCAATATGACGTAGTAATTTGCATTTTACTACAAATGTATTGCATTATAAAATCATTTTCTATTATATTAATATATGTTACGCAGCAGTATATGCATAATTTGTATTTTCCTACCATTTGTAAAATCATTTTTAATTATATTAATATATGTCCCGCATCAGCATGACGTATTTTCCTACAAAATTATTGTATTATAAAATTATTTTTTATTATATTAATATAGAGTATATTCCCTTTTGCACCCCGCTGGTTTTAGCCAAAATCACTTTATTACCTATACTTTCTATAATTGCACTGTGCATCCCTTTACTATTTTTGACGCTTCAGTTTGCACCCTTCTGTTAAAAAACACAGGGGTAGTTTGGGCAATATATAAAAATTAATTATTGATAGATCTTTATTTATTTTTTTTGACCCTCTAAACGATATTTTTTGAAAATTCTTAAAGAATGAAAGTTGTAGAGAACGAAAAGATCCTTTTAAACCAATAAAATTCAAAATTATTGAAATCTTTTTTGTAATTTTTTTCTAGATTACAAAAATTAAAGATCTTGTAAAAATTCGTAATAAATTCAATTAATTTCGGATTTCGATGATATTTGATGATTCGGAAAACACTTTCAATCGTCTATAACTTTCGTTCATGTTGTTTCCTCATATCATGTTTCGAAATATTTTTGAAAAATTGAAATTTAAACTAAAAACATGAGTTGTAAATACATTTTATTATTTCAAAAATATTTCAAAACATAATATGAGGAGACAACATGAACGAAAGTTATAGGTAATTGAAAGGGTTTGTGAATCATCAAAAATTATCGAAATCCTAAATTAATTGAATTTATTATGAATTTTTACAAGATCTTTAATTTTTGTAATCTAGAAAAAAATTACAAAAAAGATTTCAATAATTTTGAATTTTATTGTTTTAAAAGGATCTTTTCGTTCTCTACAACTTTCATTCTTTAAGAATTTTCAAAAAATATCGTTTAGAGGGTCAAAAAAAATAAATAAAGATCTATCAATAATTAATTTTTATATATTACCCAAACTACCCCTGTGTTTTTTAACGGAAGGGTGCAAACTGACGCGCCAAAAATAGTAAAGGGATGCACAGTGCAATTATAGAAAGTATAGGTAATAAAGTGATTTTGGCCAAAACCAGCGGGGTGCAAAAGGGAATATACTCTATTAATATATGTTCCGCAGCAGTATGACGTAGTAATTTGTATTGAAGATCTTTAACAAATATTCTGCAGCAGTACAAGCCTATAAGTTATATGATTGAATTATATAATTTTGGAAAGTTACATTAATCATGGAATTAAATATTTTCATTTAATGAAGGTTATTAGGTTCTAAAATTTAGAGGTTTTATGTGGAACCTGACCCTGAATATATAATCTATCAGTGACTATTGTGTGTCATGAGTACATCATAGAAAATTTGATTTTAATTATCAGAGCAGATGAATGCAGGAGTATCTAAATTCGCAGAAAACAATACTGCGATTACTGATTTGGTGCTAAATTAGATGGTCTTAAAAAGATAGCGCACATTCTGCCCGTCAATATAGACCAGTCGCATTTTACTTGGATGACACACATCCCTCCCCTCTATCCTCTTAAATATCAAAACTGCTTCTGAGAGGACATATAAACAACCGTTACACGTATACGTCTCTACACATGAACACACAGCACTGCATTCTAAATGATTGGTGAAATTTTTGATGATGCCTGAAGTTATTGGGAAATGTGATATCCAATATCTTAAAATATATTTATAATTTTTTACGTGATTTTTCAATTAGTATAACTAGATAAATCATTCAAGCATCTTATCGATCGATTTTATCAGTTAAACTAATATACGCAAACTATATAATCACATCAATAATAAATAATAAAATAAGAAACAAGAAATCTAAGATATTTTATGAAAGAACAACTCTACGTCCCATACATTTCTCTACAACCTTACCTTTTAAATTTATTTTTCTATTCTTTACATTATAGAGTTTTATAAAATTTATCAGATAATAAATATTTATTATAAAAAATAATCTAAGCTATCACTTTCGCCTACATTTTTCAATCAATCAAATACAGATACGGCTTGTCACTTTAATTTATGTATTTTTGTTAAATACAATAAAAAGTTGATTTGGATTGCTAGCTTATTAAAAATGTTTGGATACTTGACGCAGAAAAAACTTTAAAAACAAACTTTTTTCTTCTTAAATACAGTTTTAAGTATTTCTATTAACAACACGATCCAAAAAAAACCTTAAACCCACTTATTTTGTAAATAAGTCATAAGCTCACCAAACACCCCTGAATCACGAACGCACAACATGGATGGCCTCTTTTATTCTCGCTTGGGTAAACACGAATAATACACTGGTGATCTGGACTAGTTGAAAGGATGAGTCGACGTTCAAAGACAGAAAGGCAAGTCGTTGTTCCATTTGATTGTCGTACCCGGTGTAAACGTAAGGAGTTACGATATCATTTTGTCTCAGCATTCATAAGTGAAGTTGCCAAACTCAACCGTCTTCTATTAAATTCATCGTATCATTGCACTTTCTTAGTAATTTCTTTGGTCAGCTATTTACACAATTAGACCTGAGCCACAAGAAACACAACCACCTATTCTGTCAACTTCATGTGGAGTTTATACTTGATAATAAAATATACGCATGCGATTTATATGTGCCGAGGACCGAGGTTCATAGCAACGAGAGTTACCAGTTTGATCTCCTCCTCCGGATCTGCTAGCTGGATGAATCTACTATTTAAATCTTCAGAGATATCAACTTATCAAGCAAATTTTCAAGATCATCATAATATTTTTAAATTTCATAAAAATGTTTATATAATTATGCATGAGATTTAGAATGATGAAAGGATATCAAATTTTTATAGAAGTGTACCTCTTCATAGTCTCATTAGCTAGATCGGCCCATATTTGAGACTATAACTTGTACTGTTCATATGGTTCGGTCAAAAATAGTAGACTAGTCTTGTGTATTTTCGAGTCAGATTATAAATTCTTTTAAATGACACGACGTAAATGAGATAATAAAATAACATTTTAACTGGACTAAATATATAGAATCAATCTTGTATTTTTTTTTGTCAGGAGAATCAATCTTGTATTGATATCTCCTAAAAAAGTTCAAATGACATGACCGAGATAAGATGATAAAATAAGATATTTCAGTTGATGTAAATATAACATATTATTTTCATCATTGATAAGAAACATGATAGTTTTTATTTAGCAAAATGAAATTAAATTTGGGATTTCTTACATTTTTCAAAATAACATGCCACGGATATTAATTTGGAGATATACATATATATACGCAGGGTTCTTAATTCTTGGAAAGGTTTTCAGATACTTCAAAAACAAAATTAGAACACTTTTTTAGGTGATTTAAGGAGTTTCTATTTTTTTCTCTCAGCAATGGTTTTCATGTTGAATTTAGGACTCCCTAGTGGTGAGAAGTTGTCATTGTCAAGTCACCGAATAAAGAAATCTTTGTGAATTTTGTATATGGTAATGGTAGTATTTGGCAGAGTATATGTGGGATGATTTCTTTTGATTTTTGAACAAGAGTCCATGAACGTTACTTTCTCCAATTATATATGCTGCTTTTTTCAGAATTATTAATTAAAAGGTTTAAGTTCTATGGAATAAATTCTTTTCCACATCTAGCTTTCTTTTACATGATATCAAGGCGGGACCAAAGAATTATGTGGTTGTATTTTTTTTAATTTTTCCACGCATTTGACAGAATAACTGAAATAAATCTAAAATATTCTTGTAAAAAAATAATTAAACAATTACTATTCAAATAAACAATCATGGAAACAAACAACTTTAAAAATATTGTGGAGTCAAACTACTCTGGTTTGAAAATAGTGCTGGACTGCTGGTGTCACCTTCTGAAGAGAAGAACACTAAATGGGGCTTCTCATATTACTATAACTGGGCCTAGCCCATTTAAGGATTAAGTTTTCAACAAAAAGCCTAACCTAACTATTAATACAACCACATACAGCCCACCAACTAAGCTCCAAGTTGTCGCGGATCCAAAAGAGGGTTTGTGAACAAGAAAGATCCAAAACCCAATGTCAAAGTATAAAAAATCACACATGCCAAAATTATTACTAAAGACTAGTAAGAAATTTTTTAAGTGTAAATGATCGTAAAATTTGAAGTATGTATATATTCAGTATAATATTGATTTAATGAGTCGTGAAATATTTTTCTTATTTTATTTTGTGTTACAGAATAAAAGTCAAGAATAACTAACTGTTTTTAAATTAATTTTTATTTTTGATATTTTTTCATCCAAAAAATCCAGAAAATTAGAAAATAGAACAGAGCTCTAGAGGCGCCACCTAAACGACCCATGCTTCTCCTTTATATAAGTATATTGATGACTAGTTGAGAACCCGCGCGTTGCGGCGGCCTATAATAATTATATTAATGATTCAATATTAATATTTGTTGAATGAAATAATTTTGTGGCTGTCTATAAAAAGTATATTAATGTTTCAAAATTAATATTTGTAGGATAAAATAAATTTATATTATAAAAATCTTGATGTAATTTCAATACTAATATATAAAATTGCAAAATTGGACTATAATTCATGGAAAAAAATAAAAATAAATTTATACACGTAATTAACAATTTAAAACATGACGAATCTTAATTTTATTTGTGTTTTTTGAAAAGTAATCATGTTCTTACATTGTCACTTTCCTCCAATTTTTTTGGATTGATTGTGCACAAAAACATCTAACTTAAATCTATGAGATAGCGCATAGCGATAGCGGTCTATAACTACTCTTACTTGTAACAACCTTTATTTTTTAATACTGTATAAACAACTTTTACTTAAAAAAGTTGCTTGAACGGAGCAAACAGATAATGCATGAATAATTTTATCCTCTATACAAAGTAAATTATACAAAAATTAACAACAACAAACATGTCCGACGAACAAAACAAATATTATAAAAGAATAAGCAGCAAACATACATCACTAATTGATATCAACCATCAATATCATGTCAAGACTATATTTTTTTTCCCGTGTTTGGATTTGTTGACTCCAATATAGCGGTCTATAACTACCTTTGCTTGCAACAACCTTTATTTTTTTAATACCGTATAAATAGCCTTCACTTATCGTTGCAGAAGAACGGCACATCTGAGTTAGGAATCGAACAAGAGAACCATCACCAGATAGGTAGGGTTGTGGTATTGAGAGAGGAGGTTGTGTTTAGAGATTCTCAAACTTGCTTCTAATATACCCGAAACTAAAAAAGGTAGTTCTAATTTTTGATATTTTTTATCCAAAAATTCCAGAAAATTAGAAAAATAGAACGGAGCGATGTGAGAGGCGCCACCTACACGCCCCTCGCTTCTCCTTTCTATAAGTATATTTATTGATTGATTGATAGAAAAAATGGTGCATTATTAATAATATTAGAATACTAATACTAATAATAATAGTTCGTGATTAATACTAAGCTTGCGTATAAAAGAACTCGGTAGGAATTGAATTTTGACTATATCCATATAAAAATAAGAAAATAGCAATTATAATAAATATATTATTATTGAAGAAGAGTAAAAAAGGGTGGGATGGGTAACTTTTTTTATATAAATATTAGGATTAGTAAATAAGTAAATGGAAAGTCCTTAATAAAAAATTGTCAAAAAAAGTTTCCTACAAAAAAGTTATTGGCCTTGTTTCCGAATTAGCGGTTAGCTAATAGCGGATGAATCAGATGTTTTGACTAACAGATTGAAATAGATGTTTTGACTAACAGCTTGAATTAGCGGTTTCTTGTAAAACTGTTTGGTAAATAGGTGTTTGATTAGTTTTTTACGACACGTATCAAAACCTCTAATCCAAAAAACTCCTCAAAGTAGCTCAAAATTAGCTTTATTTCAATCCGCTAACTATCAAACACTAACATTAGCGGATTGAAATGGTCAAACCTCTGAAACACCCCAAACCTCTAATTTTACCCCAAACTTCTAATTTACAAACAGGGTCATTAAAGATATAATTGATCATAATCAAAGGGATAAGAGAGAAACCTAGAGAGAATAAGAAAAGAATAAATTTGGAGAGTGAAGAAGGGAAAATCGTAAAGAAATAGGATCGCAGATTTAAAGATATAAATTAAGATAATCTTCCTTGATTATATTCATATTCATTTGGCTAATTACTTTGGGTGACGAATTAGAGAAGCGAATATTGTTGATTGTGTTATTAACGTTTATTTTGAAATAGACCCACATGAATATGTTTTATCACTTATTTCTAGAATACTTTCACTAATATGTATGTAAACAGGGCTTTAATTTCTCTTACATAAGGTTGTCAAGTTTTTCCCAATTAATAAAAATCATGGTTAGGCTTAAAATAGGGGATTTGATTATGTGAGGTGTTGGATATTGAGTGACAAGGATTAAAGGAAGCTACGGAGGGGTTTATCACACGGAAAAGATGGATTCTCATTTTGAAGGGCAGAGCCTTTATATAGATATCTCAGGGTTAGAGATTGATTGGAAATAGGTGTTTCTGTTTGACACGAGATAATATTAATCTTTAATCATTATCCCGAATTGTTGATGGTTATTTAGGACTCTAGATAGTTAGCACTGAAGAGTTAGAATCCGTTTAAACTTCTGAAATTCTAGATCCTTGTAAAAGACTGCTAATTAGATTAGAATTCTAGATATAGATCTTGATTGGGCTGGGGCTCATACCCTGAGGTTTGACAACCCACATACCTCAAACGTGGATATCCAGTGGCTTTTACTTAGCCTTGATTAATTAACATCGAAATTAGTTAATAAATTACAAGTCTAGGCCAATTAGCTAGGCTTCATTCTTTCCAGGCCTTTTAATAATTCAATCACAATTAGGATTTATTTATGAACTCTATCTATAACGTCTCTTCATCGAATCCTGATCAGTGATCAACTTCCTTCGATCTCAACTCTCATTGGAATAATATTTGCAACAATCTCTCATAATTTATACTTTCTGATATAAAGCATAAATTCTAAGATTCAATGATATCGAAATCATTCAAAACGTTGAACATGATTGCTTGTCAGATGTAGGATTTTAAACTTTAAAAGATATAAACTCAAGAACAAGGCTAGCTTCTCATCCTCCTTAGCTTGTCAAATTTTGATAAATTTCTGCTTAAGTGCCTTCCGCTCGTCATCCCTTTCACTTATTTGAAATATTGCTACCCTCATATTCTTGATGGAGCTCAACCACATCCTTTGTTCATCAATAATGATACAGGAAACCTCCATTGTATCGGTGATAAATGACAATTATCTTGTTCTATGGAAAATTTCAAAGAATGCACTATTCCTCTTCATCTTAAATTCATATCCTTGATAATTCATATAGCAAGGAGTCTAATTGCCTATATATATTCTTCCTCCATCCAGGATTCTTCTTCTGATGGTTGATAAGATCATCCTTGACCACTCTGTAGTTACCTTGTTTGTAACCCTCTGTAGATAGTGAATATATTTCAGTTTCTTTATGGGTTTGATCAGCAAATCTTCATTTGAAAGTACTTTTATTGTTCCATCAACCATGAAGTAGATCATCTCCTCTTTCTTCACAACTTCATATTGCTTGTCTATAACATTTCAAACACATTTTAGTTTATCAAGATGAGCTTCAGTCAATTCCTCATCAGGATTATTTAATAATGAACAAAACTCTGTATAGACAAGTCTAGCAAGTTCAGATTCTCTAGATTCGATCCGTCCTCTTGTCTCAGACAGCAGTTGCTTCAGTTTATTGAGTTGAATATTGAATTTAGAGCTTGATGTCTTTATGTTGGAATATTTTACATCAGAGATTTGATTGAACATACCATCAGACACAAAATTTATATGTTGAGAATAATTTAATTCATCGATTGATTTCCAGTTCATGTCCTTCTCCCTTGTAGTTTCATAGCTTAAAAGGAATTTGTAGATCTTACTTCTGGGATTTAACCAATTTGCTGATCTGGATTTCTTTAAAGATTTGTTATATACACTTTCATTTTCTCTAGCAGCTTGAGCAATCCTTCCTTCTCCTCGTCAACTTTAGCAACAAAATCAATGAAACTTGAGAGAATAGATATTTTGAGCTCATTTAAGATTTCACTGCCTTCATCAGAAATCCTTTCGTGATTGGCATTTTCATCAGTAACTATCAGCATGCATTCATGGTGTCAGGATATGCTTTGTCAAGAACTGATAAAGTTGTTTCAGGATTTTGATTATCGATATTTGGATTCTGAGTTCTTCTTCTGTAATTAACGTGTAATCTTCTATTTTAGACATTCTCTCATCTTCAAAGGTAACAATGTAAAATGTTGGAGTAGATTGAGATTGACTTGAACTTTCTTTAATCCTGATGCCCTTTTTAATTCTTTGAGTTTCAGTTGCTTCACTACCTTGGCTTCTACTCAAAGTCCTTTCTCTTCATCTGCATTTTCTTTTTCTTCCTCTAGCTCCTCCTCTATTAGAGGCTCTAGCAACTAATCTTTCAAATTCTCTGATTCTCTAAACCTGGAGTTACAAGAATCAATCTTCACTGATGTCAGGATCTGTATTAGTATTGGCAGTGATGGTGACTTTCTTCGCAAACAGTTTTTTACCTTTTTAATGTTCAGACACATTAAAACCATTCTACCTTCAGGGTTATCATTGATTAACTCTTCACCTTTAAGAATAGAAGCTAATTGTCAATGAACATCAGGTGTCAGGATCTCCTCCTCTTGTTCCATCAGGATTTGAGTTTTGTTATTCCCTTTGTTAGTTTTAAGAACTTGAGTCGACATCTTGACTCGAGATTTGCTTGTAGAAGATGAAAGTCCAGCAATATTAGAGGTTTTATTTGTAGTTTCTTAGTTTCCTTAATTGTCAGAATTTCATCATCCTTTCTTAATACTAACTTAGGATTACATTTTGAGCTCACCCTTTCTATCCTTTTGGCATCATTGGTCAAGAAAGAAGAATTTGATCAATTTTTAAGTCCATGCTTCCTACCTTTAATTCAAGTAAATTGACCTTCTGAGAGACCAGAGTCTCAACACTGCTGCTTAATTTTAAAGAACCGAAAATTTTCTATACAGCTTCATCAAGATTGATATTAAGCTTCCTATGAGCATCATTAAGAAAAGAGATCTCAGCCTAGAGACCTTCAGAATAGTAGTATACTTCTAGATAATCTTTGATATAAGAGCTAAAATGATGCTTCAAAGTGTCTTTAGCATGGTAAAGATGTGTGAGATGGAGTACTAAAAACTAAGCCATCTAATATCCCATTAATGTCTCCTCAGAGTAGATTCAAATTCTCTTGTCTCAACAGTTGTCTTTAACTTCCTGAGCAGCTATATAAGCCATGAATCTACTAGAGCTTCCAAACGTACTTCCCCGTGATTTTCAGAGGGAGTCTGCAATTACATCTTCATCCTTACCATCATAATCACCATCAATATCAAACACATGTACATCAAGAACCTTGGCTTGCTGTTTGTTCCTGATGACCTACAATCAATTATGAACCAATTCCTAAGTCTCTCTATATTTTTTAGTGATCTCATCACTTCTTATAGAAGATCATATATTACTTTTAAGACTAATAACTAACTAGTCACTCAGATATACCTCTCCTTTTGTCAATTTAGGATACTGCCTCTTATAACACTTATTTTTCTTTAATTGTTTTCACACATACTTACATGAAAGGCTCAAATCACACAAGAGAAGAAATAAAAGGTGGCTTAGAAAGGTGGTCTGTAGTCATATAAATAAAGAATTCTTTACATAAAGAACTATTTGTACTCATTTTGGCAGAAGTAGAGAGAAGAAGGAATGTACCTCTATTAGAGCTGTCTATTGGATTTGAGTTAATAGGAGGAACATGGAAGAGTCGAATTCCATTAATGAAAATTGTTTTCTCAAGAACAGACTCATCGAGAGTTAGTACTTTGGGGTCTTCTACACCACTTTGAGGTGCAGGTTCTTGATCCGAGACATTTTTGAAGCTGATTCACCACTTTGAAGAGAAGGTTCTCATGAGATCGCCCCTACATCAATTACATTATCCTGGTTTGGGAATCTGGATTTCGTAATTTGTCAGCCATGACCATCATTTGCACTTTAAGCAAATGTTTCTTGTGGGTTTCGGAGGGGAAGTGCTTTCAGCTTTTGTCTGTGGAAACTGAAGCTTCAAAGAAACTTCAGTTGCAGCTTTCAATAACCGCTCCACAGAGATATTAACGTGTTTGACACCTAGAGTGGGTGGTGCAGGTAAACACATAGGATGTGTTGGAGAATATATTGGAGTAGTAATCATGTCAGTATTAGCGTAAGGAGCGGATAAATTATCACGGAACTGTTGTGTCATGTGTCATCAGGAACCGATTTAGGTTGTTCCTCATTCATGAATTCTTAGGAAAACCTATTTTCTACTAATTTCCTTTTAAGAACTCCATCTTCTCCCTTCTAGAAATAATGAAAATATATTTATTGAACTTGTCGGAGTTTGATTATGATTTAAACAGATATTGAACAAACTATCCGCGAAAAAATTTAAATTTAAATAGAGAATTTGATAGTAACGTATTCAACCCCCTCTTTATCACTTCGGGACTAACAAATATTATAATCTAATAAGAATAAGGATTTGATAATGACCAAGTACATGAATATCGATATTCTAATATTCTAGATGGTAGGTCCGGCTCTCTTTAAATTGTTTACCAAAAACACATTTGTAGATTGCTCAATTAGTTTTTCCGGTGAAGATTCATCTTTAAAATAGTTTCAGAATTAAAAAAAATCCTGAAAAACACACACACAAGTGTTTATTGACAAAAAAAGTAAAATAAAAACTAAAAATAGAATATTTAACAAATAAAACATTGTCACCGGTGGAGATGAATAAAAAAAATTTGACTTGTCGGCGGCTACACCAATCACCCAATCGAAACCCCAAAAACTCAAATTGACGTACATAGGAAAAAACTATACATATAATAATTACGCGAAACTTTACTCTTTCTCTCTCTGCAACTCCTGCCGCGTCTCCGCCGTTCTTTACAGGTAATTCTTTGTACTTAGTTTAATTTTTGATTTATGTATTGGATTGAATCATCAATTATATAAATTAGTTGATTAAACATGCTTTTAGGGTTTGAATTGGGAACAAGTTGTAATCCGAATGAAATTGAGCTTACAATGGCAATCAATATTCGATATACACCTTATTATAGGAACTTGATTTTGCAATAAAGTAATCTGCCTTCCAAATGAATTATAAGGGATTATGTTCATTTCTGCTCTCTAATTTACGAGCTGGGGTTGGCATAAGGACGCAACGTCTGTGTATATTTTACCCTCCCTCCGTACTTCGAGTATGTTTGGTTTACCTTGTTTTTTTTTTGTTTTTCTAATTTTGGTATTACTGATCTTGTGAATGTGGATTAGGGGTGGGATAAAATGGATAACTGGATTTGCAACAAGAGTATGTAATACAAAATCCACGTATTACGTAATTATGTAAAATTTAGGAGCTGAAGAAAAACAATCTGTAATCTAGAATACAATAGAAATTCATGTCGTTTCTTACAAAACGGGACAAGGTGCATAAACTTTGAATGTCAATTAATCACCAGTCATGTGCATGGACCAAAATGGATTAGCTGATATGCAACTATGAGTTGATTGAGTTTTTGAGTATTTTAAATTAATCCTCTCCCCTGTTTAATATTTTTTTAAAATGCTAAAAAGTTAATTTGATTTTTGAGTAAAATGTCTTCACATGATTCTTATTTCCTCATTTCTACGTGTGTTTTGATGATGCATAATATATAGTGTTTCTTTTCTGTTTTCTTTTTTTTTGAGCTTGCTGATATTTATTTGCGTTTCCTCACAGGAGGTTGCAGGGTTAAGAGACTCTTAGATAAGTAAATTGCACCAGAGCTGGATAACTAATCAGAATAGCAAATTGCTCAAAAAATCAACACCAGTCACCGATTGCCAAGTCAAATTGTGACCGGCATTAACAGCTTATCCTTTCTAGTGCATTAGTTTTTTACGATCATGACTACTGCTTGCACTTTGCAAGTATCCCAACAATTGGGAATATATAGGAACCATCAAGCCAGTAGACAGTTCCAGGTGCCATAATCTTTTGCCTAGAATCTATGTAGAAATATATCAACTAGTTTTAACTAACATAAGAATGTTTTTTGTATGTAGTGTTGGCCAGGAAGTGGCAGCATACACTTAATAGGTTCTATATCATCACTTTCCCTGGTAAGCATCACTTTATTTTGTTGACTTTGCTTGTATGTTATGAAGTGTAGTCTACTTTTTTTCTTCAGTACTGGATTACTGTCACAGTCTCTTTTGATATTGGCCACGTTCAAAAGTCACCTGAAAAGCAGAAATCTTTGTGGAAAAGTTAGCTGTGTAGCTTATAGATCTCCCTTCCAAATTTTTATTACTTACTTCCTCTGCCCCAATCATTTCTTTACAGTTTCCTTTGCTGGATGTCCCTCTCAATTCTTTACATTTCAAATTCTAAAAATAATGAACTTTTTTGATATAAAAGTGCTCTTAACCACTAATTTCATCCACTTCTCTAAATCTATTAATTAAATATTGACGGGTTCCATCACTTTACCCACTTGCTTACTACTTCATATAATTAAGTTAAACTCTGTGTCCGACAAATGTTAACAAATGGGTGGAACGGAGGTGTAATTTTCAAGTGTTCCGTATTACTTACAGGCCCTGCTTGCCCTTTTTTTTTTTGTCATCCCTAAGCTTAGCAGAGCTGTGAGCACATGTTTATTTTTATTTTACTTGTTTAGGACCCTTAGGATGACAACTGTTCTTTTGATTGCATTTTCAGAGAAAAGATTTATGGAGTATCCGTCTTTCAGATAGACTTAAGAGACGTGTACCTGCTGTTTCAAATAGATGTAATCCCTTTAAATGTCATTCATTTTTGAATCCAGGTCATCCATTCCACATATCAAATTTAAAGAATGTGGCAGTAGAATTGACAAGGTAATTTTCCTCGAGTTTACACCCTTATGTTGTTGCAAATAAATCACTTGTTCACATACTACCATAAGTAGAATCAGTACTATGCCTCCTATGATGTATCTCGTATGAAACTTCATAATCGATTGTATGTGGGCTGGTTCTCTAATAGTTAAGCGGCAGCATTCTTGTTCACATATATGGGATTTTATTCCCATTAATTGCTTTCTGGCTCAAGATTTGATATGTAGACCAATTTTATTTAATGCAGGTCTTCTGGTGCTTTGCAAGGCAAACCTGTTTTGCTTAAGTTGGTTCCGGCAGTTACTATTTTACTTTTTGCTGTATGGGGCCTCGGGCCACTAATGCGTCTAAGCAGAAACATATTTCTTCATGTATGTGCTTAGTTTGTTATTATTAATGCTTTGTCTGTTCTGTTTTGCTCAACCTTAATTTTTTCTTAAAACTCTGATGTCTGATCGAGTCATAATCTGTATCACATTTCAACTCGTGCTGCAGAAGAATGATAGCAGTTGGAAAAAGAGTAGCGCCAATTATATTATGACGTCTTATCTCCAGCCTATTTTACTTTGGACCGGAGCAACACTCATATGCAGGTATTGCTGACTTGAAATTGCGGATTGGGTTTGGTGGTTGTTTCTTATGGGATCTAGGCTAAGGTTAAAAAAGTGGTTGAAAACAAAGATAGAATTTATGTCCACAGAGAATTGCTGGAGAGTGGAGACAAATAAATTATTATACACACACACACACACAAACACACACACACTATATATATATATATATATATATATATATATATATATATATATACATTAATTAAGAATATTTACAATCTATGTTCTGATTAATTTGCAAAATGGCACCTTTCAGGAGTAAAGGATAATAAGAAACTCATAATACAAGCAAATATAAAAATACTGTATTTCTAAATTTCTTATAGATAACCATTAAGATATATTTAAGTTCTAGAGTACAGATGATTAATGTGAGAATTACTGAATTACAAATACTCTTAAATCTAGAAACTGGTATAAGATAATTAAGTAACTTAACTGTTTTCTGCTTTTAATTATTATTATACTTAATTGACTCGAACTCAACCTCAAGCTTTAATGTGATGAATAGAAGGGTCAAACATGACTCCATATGAAAGAACATGCATGAGGCCGCAATGCAAACAATTGCTAGTATAAACTACGGATATCATTCATAAATATGGACTTCATTGAAGCATTATTGAACAATAATGTTGACTTATTGGGAAGCCCTTTGACATTGTCAAGGAGAGACATAAAAGTATTGACATCTGCTTGTACAAAGTCCTATCAAATTGCACGTATGAAATTTCTTCAAGAGTACTTTATTTCTACCACACTATATTGCCTTAATCGACATTTAGGTGTTTAGCTTGCGCGCACATTGAACAGTTCTGCTTTATACATCATGCCCTTCTGTTGAAGGATACCCTGAAAAGCATAAAGAAAACCATCAACTTATTACGAGATCTATATGAGAAGACATGTCTGAGGAGATTTTTTTTTGTGCTAATAATATACATGAACAATAACGCTACATATTTTATTAGAGGAAAAATGAAGGAAATCTTAATATTAGGTAAAGAGAATTCCTTCTTAACTTTGACGAGTGGGTGAAGCTAAAAATGTTGTTAATAGGTAAAATAAAGTACCTTGAATTTCTGCTCGTAGTATCTCTTGATGTAGGAAAAGGTAGAAATTGTTTGAAATTGGGGATAGAACCTAAATCAGTAGAGACACATTAATCCTATGTTTTAGTAATATTCATAAATTCATACATATAAAACAAATAAATCATTGTATCAGATTACATCTCATATAGGAGTATAACCCCCTCTTTATCCAAATGAGTATATAGATTCCAAATTTGTAGGTAGTACTATATTTTGTATTTCCTTGCAGAATTCAATATTATTTATTTACCTCTACATAATTATATTAGTGAATGAATGATTTTTCCTGCTCCAAATCGTTATGGATTACATCACAGTTATTTTGACACACCTGTGAATATATGTTTTTATTAGAGCGTTGGATCCTGTGGTCTTGCCTTCAGAAGCTAGTGAAATTGTAAAGCAACGTCTACTGAATTTTGTGAGATCCTTGTCAACTGTGCTAGCTTTTGCATACTGTATATCAAGGTAAGAATAGTCTGTCAGTGAGCATAGTCAATTTTTATGTTCCTGTTGAAGTCATTGATCAATTTTGATTTGGTGGACCAAATAACTGTTATGTTGTGAAGTCTAATAGTATGTGTTAGTTGTTAATTTCACACTTAATCCCATTGTTTGAAGTTCGCACTAAATCAGCATTGTTGTTGCAAAGTTTTTTCATATTTCTGGATTTTTAATATTGTTATATATTTTCCTTGGCTGACCAAATTTTGTTGTTGTCATATTTCCCTACTATCTGTAGGAATTCAATATTACTGAATTTGGAGGTATAAACCTTTTCAGTAGGTTCCATGTCTTGACTGATAATTGTTTAAATCATCTACTGCAGTGTCATTCAACAAACACAGAAATATTATATGGAGACAAATGACCCCGCTGATACAAGAAATGTATGTTCGATACATCTATATTGTTTCTTTGTTTTTCTATCATCAGCAATAGTATGTGGTATTATTATGATATGAGTCTTATGTAGGTTAGAATGGATTATAGGCACTGGTTTTATGCAACTAATGTACCAAACTGATGTGGAGTGATATATTCTGTGAGCAAGCCCCTATTTACTGTATCAGTATGGACTGAATACCCACTACAACCTTAAAGTGAGCGAGTATAAAAATTAAATATACAAATCAGCAGGGTGTCTGTTAGGTAGTGGGATTCATGAGAAAGTGATTTCACTAGCCAGCTAGCCACTACCAGAGAGAACAACCATATATATAAATTATTGTCTTTACATGAAAAATCTTTTTGCATTGGACTTGTTTATTATATACAGCTGTGCTTATAAATTTGCCTTCATTGTTGTCATATTGCAATATATGTTGTGTTTGCATCAATGAAGTAGTATATGTCTTGGGTATTTGCTTCTTGTAATTGCATATTACATTATGTAGATCATAGATATTGTTAAACTATGTAGCATAGCTGTCAATTTACTTCTGACCCGATGAAGTTCTAGTGGTGACATCGGTCAAATACTTTTTAGGTTCCCATAGAACTCAGTAAATAACGAAATAGAAGAATTTGAACATTCCGGCTTTGCTGCGTAAGACTCTAGTCCTCTACAACTAGGCTACCCTCGATGTTTTTTCTAATAGTAAATTATATAGCATGTGACCTTGAAATTGTTGACACTATAAACAATGACTAGTGGATGTCAAAGGACCATTTTGGTCTGCAGGTGCAGCTCGATGGATCCCATATAAATGGGTAATATCTTTTACCTACATTTATGATTCAGGGGTATACTTCTTTAAATGGAATCCTTACCTCATTATAATCATTTTTTGTGCTTTGTATTATCTGGCTGTACAAAAGATACGCTGTTTGGTTTGGGTTATATCCTGGCTTTTTATTAATTTAAAGATATAAAGATTTCTTGCATCATCGCAGATGGGATTTCAATTTGCTGGCAAAGCAGTATACAGTGCAGTGTGGGTGGCTGCTGTATCATTGTTCATGGAGTTGCTAGGTTTTTCTACCCAGAAATGGCTCACTGCAGGTGGTCTTGGTACAGTCCTTTTGACACTCGCAGGCCGTGAGGTGGTTTTGACATCCCATTTAAAACATCCCATTTATTTAAATATTTGAGATTTGATATCACCTCCGATTTGTGCATTTTGTTTTGCGTTACTCCCTCCATCTTTGAAACATGAACCTCCTTTTTTCTTTTGCTATATATCTTATTTAACTTGGACGTTCTTGTGCTTTTTGTAATGTTTCCTTTCAGATATTTACAAATTTTCTTTCAAGCGTAATGATTCATGCAACCCGTCCTTTTATTGTGAATGAGTGGATTCAGACAAAGATTGAAGGCTATGAAGTTTCTGGTACAGTCGAGGTATGTAGAATAATTCTGGTTATAATTAAGATTATCTAACTCTATTTTTATATTTGAGATTTATACATTGTCATGCATAGGTTTTCTGCCTTGCCTGAACCTGAATTACTTATTTAAGATTTTGAGCCCAAAGATAAATGGACCACTATGGTGTCAGTTGTCTACTTATATGGGACTCACTATATATGAGGATAAGTCGATACTATATATATATATATATATATATAGAGTCCTACTCCAATAGAAACCAAATTAGCCTAAAAACTTAAAACCAGTTTCTGGACAGTTTTTTATTACTATTTTTTAACTACAGAAATTACTTATTTGTACATAACATATCACTAATTTATATATAGCATATCTCGCGGATATAAAAATATATACACACATATATGCAACGTATATGACCATCATCTTCACCCAAATCGTAATAATGGACCTCTCACCACCATTACCAGACGTTTCCATGAATTGCCACCATTGTCTATCATCACCAATAGTCACATACACTTTCCATCATAACTTACAAAACTAACGACTACTTACTATCATCACACAACTTCTCTTGAGGCTTCCTACCGTCAAGAACCTTCCTACGGATGAAATTGATCATCTATAATCGATTATCAATAGTTTAGATAAGTAGATTTTCTCAATTTTGAGAATAAAAATCGATGTTTACATACTGTATAAAAACAGTGATTAGTGCAGTATAAATTAGTGATACCCGTAGTTATAAATAGTGGTAGGGAAACTGGTTTCTAGTTTTTATTTTAAGAGTGGTTTCTATTTGATCATGAGCCTATATATATATTTATTGCCGAACTGGGCTCTAAGGTGTTTTTAATATAGATCTAATTATGTCATGCAGCATGTGGGGTGGTGGTCACCTACGATAATAAGGGGAGAAGATCGTGAAGCTATTCACATCCCAAATCACAAGTTCACAGTTAATATTGTGAGAAATCTCACACAAAAATCTCATTGGCGTGTCAAAACTCATCTGGCTATCAGTCACTTGGATGTCAACAAGATTAATGTAAGTTATATCTGTAATCTGAAATATTCATGTACTTATATATGACTAACATCTTTAATGTATATGTATAAATTTTGATTCCTGACATAAAGTATTGATGCCTAAATTCTGCAGAGTATTGTTGCTGATATGCGAAAAGTGTTGGCAAAAAATCCCCAGGTAGAACAACAGAAATTGCACAGAAGAGTGTTTTTGGAGAATGTTAATCCGGAAAATCAGGCACTTATGGTCAGTCTGAATCCTACTTTACAGCTTCTAACTGATTAAATATTAGATACAAATCTTGATTTGCTAGCATCTTACTTTTTCTAGAAATTATGGATTATTCTCAAACAAGAAAGAGAATAGTTTATGTTCATATTGAAACTGAGAGTAATCAGAGATTTACAAAAAATTGACTTTATTGGAACATAGTTCTGTATATATTGTTTGTACAGCTTGCTGCTATGCCCTCTTTTTGGATTCATGGTGTATTACAAACTCATATATTTTTTTTGTAGTCTTTCGTGTAAATAATGCGTCTATCTTAAATACAAAACGTTGTTTGGAGAAGGCATTTAGAGAATTAGAGGTGTGAATGGAAAATTAGCGACTGCTGAGATCTCGTGGTTGCTATAATACCAATAACACGTATTAGATGACTTCTAAGTGTCTAAGAACTCAAAACACGAAAAGAATAGGCAACAATCAAGGGATATTAAATTCACCTCTAATGGTTCTTGCATCAGAATATGAGATAAACTGATGCATATCACTCTTCTTTCTTACAAAAACAAATTTATGAGAATCAGGGAATGGCGGAGTGCCTGCGTGGTGGCAAAGGCACACCTAGTGTTTAATGAGATCCAGATTTTGATTCTTCCCTCCCCTCTGTATCTTAAAATATATCAACTTTCATTAAGAAAAGTATAGTGTTTGTACTGCTGACGGCTAAACTAAGTGTTAGTATTGTTGGATTGAGTTCAGATGACAAAGGATATGATGTATAGATGAATAAGAAAGCAAGATTATACATAATTACTGGTGACTAAGTGGAGTAATATTGTTGGATTGACTTAAAATGATCCTGTGAATTAATATTGAAGTTTCTTGTATCCATAATATTGTGCAAAATTAAAGTGTCAGCATTTTATGTTTATGTCTGTCACGAAGATAGGTGTAAAGCCACAGGTCTTGAAGTAAATAGTGTTATTATGTTGCACACCTGTACTTGGTGCTTGTGTTAATTGTTATTTCTTATTTTATTACAGATTCTGATATCTTGCTTTGTCAAGACGTCACATTTTGAAGAGTACCTCTGTGTCAAGGTAATTTTCATTTCTTTCTTTGAGTTTTACTTTAAAGCTACTGCAAATGATTTGCCTAAAGCTAGGCTAACGTAAAATAATTCACTATGCATCTTGAGTGCCAGTTGTACTATGTAAATGGGGATCTAATAACCTTTTTTTTGACACCACAATCGATGAAGAGAACTTATGAAACCTTGTTTAAAGTCTAAGATGTGCTCATCTTATTGAATCTTGATATGCTGTGAACCGTAAATAAAATTGTACTTGTATTTGTTCTCACTTCAGCTGATTTATCTGTTATAAAATTGTTGTGTTTAAGAAACTCTTGTGCAAAAAATGGAGTAGTATCTCATAAAATTAATTAATTTGGATATGGAAAAACAGGAAGCTATACTATTAGATCTCCTCAGAGTTATCAGCCATCACCGGGCTCGTCTTGCTACTCCTATTCGTACAGTTCAAAAGATCTATGGTGATGCTGATTTGGATAGCATGCCATTTGCTGATTCAGTTTTCACTCGTGGTAGAGCATCAGCAAACCGCCCGTTACTTTTGATTGAACCATCATACAAAATCAATGGAGAAGATAAAACCAAACCTCAACCTCGGTCAGCACGCGCTAATGCAGAGCAAGACAATAAAGCTGGTGCACGGACTATACTTGACAATCAGTTAGATTTAAAGGGTGGACCGTCTGATGTTAAAGCCAAAGAAAAACAAACTTCTGACTCAAAAGAGAAAGAAGCATCATTACCCGATACAAAAGAAGACTTAACTGTTGGAGATACACCCTATCCTGACAGCAAAAGGGACCAGAAAAGTGCTGGAATACACGACAGTAAGCCAGGTGATAAAGTTGTAGACAAAACCTTGTCAAAACCTGGAGCTAAGGTAGTTTCGAAGACCGGAGAAGTTTTAAGCTCAAACTCCAATTCCCCTGTTACTGATAATGTTACAGAAAGCAACTCTATCAAGAAACGACCTAAAAGTGTAGGCTCGGAAGGGGCTCCACAGAAGACTGTAGTTCATGATTCCTCGTCTGCTGTGATAGAAACTTCTGGAAGCAAGGCTAACCAATCCACCTCTAGTTCAAAGCAGACTGAGAGATTGCTAGATGCACAGGCACCTGCATCAAGATCTGTATTGGAAGAAAATATAGTTCTGGGTGTCGCTTTAGACGGCTCAAAGCGAACCCTTCCTATAGAAGAAGGAATGTCTTCATCTGTGGCTATGCCAGAATTTAAGGAATTAGCTACATCCAGAAGTGCTAGCATGTCTCAGACGACTGACGAGAACAAGAAAAATGGTAAAAATTCTACAGTTCCTGAAACAGCACCAGCTGATAAGTGAGATAAAGTTGAAACTGCACAGTTGGTTATAATTTTAGTTGCTAACCCATTTGTGAAGATTGTCCTGCTCTGTTCCAGTCATTTTGTAAATGTGTCAAAGCAGATCCTCCATGATTATTGTGTTGGAGGATTTTGCCGGTTTCTACCATTAAATTTGTTTGGTAGTATGTAAAAACAGGAAGCAGGGCTGGCCGTTGCTATTTTTAATATCTTTTTCTGTTCAGTGAAATGGATATTTGAAATTTTATTAGCAAGATTACTAGTTTAAGTTATATTTCCTAATATTTTAGGTGACTTCTCTTTCATGTTTAAGGAACCCGAAATATTATAATGCATACTTTTCATGGCTTTAGTTAAAATGAGAACCATTGAAAACTCCAAAGCAACTTGTTCTGCTATTTCTATGCAACTTAATTACTATATTCTCTAATATTTGACTCCACATATCATAGAAATCATATTACAAAGCAAAAAAAATGAAAGTTTGCTGAAATATTTTGGCATGAGATATACAGAACCATTTTAAATTATAAAAAATTACAGAATCTCTGGTATTGCTAGTTAAAATTTTAATTTTCTATAAAAAATACAATATATTTTCGTATAATATAATTTCAATAAATCATTTAGTGTCGAAATTCGAATAGAGGAGATTAAATCATCAGTTCTCTCATAAATTTGACTGTACTTTGTCATTTGATCTTTTCAAGAAAATAATTCCGGTACTTGACCTGAGTTTTGAAATTAAAAATTATAATTTGTTCTTAAAAATCTTACTACTATAAAATACCAACAAACACAAAAATGATAAAGTAATATTTTGTGGTCATATTTAATGTGTCTCCATGATGATGAGTGACAGAAGCAGAAAGAAGAACACCCAACCAAATAGCTCAAAATCTGCATCAAGTTGTTTTACTAAAAGAATTCATGTAATGTGAGAAATAATTTGACATAGAAGCCTATGCATGATGGTAAAATTATGGTTATTTGGTGGAGCGACTGTAATGCCTGTAGGAAAAAATAGAATGTTTATGCTTCCTCGCTTTAATTCCAAAAAGAAATGAACGCAAGGGTATCTTAGAAATGCTGTAACTCCTCGAAGATGATGTTGATGATGATGGTTTTCTTTCTGTAAGTTTGAACTCTGCATTTATCTTCACCAGGGTCTTCTCGATTTCGATCTTCAGAGCCGTTATGTGATCGATACCTGCTAGCAACTCCTCATTCACCTTGTTATTCTCTTGTTTCATGTTGAGAATCTCTCCGTGGAACTTTGCAGCCTGATGACTACTGAAGGTTATCTCGTCGCTCTCAACGCCTTCCTTCAAGCCATTTGTTATGGCTTCTTGAATTTCACATATAGACGTAATTCTGTGCTGCACTTCCTCTTTTAGCAATTCACTTTGTTCTAACCACACTCCAACTTCAGTCTTTTTCTCACTCAGGTGCTTGTATATGGCACGAATCTCGGCTTTAAGGTCTGCTGAAATCGATCCTTGTGATTTCCCGTCTTGCCTCAATTCATTTTTCTTCTTGGCTTGCACTATCTCATCCTGTAAATCATGGACCTCTGTTTTGAATTTCTCTACTTGATGGAATGAATTGCTGAATCTTAACCAGAATTCCAGGTTTTCTTCCAGTACTGCATCGATCTGGCCCCTCAGCTTTTCCTCGATTGGTGAAAGAGTCTTAGGCTGATTGATTAACAACTTGATTTCTTCTTTGTCTTCCTCTGTTGGATGCATTCCAAAACTTTCATCCTCTGTCGAGTCCTTAGCTCCAGGAATGTCACAAGAGTCTTGTTTTAGAAGGTTGAGTTTGTGACGAAGAAATTGAATCTCTTGGTCCTTTTTCAGAAGAGCACTTTTGGTATTCCTTAACTGCAACATTGTTTCAAACAGAGTTTCGTTTTTCTTCTCCTCGTCACTCAGCTTCTTCTTCACTTCTTTATAGTTCCTGAGAATTGCTACATATTCCGCCAATAAAATCCTTTCTTTGTCTTCCACTCCGTGCAAGAGCATCTGCTGCCAGTTCAGCTCATCTTCAAACTTCTCTATCAGAACGGACACGTCTCCCTGGTATATTTGGTAAGTCTTCATCATTGTCCTCTTGTTCAGATACCCGGATCGCTTGTGATTTTACATCAACTTCAGTACCTTCGGCATTCAGATTTACATCCAGCAATACACTGATACTTGTTTTAGGTATATGTTCTCTTTTTTCTGTTCCTGAGTTATCGGAATTTAGTACAGTATTACCATTATCCTTTTCGTTTTGTAGTGTGGCCACTTCTTTTCCGCCACTTAAATTGTTGGAATTTCTTGATGATGCATTCAAATTCTCGTCAATTTTATCAGATTTTTCTTCATCTCGTGGAGGGTTGGATTTCAGTTTATTGTCACCACCACCTCCTTCTCCTTTATCTTGTTCTATCAATGCTTCACCACCTTTTCCTTTATCTAGTTTTACTGATGTTTCACCACCACTTTCTCCTTTATCTTGTTCTACCAGTGCTTTACCATCATGTTCTCCTTTATCTAGTTCTACCAATACTTCAATACCACCTTTTCCTTTATTTTGTTCTATCAATGCTTCACCTCCACCTTCTCCGTTGTCTTGTTCTATCAATGCTTCACCGCCGCCTTCCCTATTGTCTTGTTCTATCAATGCTTCACCGCCACCTTCTCCCTTGTTTTGTTCTATCAATGCTTCACCACCACCTTTTCCCTTGTCTTGTTCTATCAATGCTTCACCACCACCTTTTTCTATATCTTGTTCTACTAGTGTTTCACCACCACTTTCTCCTTTATCTTGTTCTACTAGTAATTTAGCATCAGGTTCTCCTTTATCTAGTTCTACCAATACTTCAACACCACCTTTTCCTTTATTTTGTTCTATCAATGCTTCACCACCACCTTCTCCCTTGTCCCGTTCAAGTAATGCTTGACCACCACCTTCTCCTTTGTCTTGTTCAATCAATGCTTTACCACCACCTTCTCCCTTGTCTTGTTCTATCAATGCTTGACCACCACCTTCTTTCTTGTCTTGTTCTATCAATGCTTCACCACCATCTTTGCCCTTGTCTTGTTCTATCAATGCTTGACCACCACCTTCTTCCTTGTCTTGTTTTATCAATGCTGTACCACCACCTTCTCCTTTGCCTTGTTCTAGCAATGCTTTACCACCACCTTTTCCTTTGTCATGTTCTAGCAATGCTTCATCACCACTTTTTCCTTTGTCTTGTTCTATCAATGCTTTTTCTGGTCTTTTTTCTATTAAGCCATGCTCTTCTTCTTCTAGCAAATCCGTCTCCTCCAACTCTTCATCTGGTTCAACACTCGGAAGTTTCTCTGATAGATCATTAAGACTTGAATGAGCTTCAGCAAATTGATCTTTGATGTCATTGTTTTGAGTTGTGATATTCATGTATATATTCTGAACTAAATACAGTTTTTCCTCCAATTCCTTTACCCTGCTTTGCAATTCATGTGTTTCCATCAGACCACCTTTGTTTTCTTCCAATCTTCGGATTTGTGATTGAAGGTCATCAGCTTCTGTTCTTAATCTTTCAATCAAAACATTCTGTGATAAAACTGCACTTTCCAGGCTGATTACTAAATTCACAAGATCGTCAATCTTATCTGCTAGTTCAGACACCGTTAGAGGCCCACCAGAACCTTCTTTATGTTCTTTGATCTTCTCACGTAGTGCCTCCAGTTTCTTTCTTTCCGGGCCAATCATCTCTTGTTTTAGGCTTTGAAACTCTTCTGCTCCATGATTAGAATTTTGATCTACTCTTTGAACATTATCTGTCTGATCAGGTAAGAGCTCGTATTTGATTGACTCAAGTCTTTGACAAACATCCTCTATTTTTTTGTTCTCTACTTCTGCTTTTTCAGCGGAATTCTCTTGCTTATTTTGCAGGTCAGCCAATGTCTCCTTGCATGACTTAATGGCTGCTTCTGCCATCAAAGTCCGAGCATCATTGTCATCAATCATCGTGCTGACACCAAACTCATCTTGCAACCTGCTAACCTTATCTTGTTTCTCCATGATATCATTCTCAAGTGCAAAAAACTTGGATATCCCACTTTCATATGAGCTCTTTACATACTCCTTCATTGTTTGCAATGAAAGAATATCTTTTTGAAGCTTGTCGATCTCCTCAACTGCTTCGGCTTTGCTCAAACCAGATTTAGGTTTAATCCTCCTTGGAGGGATAGATGACTTCTTTGGTTCCAGTTTCTTTGTGGCGGCGTGCATCATACCCTTCATAGGCCGAGCAGGAGCTTTTGGGACTTTTGATGGATCCGCGGCTGGCCCTGAGCTAAACTTTGGATGCTTGGAAGCCAAAAAGTCGTCGTCGTCATCCATTGCAAACTGTATTTGTTCTGGCAAGCAGGTAGCAATTGTGGTATTGGCCTTTTGCAAGTCTGTTGATAAGCTGTCGTATCTTTCAGCCATAGCACGAAAACAACGAAAAGCTTCTTCAATGAAGTTTATCAGCTCTGGTCTGTTTTTATAGTACATTTCAGCCCTCTTGGCGAAGGAATCTCCATCTTCTGAGACGAGTGACAATGCAAATTCCACCTTGTCTTCCATGTCTACAATATCAAACGATGGAATCAGATCTTAACCCACATATTCCCATAAACAAAGAACTTGTTTTTAAATCTTAACAATGTTCTTAACCTCCCAATTAAACTAAAAAAAGGCTTAATTTCTTCTTAATAAGCTGCTATATACATTGAAGAAATTTGCAACATACCAGAACATATAACATTAACATTATATAATGTTCTATTGAAAATTAATCTCCATAGAGGCTGGAACATAATTATATCGATCCCGCCCCACACTCATGTTGTGTTTGGTTGGGATAAATGATTCCGGAAGGAATGGAATGAAAAATAAACTATATTATAGACAGTTGTTAAGAAATTTCACTGCTTCCTCCATTTCATTCCTTACATCATGTGCTAGATATGACACCTTCAATTTGAGATGAAATGCTCCATTCTGTCTATCCTCAATTTCTTCTCAAATCTCATCATAGCAGTTTTGCACTCCCTTAAAATTTTTCAAAACTTTCTTCCTATCTCTATTAGTTCCAAGTATTTTTACTCATTCCATTCCATTCCATTCTATTCTCCCCAACCAAACACAACATAAATCAGTTATTTCAAATTTATCAGAAACCAAAGCTTTATTCATGCATGTCGAATTTTAATGATAATGCATGCATGTAGAAACAATGCAAGAAAACAAAGGGTCACCTTGCATGCTCTGTTCTAGCCATTTAGACTGCTTAGTTCTAATGTGACTAGCCCACCACCATGAATAGGCACTGCTTGCAGCTCTCTGTAACATTTCTTCTAAACCTTTATAATCAAACCTTTAATATTGTATCTCTTGTCTAATCATATATAGTTGGGGTATATTATATATGTACCCCAGGGAAAGGATTACTATAAACTTTCTTTTAAATCATGCATGTATCATCATGTGAGGAGTTTTAATCATGTGAGGAGTTTTAATCTGGACCAGCTAAGCAGAGACATCTTTAAAATAAAAAATATGTTTAAAAGATCAGAATATGAAGTCAGTTTGTTAAGATACAAGAACAAGAAACAGCAGAGACAGGGAGGAATATATGAGTTGATGGTTGGTAGCTTCTTCCTCATGCGAATTTAACGGACGACCCCTATCACATGAGCATATCTATTGGTTTTGAGTGAATATTTTACTTTTATTCTTCAAGTCAAATCTAGCATTGACTTCCTAGTTCCTACTCATTAGTGATTTGTAGTAATCCGAAATCCGAATCACGAAGAAACAAAGATTGATCAAGTATTAGTTTGTACATTAGTTGAGTCTGATCAGCCGAGTTACAATAATATGCCATCAGTGTGATTAGTGATTTGCGGTGATACAAATCATGAATGGGGATTAAAAAAAATTGATCAACATAGTACCGTAAATGAATACTTTCTTCGTAACTTAACAATTTGTAAATGTGAGATAAAATCACTAATTTCACCCCTGTTTAAGCCCCCCGACCATTATCGAATTTTATCATATTTTTTTTTTTACAGAATTGCTACTTGTAGAATAGTTTGTGAAGTATTATCATCGATGACGACTATATTTTTAGATCATATTTGATGACGTTTTGCATCATGTATGATGATGATTATATATCATTAATGACTAGATTGTGTCATTTTGGATGACTAATGTTTATCCAATATAAAATTTTGCATAATAACTATGATAACTTACCGAATCGTTTTTTAGTTAGAATACTTTTGTTTACATCTCATCTTTAAAATTTTTATAAAGAAATTATTAATAGTATATTTTTTTCACTATTGTTGTATCTAGCAACTGTTATTTTGTTGTTTATTTTTTTTTTCTTACTCATTTTGCCTAATCAAATTAATCTCCTTTGATCAGAACTTTTTTAATCCCGATTACTAATTATATTTTATTTTTCGTTTTATACTAGTCCATCTCCATGCATGCCAGTTTCGCCGCCTGCGACCATTTCAAGCCACTTATTTCATTTGAAAGCTTGTTGATGACCACAGTCGCACGGATGTCAAGGCGCTCCTCCAACTAAAATAAGTAACCGCAACCATTTGCACCGTCAGGACATTGTAGCATTCGTCTCCCAGCGTCCGAACCGTTGTCCCGACAAACTCTCTTAGCCTGGACTTTGTCACAGTAGCATTTTTCTACAACAACGGACTCCATTAATGTTGAAATCTTTTCGAGTTGTGGATACAAGTGAGGTGTTGAGGGATTTATTTGTAGGTGAATAAATGTACACAGTCACAATAACTTTCATGTGCCAACTATTTACTCATTACTTTAAAATATTGGAACATAAAAACTTGTTATACAATATCGAGTTCATAAAGTACGACAAGAAAATGTTTATTCATTAACATGATAACAAACACAACGATACATGCACGTTGCTAGACCACAATCTAACAATTTTTTGTTGAAGAACCCTCTCCTTTCTTTTTGCCCTTAAGACGGTTAAGTTCTTCATCATGAATCTCCCTAATCTTTTCCTTTGCGAAATAATGCCCCCATATAAGGTCACTCGAGTCATCCTAGTCAGCACAACACTTGCCTAAGGCTCAAGTGGATTATCAATCCAAAACATGTAACAACACCCGTCCGGCCAGAGTTGACACTGTGATGTTATTCTTCCAGCGTTTGGCCCAGTCCCTAAGGCTTAATACCTATGAATGGTAAGCCTTTCACATTAGCATGTATTCCCATAACAAACCTCATATACTAGGCCCCCTGTATGCACATGATCACAGAATCAAGTGGCAAATAGTAGTCACATGGGTGCAGTGGACGAATCTCTACACCTCACCATTATTGCAAAAGGAAATAACACTTCGTATAGCTACAGTCCCCGAATTTCTGCAAATTGACCCATGCCAAATAATTTTCACATGGGTATACATCCACATAGCCTGAAGTAGTTCATATGCCTCCAACCAAATGGTCGCATGGGTGCAGTGGACGAATTTCTACACCTTACCATTATTGCAAGGGTAAGAAGACTTCGCATGGCTACAGTCCCCGAATCTCTTCAAGCTAACCATTATTGCAAAGCCAAGAACACTTCACACGCCTACAGTAGAAATTCAATCTATATCTACTCTTATATTTTGAAAGTATGTACATACATAGCTTCAATCCTCGACATATATGGGAAAAATATTTTCACCCAATAGAATTTGGTTGTTAAAAGAAAGGGATGACGATTACTATAGTTTGAAATACCGCGAACCGAAAGAGTATTTGTTGGTGTGTGGCGCGAGTGGACATTCCGTCGTGAAGAATCCGATCAGTTGAGAAACGATCTGATAACTCTAGGTGCAAAGCTCCCCGTCCGCGATTCATTAACTATTTATCCGGCTCATGGGTTTCAGGATAGTTGGGGTTATTATCGCCGTAAAGTTATTGAAGCCGTGGAAATAATAAGGGAAGAGAACAAAAGAATGTTGCTGCGTTGGTGTCGTTTCTACATTTATTAGTTGGCGAGAGATTCGGCAACTGCTAGCGGTAGAGAAATGTCTTTCGAAGAAAAATGTCAACTTCTTCAAAATTCACATTACAATTCCGATTACTATATTTTCGATGAAGAGACAACTAATGTGGATGATTCCGATTAATAATTATAAATTTGCTATTATTCTGATAAAGATAAGTGTTTGTAGATGCATTCTAATTATTTCATCCGAACCATTCCAGTGTTGTTTCCCTGTGTCTTTATTAACTAAAAAGGCGGGTGCATGAAAGTAGATAAAAATCAGGTTGTACACTTTTGGTTTTCCCGGTTTCCTCAAAAGTAACAACGTCCGTACTCTGCAGACATGAGTTTTGCAAGGCTTGCATGCCCACATATAGCATTACATTTACTCATATATATACACACAATCTCTACATCTAGGGTTACAGAGAGAAGCACGAAGTTATAATGGAAGATCCGTATCGCACCACCACCATTCGCCTACTCTGCAACACAAAAACCGCCGGAGGAGTCATCGGCCACTTGGGGCATTACATCAAACAGTTGGTGCGCACAACAGGAGCCAAGATCAAGCTTCAAGAACCCCATTTCAAATGCTGTGAGCGCGTGATTTCTGTCACTGGGACACTTCACCAGGACAGGAGCATCATGTTGGGTGGTGAGAAATGGAAGATGTCGCAGTTACAGGAGGCTTTGCTCAGGGTTTTTGAGAGGGTTTTGGAGATGGAAGGGAGTGAGAGGGAGATTGTGGGGTGTAGAGTGCTGGCTGGGCCTGGTCAGGTTGCTGGGGTTATTGGTGTTGCTGGGAGTGTCATTACTAAGATTGAGAAACGCTGTGGGACTAAAATTCGGATTTTTTCCACCAGTCAGCTGCAGGGCTGTGCCGATGCTGGGGATGAGTTGATTCAGGTTTGTTTTCGATTCGTGTTCTATTGTATAGTTCGACTATTTTTCGTGTTGGCACGATTGTTGAGACGAATGTCGAAGTAAGAACCAATGTATAAGTATGCCTTTTGTTTCACTTTTAGAAATGTGATGTACAAGATGTATGTACTGAGACGGTGATTATGTGTCGGTTTATTTAGTGGCTCTAAATCTTCATAGTATAAATATAAATTTTGGGAATAGGTAAATGTCTAAAGTATGTTATAACTTCGAGTAGAAATTTCTTTGGAAGCTGCAGGGCTGGTAAAGACATTTTTGCTAAAACATGAACTATAAGTGATCAATATTGGAGTGCTAAGATCAAACTAGCAAATGACCTACAGTGTTTTAGCTGTTATAGATGACAGAGTAAGTCTAAGGGCAAATATACTTACCATTGTTTTATCAAATGGTTTGGTAGTGCAGATTGAATATCGTAACTGTAGGTCAATTTAACAGAATTTTCTTTTGTTTACATGAATTATAAGTGATTAGTCTATTAGAGTTATGTCAGATAACAGGCGAAGCTGTGGCTGTCAAGCAAACACTGCTCGCGGTTTCCTGGCGTTTGCAGGAAATGAAACCCAGGGGTGTAGTTCTGAATCACATGTCGTCAGAAGAAAAGGGCAGAGTTCTTGTGTCTCAAGAATATACTTCAAAAGTGGTTACATATAGATTACTCTGTTCGCGTAAGGTGGCTGGAGGTCTAATTGGAGTGGGAGGTGGTCTAGTCAAGTGTTTAGAAGTAGAAACTGGGGCATCTATACGAATTTCAAAGCCTTTAGCCACTCCTACCGAGCGCATCGCCACTATAACTGCTCGGGAGGTATATCATTGTAGCACTGAAGTTCTAGTGCCGACTTTCAGGATGCTGCCAATGTTTTCTTTTGGTTATCTTCTCACATCCCATCTTTACTGTATTTTTTCTTATATGTCATCGTGCAGTCCCCAGAATCATTCCCTTCTGCACAAAATGCAGTCATGCGTATTTTTTCTAGATCTGTAGAGCTTGACAATGAAATGGATCCAGGGTCGAGCTTGCATACTGAGAGAGCTATAACGGCACAACTTATTGTTGATTCAAACCAAGTCAGCTTTCTATTAGATAGTGAAGGAATGATTTCTTCAGATATAAGAAACACAAATGGTGTCGAAATGCAGCTTTCTTGGGGCAGCATTGTTGAAAAAAATGCTGCTAAGAGTGATTACATATTGCAGGTTCACAACTCAACATATGATCTTTTTTGTTTTGCATCGTATCACTCTTAGAACTATTTACTATCACTCTTAGAACTATTTACTCTTAGAACTATTTACCTTACATTCCATGTATGAAGGACTGTGCCATCTATTCTGCACTATTTTCATGTGATCTGTTTATTTTATATATACTTTTATCCATGAAATATAACAAAAAATCTGCTAGCTTTTTTTTGTTTGTGAACGTTGTTGTTGCAAAGAAATTGTGTAAATTAGTTATCTTTAGTTCATATTGTTTTTTAAAAATGTCACTGGTCTAGACTCATCTTAATTACAGGGAAAATAACAGTTAGTAGTGAATATTCTTATTTTTTTAAATAAAATTTTTATTAAAAAAGTTGACTGAGAGTTTAAATGTATGGTTGTTAATGTAATTGATGTAATTGTTAAGTTACTTGTTCTTACTCTTTTAACATTTTTCCTTCAACAGATTAGCGGCCTATATGAGAATGTAAGAAATGCTCTCCTTCAAGTTACTAGTAGACTTAGGAACCTTTTCTTTTCCACTATCATCTCAAATGCAGCAGAACATGTGCAAAATTGTTGCTCTGTGGACTCTAACTTCACATCTAGTGACAGAGAGAAGGCCGTTTACTGTGGTTCTGATGACTTAATATGCTTTTCCTCTGCCGACCCTGATATGAACATAACACTGGAAATGAATCGACTTGGGTTTTTAAACGAGGTAAAGGGTCGTCAATTCACTAACAAAGTTGCAGGCATGCTACTTTGTTTCAATTTTCAACATTTGCATTCCTTTCCTATCCCAATTCCCATGTTTGTAGTAGAGGATTTCAGAATTCGTCCCTTTGTCATTTCCAATGCAGCCTGTTGAAGGTTACGAAACAAAAGACCTGACTGATACTTCTGGAGGTTTTAGAGCTACTGAGATTGACCTTGAGAAGGGAAGGTCAGTATTCTTGCAGCAAGTTACTTCTCTTTCCCCCACCCCGTCCCTTTTTCCTTGTTAGGAAAGGACTTACCAGGATCATATAGTATATTCTAGCAATTGTTGATGTTTTTATCGTTAATTATATATGTTATTTAACTTTGCTTGGTACAAAGTAAGCAAGCTAGTGTTTAATGGTTCTGAGATAGAAATCCTACCTGCAGTACCTCGCTTTCTTGTGAGATTACATAAACATGTAGTAACTAAACAAAGTTCATGACAGTAGTTGATAACTCCAATCTTCCCTTTAGTTCTCTCCTTCCTCGGAAGCTTCTTGCTCGGTAGTAGGTGGTTTAGCTGGAAGTTGGGAACCTACAAAACAATGTCGGAGGGGGGTTGTAGCCCCGTGACACCTCCCCCATGAGAATAAGACACGTGTTTAACGGAAGAAAGTAGTAAAAGAGAGGATAGGTAATTATCCCAAAAGTAGGTATGTGAAAAAAGAATAATTGGATGTGTGTAAAGTTGAGAAAAAGATCCCTAGTGTCCCAATCATTGGTCTACTTATAGACCAATGATTGGTTGCATAGGGAATTGTACCTTCATCTTGTATATCATGGAAAACTTTCACCACGTCATTTAAGACAAGCCTGCCCTATTAAAGAAATGACACACACCACTCACACTTATGCACCCTCTTGGCACATGTTGGGGGGAGCAAAGACACCGTTTACATGAGATGGGGCCTAGGGGACACTTGTCCCCCATCCATAGCCTACACCTCATGGAAGGAATGGACAAGATGAAGGTACAATTCCCTAGGCAACCAATAATTGGGACACTAGGGATCTTTTTTCTCAACTTTATATACACATCACATTATTCTTTATGCACATACCCACTTTTGGGATAATTCTTTATCCTCTCCTTTTTTACTTTCTTCCATAAAACATGTGTCTTATTCTCACGACGGAGGAGCCGCGGAGCTACGACGCCCTCCGGCATTGTTTTGTAGGTTCCCAACTTCCAGCTACACCACCTACTACCGAGTAAGATGCTTCCGAGGAAGGAGAGAACTAGCGGGAAGATTTGGAGTTATTAGTAGTCATGTGGCTTATCAGTTTCATGTTGCTGTGATTTCAGTTCAGATTTTAAAAAAGTCAAATTGAAACACTGTTTTATATCAAGTCCGGAAGAAGTCAAGTCAATTAAAACTAAGAGAAGTCTACTTGAGTGGATGAAGAACCACATATTGTGAGCTACTTAATCAATACTTGGAATCTTTATAATATTACTCCATGAGCACATTTTTAATCTATTCTGTATATATTATAATTTTTTGTCATATTTAGTGTTCATTAAAAGATAAAAGAAAGTCTGTTGCACATACAGTCAGCCTGGTTGAGTCGAAGACCTAATCAAGGGCCTCATATTTGATTTCAAATAGATGTGCTCTTCCTGTACCCAGTGGATCTTTCTTTTTGGTTACATTTTGTTTTTCACTTCTCTGTTAATAGATATCTCCTTTACTTGATTATTAACTTGTGGAAACTGGAAAGAACGTAAAATACTACAGAAAAGGAAAAACCTATTTTACATATACTACTTACCTATTTGTTATTTAATAAAGATAATCTTGATATCGGTTCTGTCATTCTGGTCACTGATATATGTATTCCGTATAAGCAACAAGTAATTGATCACCTGGATTGTTTCAGTATAGACACATACAGTTTGTATGTATACATGCCTTATGACTGTGAAGCTTGCAGTGTGGAATTCGCTGTTTCAACAAATAGCATTGAGGTGTTTGAAGTTCCTGAACAAGCACTCAACTGTATCTATGGTGAAAGGGGTAGCAACTTGTCTCGTATGAAGCAGGTAAAACTCTGTCACTTTCCCTTCACTTCAGCACAACTGATAAGGTACTAAAAAGGATAGTAATCCATAGCTTATATCAAGTAGTGTCAGACATGAAATCATCAGTTTTCGTGACTGTGTGCTGTCTTTTTGCATTTGAAAGTTGTTAGTTTTTGGTGGTAACAACTGAGACTACAGTTCATTGTTGGAAGTTAAACTAGGACATTGAATCTGAAATACCAATGGTTAAGTCCATACATAAATTACATTCTTTTCTTCCCTTTAAAGTTTAAGTTATTAGATGAATATTCTTATTGTGCAACTTCAGCTTTCTTGTTTTTATCACATTGATTGTGAATGTACAAGGTATTTACATGCTTATGTGCTAGAATGTTATATATATGGCCATCAATTATTGTTACTGTCAGATCTCTGGTGCATCAATTGTGGTTGAAGATCCTTGTGCTGGAAAAAGTTACAGAAATGTAATCATATCGGGAACACTACACAGTATCATGGTTGCTAGGAGCCTCCTTCAAGCGTTTGTCCTACCTCAACTATGAATACATACTTCTTACTTGCATCCTGAATGAGACAATCTCTGAACCTGTGCATAGGCTTTCCAGATTCAAGCTATATTGTCTTTAAGTTGTTGCTGGCGTTCTTTTGGTGGGGCAAACTTCTCTCGAACTTTTTACTACTGCAAGTTCTTAATTAGCTGAACTCATGCTGCATATCAAACTGATATGAGTTCATAATTTGGTCAAATATGAAAGAAGTGATGCCAGATCAATGTTAGTTTTGTAAAAATCAATGATCATTTTTAGTAGAGGCATCAGGTATGGTAAGATTCTACCTTTTGGTTATTGATTATCCTCACCATAGTGCTTAATGCTGCTGACTACTAGATGTGATTTATAGCGCAATACCAAAAGAAATCCCTGATACGATTAGGAGGGATTTGATCAACAAGGATTCTGTAACCATTTTGTGTGGGATGGATATTGTCCCGAAACAAAAACCTAGTACTACCTAAGCATGACTCCACCCAACTTCATCACATAGTATTCCAAATGAAGGTGTTGCTTGTAATCCGATAGAGCAACAGCTTTTGTCAGACTTGCAGATATCCAATTATACCACCACACTTGATGAAGGAAGATTGTCTATGGAAGAGTTGATCAGTCTAATAAGCTTGGCATTGTAAGTCAGTGCTGCTTAACTTTAATCCTCTGCTCATAGTATTATGGCACTAGACGTAAAACCCAGAGTGCTGCTTAAACTAGTTTTCATAAACTGGGGCTGAATTGATTAGAGTGTTACCAGTAGAAAAGTAGATGCATAGCCAACTAGAAGATCAGCATAAGACTGAACATCGTACTGACTTTCTCACACTCAGTAGGATGTTGCAAAATCAACTAAATGTATGCTGTTGCTCAATAGATAGTCTTCTTGTTGCTGTTATGATCGAGTCCCCGAGGCTAAATATAAGTGGAATTGTTATATTATCCGGTCGCTGAATGAGACCTTCGCTACTAACAAAGCAAAGAAATAAGGAAACAATGAAATCGATTTTTGAAGGGGAGTGATTCTTTGTTTTCGTGTGTACATATTCATCGCCGGGATTGGACCTCAAACTGATTTTGCGAACACCTCTCTAAGCTAGCATAGTTTGCATTACTCGGAATTTTTCTGTCTGCATAATGTTGTGTGAGTGTTTGTCTGAGAATGAACATAATATGGATTGCATGGCGTGGAGCGTGCCTGGTTGATATTTGAATAATGTAAATCAATTGTATTGAAAATTAAATAATCTACAATCCTCAGACAGAGGAAACGTCTGAATTTAGGAACATCTACCAACTTGGGAGGGATACAATAATGAATAATCATATCAAAGGTAATGAATAATGAGTGAGAAGAAGTACAGAGTGTTGCATGCATGGAGTATATCATCTGGGATCTTTGATTACCCACCACCTAGTATCTTATGAATGTTTTCTCGTACAACACGATCGACGAGGATTTTATACCCTGCTTCCGTGGGATGAATACTATCCCAGAACAGAAACTTTGCATGTTCTGGGCATGTTTTGCTATATTTATTGCATAAAAATACTGTCTCTACGTCTCCTGTACCGCAGCAACCTTTATCCACAGTATGAAATCCTGATAGCAATCCAAAATCATCTTAACGATAGCAAAGATAATTAGATGATGCAACTAGATAAACGATGATTACCATAAGTTTGTGGGTTCTGGATGATGTCAAACAGAGGATTGTAGATATCAATGTAGGCCACATTGGATTGAGAAAGAGTTTTGGAGAGAAAATCAAGTTCTGATGAAAGTTTTGTGTTGTAAAGCTTCGCTGCGTCATTGTCTTCATCTACACATTTTCTAGACAGTCCTCCGGCTAGAGTTCTCTGGACCGGCAAACATCCTATGGGAGGGGCACCGAAAACTGCCACTCTTCGCGCTCCTAGGTCATATAATTCCTGCGAATTATGAATGCTTTAAGATTATTTGATGCATATATGGTCCATTATAAAGATGAGGACTGCATACTAATCACTCAGGTCGAACCTTTATGATATTAGAGCATTTGGAAACCAAAAAATCGGCATAGGAAGGAACATCATACTGAAATCTTCTTAGTCCAGCAGTAAAATAAGTAATGGCAAGATCATTGCTGCTAGCTACCATTAAGAACACACTATTGTTTATTATGTAGCTCGTCTTGTCTTCTCCTACGATACTTTTCAGCTTTTCAATGTACTCTTTTAACATTTTTAACTGATCTTCCATTGATATAACATCCTGCAATATTCATTGTTCTTATATAGTTAGTAATTTAGTCGACATGTCGAGATACTATATAACTATTATTTTGTATACCATTAACGTAGATGTCTGTGGATCATAACCGGTTCCTCCTGAAGCAAAACTAACTCCCGTCAGAAGATCTTTACTCTGTAGATTAGGATCCAAGTATGCCGGCAATAGTTCCTTAATTCCGAACTCTGTGACTATATCAACCAAACAATGACAAAAATGTTACTTAGAGATTAATTAGACACATTTTGATACAAACTTTTTGTTGTAACATATATAACTACCTAGAAGGTCCCCGGGTGTTTTTGAATTAGTAAACCTTCCTGTTGCAACTCCACCATTAAGATCTTGGCCATATGGAGAAAAATTGCACTTTACCAATGTCAGTTTTAGATTGTTATTATTGCCGGTGTCAACAATAGAGTCTCCGAGCACCAGTAGTGCAGGAACTGTCACATTTGGGGGGAGTGCTACAGATCCTCCAACAATCCACCAAGAAATAAAAATGGAGACAAATAGTAGTGTAGTTGCCGTTAAACCCATTATAAAAGAAAAATAATATGTTTGGGTATGGAATTTGAGCGGGAGATTTGTTTATATACAATAAAACTTTTAATTAGCATATTCTATGATTAATGTCAGAGATATACACAACAAATATGTATTAGAAAAGATTATTAGTGTTCTTGCATGCAAAGTGAAGTGAATAATAGTAATTTTCAGTTTTGATTTTCTAAATAAATAAAAGATTACTATTTTATTAGTTGTTACCCAAAAAACACTTATTTTGTTTTTATTTTAATACCATATTTGGGTAGTAAGTTTTTATTCTGATACTTTTAAAGATGTTGATTTGGGTTGAATAGAGTTTTTATTTCAATACTCTTAAAGATGATGATATCGAATTAAATGAAATTTATAATATCATTTGAAGGAGGAATGTTGAGTAAAATATTTATAATCTTTCTCTCTCTCATTACGATCTACAATATTTGTGTTAGAATTATCATAAAATATGTATACTTTCTATTCTTCTTTCACAGAATCTTGAGTTAACCTGACAAAAAAGATTAAAAAACATTTTAGCAAGAATTTATTTATTCACAAATTTTCATATAAGCTTAGTCATTGAACATCAACACTTTGAACACCACCGTTATATTATTTCACTATTGTCCCTTATTTATGATTTTTTATATTTATGTTGTTCCTTGTTAGGTGAAGACAATCTCCATGTAATTTATGAAAATTTGACACATCCCCGCAATCCAAAGAATTAGACGTGAAGCATTCTATCTGAATTGTTTTGTAATACATGCAATACAAATTAAAAATGCCAAGCACACACAGATTTGAAATTATCAAATTCTAACTATTCCCAATATTCTCACAACATATATTGAAATAAAAACCTGGTATTTGTTCTTCTTTTCCATCATACATTTTTATGCATTCAAGAAGAACTGTGACAATTCGAATCTGACCTGTAAATTTCAGTAATATAAATATACAGATATCAATGCCCCAATGCCCCATTTATGTTTCAGCACACCAACATTTGGTAAGAAACAAACAGGCAGTTTATTTATCATTACAACATTCAAAGTTCACATACACGAACTTTACAGACTTGGAACTTGCGAGAAATATGAAGAAGCAATTATTTAAGGGGAACATTTTTGTGTGGGGGTACCCAACAAACTTCACAGGGACAAGAATGCACGCAAACATTACAACTTTATACAACTCATAGAAGATATTGTAATGCCACAGGTATCTGTGACAATACAATGTGATGTCCAGGTTTGAATGTTTAAGGGCCGGAATCAGGTTGATTTTGTTAGTGTATTTCCGATGTCAAGGACAAAACGATATCTCACATCAGCTTTCTCTAGTCTCTCGTAGGCAGTGTTGACGTAGTCCATTGCGACAACCTCTACATCTGCTATGATATTGTTTTTGGCGGCAAAATCTATCATTTCCTGCGTCTCTTTCATCCCTCCTGTACCACTTCCCCCTATCACTCTCCTACCTGTATCAAAACATAACCAACATAACAAACTATGCATCTGCTAAACTTGTTATCAAGGACTTGATATGGCCATATTGTGTCGGACAATTCTTAAATCTTAACAGTTCTTACCTTGAACAAGAGGATATACAGGTAGCTCAAGCGCCTTTGTAGGAACCCCTACCAAGACTAGTTTTCCATGTGATTTCAATAACATAAGCAATGGTTGGAGGGGATGTACAGCTGAAACTGTATCGAGAATGCCATCCATTGTTCCTGCAGCTGCCTATAGACATAGCAAAAAACAGGTTGATTAGAACATATGTACATAATTGTTGATAACTTCAAGCTATATCCTGAGATCCCTACTCAAGACAATTAATCATTGATTTAAGCATTATAAAGCCATCTGTTGACTCTGTTTGATACCTGCATCTCTTCTGGATTACGACTAACCAGAAATGAATCAGCGCCAAGATGTTCAATCGCTTCTTGTTTCTTGGCAAGGGAAGTACTAATTACAGTCACCTTTGTCCCAAAAGCCTTGGCAAACTTGACAGCAATATGACCAAGCCCCCCTAAGCCCACAATACCAATATGCATTCCAGGCTTGTCAAGACCAAAGTATCTCAAAGGGCTGTAAGTTGTGATACCTCCACAGAGCAGTGGTGCGCCAGCATCGAGGGGAAGATTCTCAGGCCAGCGAATTACAAAGTGCTCATCGGCAACCAATGAATCTGAATATCCCCCAAACGTAAGAGTTCCATCATAGTAAACGCCGCCACATGTTAATTTTTGTTGAGGACAGTAACTCTCAAGATCACTGGCGCAGTCATCACATGACCTACATGATCCGACTATGTATCCAACACCCACTTTATCACCCACTTTAACCTTTTCTACCTTGCTACCCACTTCTGTAACTTCACCAACAACCTCATGCCTGCATTTATTGATCTAGTTAGCATTCATGGTTGATATGAGGCCTTGATTTGATGAATTTTATCATTTCTTAAAACAGATAATGTTCCGATGTCGTTAGGTAGATTCTATATTATAGTCAAAACTGCAAGAACTCGGTGGGTAGTACTTAAATTATATGTTTAAGATGGTAATCTAATTTCTGGTGCAGAGGAGGAAAGTTAAGCAAGACATATAGAAGCAAAGAGTGTGATTATATTTGACATTGTTAGGCAACCAATTCTTCTAAAACCTGAAGGAGATAGTAGAAGGCACTAATCAGATCAATCACAATCTGGGATGAGATTGCTCCAACCCGAGACCTGTACGCCCTTATATCATGTTAATTAATCAGCTCTCGTAAAACCTCAAGGTGATAACACACACATATTTTCCTTAAAAGTGAATAATTAGGAAAAGAGTAGATGTTCACCCGGGAACCACAGGATAAGTGGAGGCTCCCCAGCCATTTGTGGCATTCTGAATATCAGTATGACAAATCCCACAGTAGAGCACTTTGATCCTCACATCTTTTTCTCCAGTTGCCCTGCATCATATACCACACCACTTAAAACTTTCAATATTTACACATGTTAAAATATCACTTGTACAGAGCACGATTGGATAACTCAAGTGATTAAGAGTTTATTCTCTGTCAATAGCTGATATTTGTAAAAATGACTTGTACAGAAAAAGATTACCTTCTAGAGAAGTTGAAGGGAGAGAGATGACCAGAAGTATCTCTAGCTGCCCATCCAAAACTCTTCACCGGATGCTCATCAGCAAAATTAGCCATTTCAAGCAAATAGTTGTAGCTTTACTCAAAGTTCAAGACAAGAATGCCACAAATATTTGATATTGACAAATTTAAGGAGTGGTGAAAACATAGTGTGGGGGATATTATAGAATTATCTGTTGTTCTCAATAACATAAAATAATTGCATGTAAGCGTTCCATGACGCGGACATGAAAGTATAGTGGGGAGCTGGCAGGGCTTGCCAGCCGCCGAGGGGACCCGGATTTAAGAGACTCGTCACTACAAAGATAAAAGTATAAAACACAATATCATATGGTGAAAAGATTTTTTGTTGGGAGTTCAGCCGACGCACAAACTCCGATTGAATCAAAACACTAAAAAATACTCCCTCAATTCCGGTTCTTTACTTTTTGACCCGTTTGTAAAGTATTTTTTTTTTTCTGAATAAATATTTGATGTTAATATTATATTAGAAAAATTATGAAATTATATTTTATATAAATTTCAGAATAAATACAACAACATAGATAAACACCTATATGGATGGAGAGAGTATTTTTTAATAAAGACACGTCAGTACGTAGAAAAAATTATAAAACAGAATATAATATGGCGGTAGGATTTTTAGTTGGGAGTTCAGCCGACACACAAACTCCGTTTAGTTGGGAATTCTTAATGCATCTCCATAAACTCCGTACGAGCTCGTCAATAGTTAAAGAGTATATAAAATCTTGATCTCAATATTAGTGTTTATATCTCTTTTGTTTATCATTTTTACTTTTTAGATTGGGTTTACTTCAATCACCGCGATGATTTGCGTTTAGTATGATCGGTTAAACTAGCAAGTGGGATGTGGGATTTGCAGAATGGAAGCTTGTTTTTTTGGTGAAGGGATAGAAAAATCATCTAAATAGGTTAAAACCATATCATGTAGGGGTTTGAACCGGATCCTGCAAAATTCGGATTATTTTAATAACAATCCTGCATCCGATATATTTGTCGTTATTTATTTTATTTTGATATTTATCATATATATATAATATATATATATATATATATATATATATATGTGTGTGTGTGTGTGTGTTCTGGTACTGTTAATTGTTATGGATGCAGGAGCTTCTTGTATACAAGATTGTAACATCTATGGTGGTGGTGGAGAGATTCAAAACGGGCGGAGAAGAAGGGTGCTAATTGGCCAATTGGGCGATAATTGTGCCTTAATTAAGAATATTAATTATTCTTAATTAAGGGTTTTTAGTACCATGGCGACCATAATTGGGGCTTTTATGGCCATAGAGGCATTTAAGTGCCATAATGTTGGATCATTTATGTCTTTATTTTAATTTCTTTCAAATTCACTCATATTTTCGTTTATTCGATTTTGTCTTATTTTCAGGATGTTTGAAAGAGATTTTATGAATTTACCTATTAAGGCTGCTTCTGAGAAGACGTGAACCTTGGTGTACAAGACATTTAAGCTACAAACATTGATAGAAGATTAGAAGGGAATGAAGAAGACATTTTTAGTCTGTTGTGTAAACGATGTAATTTTGCAGGGCACTCTTTTTCCCCCTTGAGTTTTTTTCCCATTGGGTTTTACTCTTGAGGGGTTTTAAAGAGGCCTTTTTTTGTGGGTATCTATTCTGACTTGAAAGACTATGTTATCTAAACATCCGGAGTATTTACATACTTTCGGTTAGATGATATACATTCTTGAATGAAGGAAACTCTGTCTATCCGGATATTGTAACTTACAATCTTGATATAATACAACCGTTTTATGACAAAAAAAAAATACTAGTGTTTTCAGAGATTTTCTGAAACTTCTTGTAAAGAGATTATTTTTACAAGAATTTTTGCATGACTCTTAACTTATTTTTAATAATAAAAAATTCATTTTTCTAATTATCTATCATTTTTCTCTGTATTAATAAACTATTAGATAAAGAAAAAGTATAAAAGAACTATTATTCTTAAATATGTACAAATTTCTTAATAATTATATGTTTTATATTATTTTTAAAATAAAAGAGAGTACTTTTTTTTTTTTTTTGACAGAAAATAAAAGAGAGTACTTGATAGGCTTGTTATTCCCTTTTTTTTCTTATGATACGCTCTTTGTGAAAGCGGTGGCGCAAAAGAGTGTGATATACTTGGCCATGATCAGTAGACGTGTACGTGTGAAATCCATTACTTATATGACAACGCTAGAATTCAAAATGTGAGTTCCCAATTCTTTGCTCGCAGCTTTGGTCGATTGAATGAGATTCTAAACTCATATTTTGATGATGTATCAAAAATGAGGCACTCTAACTTATTCTGGTGATTATCTAAATCATTAGCACATCCTCAAATATTATAGTCATTATCTATTTTTAGTTAACCTCTAATCATTACCTATTCAATATTAATTATTAAAAAATTCATCTTCTTTTTTCCTTTATCTTTTCCTTCCTTTTAATTCTTCTCTCTCGAATTTATTATTAAAATAACAATAAAGGAACAAATATAAGATGTGCTATCGGAGTTGGCATTCAAAGTAAATTACCTAAATTAGTAAGACAATTAATTATTTTATATTATTAATAGGTAATGAAACATGTAAGCCGGGAATCAGGCATATGTGATCTGCATTCAAGATATCATATCTAAGTATGATTACATGTATCGTGTGTGCATTGAAGATATCATTTATAGTATGATTACATGTATCGTGTGTTTGTGAATCGTGTGTGTTTGGTTGAGTGCAGTAATGAATCTGTTTAATTTTAATATTATTATGTTATTGATTAAATTTAATTATTTTATTAAATTAATAATTAACTTCTTTTTATTATTAACGACATTCATTTGTATCCGAAAAATAATAAAATAGTATAAATAGCGATACCCATATCACCATTTGACGCACCTCTTCCCTTGGCTTTTAAAAACTCATTATCTTGGAATCTCATATGACAAAAAAAGTTCAACCAAACACACCATATATAGGTTTTGACTGATTTAATACTCACACGTGATTCTTATACCCAACCAAACGAAAGAGTCTCCAAATTTACTTTTAAATGTATAGAATATGAATATTTCAAATAAATTTAATATCACAAACATTGGTTCTTGTTTTAGTACTTTTAAGATTAGTATTATAAGAACTAAAATTATATTCTAAAATTTTTTATTTTAAATTTAATTGAGTTAGATATTTAATTTTCGATGATTTTTTACTTTACTAATTAAATGCAGCAAATATTAATAAATTTAAAATAAAATCAATTAAACTGAAACAGCGAGAGGAAAAATCTACTATATACTATCTACATTATACTAAATAGGCCAACATATGTATAATTTGTATTCTAAATTTTTGATTATGTTTTTTTGGTTTGATACTCTCCTTAGAGAACAAGTCTATAATATGTGGAGATTTATCCATCTTACATTACATTATTAAAGATATACTCTTATGTATGCATTACATTATTAAAGAGTTTCAAATATTAAAAATACTCATGACAATACATTATCAATATTTTATAAAAACGAATAATGATGTTAAAAATAAAAATTTTAAATATATAATTTTGAATATCTGTTTTTAACAAAAACCTTTATATAAATATCTTTTTTCATACATGTGAAGATATACAAAATATGAAAAATATGATTGAAAATTAGGTGAATAATAAATTATCTCATATTAATAATAGAAAAATATTTATAAATAGATAATAGATTGTAAAAGGTAAATTTTCGTGAGAAAATATAATCAATTGGTTCATATAATTTATTTAAAATTCAATTCATTACTACTAAAATACTAATAAAATGATGTTAAAATTTATTTTTGTGGATAGGTTAGCCTTGGTAAAAAAATTATTTGATATCAAATTTTGATGTGTATGTAACCAGAATCCATTATATACAGCATTGCATTATCAAAGTGACAAAGATTATCGTATGATATACTCCAACATTGTTAAAACTCTACTTTTATAAATCATTAGTAATAATCACAAAATAATATATTTATCTTTTATGTTTTTTAAATAAAAATCTAGTGAAACTACTAGTCCCTAGAACGGAAAATCGTGCCAGATTGATTGAAATATTTTTTGAAATCAATTTTTCAACGATCCAACCGTACGGATGTTAATATTTGCTTATTTTAGTCATGTACAAAAATAATCATAAAATAATAAATTAATTTTGTATGACTTTTTAATGAAAATCTAGTGAAAGTACTAGTCCCGGAAACAGGAATCGTGCACATAAATAGTTTTTGAAATTAATTTTTCAACAATCTAACTTACGGATATTAATACCCACTTATTTTAGTCATGTAAAAAAATAGTCAAAAAATAATAAATTTATCTTGTACGACTTTTTAATAAATATCTATTGAAAGTACTAGTCTCTAAAACGAGAATCGTATCAGATTGACTGAAATATTTGAAGAAACTGTTGTGTGAGAAACAAAGCTTTTAGATGGTTCTAGAACGAGGCTCAGGAACAACAGTTTCTACCAAAAAAATGTTGTAGGAGATCAATTATGACAACATTTTTTGTACCAATAACGTTGTGTCAGCATATCAACTTTTTTTAAATCTGACGGCGGATGTCAAATATCCTTTCAATCTACGCCTATCATTGCACCAACTCAGTAATCCAAGTGAAAGCTTTTTCACCAATCAAGTAGTACCACCTCATCATGTGGTGCTCGCTGCCAACTCAGCAATCATGTGTTTTCAGACAATTATTTTATCCGGTTGTTTGATATTTTATAAGACAATAGTTTCAAAAACCATTGTCTATGAACTTTGCTTTCTACAATGATATTTGTAATTCATTGTTTGATAGAGTCTAAGTTATCAGTTTTAATAAACCATTGTCTAAATTAGACAACGGACTTGTCTAAAATTGTTGTCTTAAGATAGAATGAATTTTCGTACATACAACAGGAATGCACCATTGTGTAAAAGGGTTACAAACAACAGTTCGTAAAATAACAGTTGTCTTAAGATAGAATGGATTTTTGTACATACAACATTCCTGCACCGTTGTGTAAATTAGTTATAAACAACATTTCATGAAAACACAGTTGTCTAAATAAGTCAAATTGAACAGTTTAGACAATAGTGTGCAAAATCCTCTATAAACGTTGTTGGATGGAAAGCAAGACACCGGTTTTTTCATAGCAAAGAAAAGCCGGCCCGTGGTTTATTTTTTTGGGACAACGGATATATTTTCAACCGTTGTCTCATGACTGTTGTGTGAATGCGAATTTGGTGTAGTGTGGGACACTTGTTTGCTGCTGCCAATAGAATGTTTTATTTTTGAGTCCCGGATTGTATTAGTTGTTTGTACTTTGTAATATGTTTTTGGGAGATTACATATGAAGACATGTTTTGACGGCTTTCTTAATAAATTACATAATCTGTAGATGAATATTTCTATGTGACGTGTGAAGACTTGCATGACTTAGATGAGAAGATAATATGCATAGAATAGTTTTAAGCTTATTTTTGTCCCTACTCGATCGGATCATATTAAAAACACAGCATTCCAAAGTCCAGTGGCAATTCCTTAATGATTTGGGGAAATATATATAAAAAAAGTCACTTTATATTTCTTATACTTTGCCTCCAAATCTATAGTAGAACTTGCACATCTGAACTGTTTTGGTTGGAAGCAAAGACAGAAAAATAGAATAAAAATTCATACCTGCATGACTGCAATGCATATATATATATAAATGGCGAGAGCCACAAATAATTACTACGTACCAGCTGTTTATTTACTTAATAAACTAGATATTTTTAGCAGCTGGTTAATTACAGAAAAGGTTGTGACTAGTTGTCTCTCTTGATTAAGGTAATTTTGTCTATCAAGGACTTGCTCTCCAGTCCCTTGGTATAAAAGCTGTCCAGATGTTCTTGTAGAGTGAAATCCCTGTACACCGGAGGGTTTTCCGGCGTCAGCAACTCCGGCAGAGGGCCGTAGTATTTACCACCCTCTGCTGATTCTTTCCAAGCGGAATTGGATAGATTCATAAACATCACAATTGAGATCCTTGATTCCCTGTTGGAGTTTGCCAATACCCTGTGCTCTACACTTTTGTACTCTCCGTTAGACACAATCTACAGCCAAACAAAATCCATCATCACACAACTTAAAATTGTCATCCCAAAAATTTAAAAAAATTAATAATTTAGGTATAAACGTTGTTTTATGCTCCTATTCGTTATTTAGAAGAAAAAAAAATAAAGATTTATTTTAGAAAAAAATACAGTTTCATGTAAACAAAATTCCAAAAAATAAGTTTAGCCAAACCGACACTAAGTTACCTGAAGCATGTCTCCTATGTTGATAATCAAACCTCCATGCAAAGGCTTGACATCAACCCACTCCTCCCCATGCTTAACCTGCAATCCCTGGATCTGATTCTGCAACAACACTGTAATCATGGTTGGATCAGTATGAGACGTAATCCCCATGGTGAGATCAGGCTGCGGACAATATGGGTAAATATGTCCGACAAAGACTCTTGTTCCACAAAAATCCAAGTCCTTAAACTTTCCACTCTCCAACCCTAATCCTAAACCCAACAACTCCAACACTGCCTCTCCAACCTTCTTGGCGTGCATGTCCCACTGCACCACCTCTCTCCTGCAAGCCTCCGGTATTTCATTCTCCGGTGTGGCTTCGGGAGCCATCCACACCTGCAGCGAGTCGTGCCAGCTGGCAGCCTTGGATCGGTACAAATCATTATTACTAGCATACATGACTCCACGTCCCTCTTCTCTCCTGTAGAACTTGGCCTTAACTTCACTTCGCTGCTCGTGAAATGTTTTCACTGCTGTGATGGTTTCTTCCAGGACGGATACGGGGGATCCGTGGTTGATTACCTGGAAGAAGCCCCAGGTTTTCGCAGCTTGGTGGATTTGTTCAACGATTTTTGGTTTGTGATCATCGGAGTGTAGTTGAGAGAGATCGATGACTGGGATTGAAAGAGTGGACTTTGAAGATGATTTTGCCAGATTTTCCGCGGGGTGGATGAAAAAGGAGGGAATTGTAGTGATGCCGGAATCAGAGAGACCTTTAACACCGGCCTTGGTTTCATCGAAATCTTTTATGCTCTTCATGCGTTGCTCTTGAAAATCAGTGCTATGGGTTGCGGTAGTAGTTGCAGCCATTGATGATTTTTGGTCAGAATTCAAGTTGCACATACAGCGTACAAATGAAATGCAGATATTATCAAATCCAACGGCATGGTATATATAGATTGGGAGGGGTGGTGAGAGGCCTCTCAAACATTTTTTTGACACAGAGAACATGTACGGACACGTAAATAACTTTGTAAAGGGATTAATTATCAACTAGGTCACTTATTACACTAGAAAACACTAGAAAATATCAAGTGGATCACTCGGAAATTTTTGGTATTTGAATCACTAAAATTATAAAAAATATCAAATAGATAACTCTAATATCTTTTCGAGAAGTAAACTTTATTTTTTATTGAGTTCCACACATTTTTCTTGGTTGTTAGTATAATCAAATCAAAGGTTAAGAATTCTAGTATTTATGATAATATATTTAGATTTTAAGAAATTTATTTAGTATTTATTTGATATAAATCAAACAAAATAATTGTAAAAATAAAAATAAATGGCAAATAAATTTCTTGAAATCTGAATATATTATCATAAATACTAGAATTCATAACGTTTCATTTGATTATAATAACAGCCAAGAAAAATGTATGGAACTCAATGAAAAATAAAGTTTACTTCTCGAAAAGATATTAGAGTTATCTATTTGATATTTTTTATGACTTTAGTGATTCAAATGAGACCAAAAATTTCCGAGTGATCCACTTGATATTTTGTAGTGTAATAAGTGACCTAGTTGATAATTAACCCCTTTGTAAAGTAGTTGAAAATGAAAATTAACTATGTTGGGACGTATAAAGTGAAATCCATGCCGGGTATATTAGTGACTTCTCTCTCTAATTTTTTTGGATTGATTATCCGTGGAAACATCAATTTTTTTTTTTGACAAAATGCAAATTCATTCCATTAAGTTAAAACAAGTCTAGTCGGGACAAATCCCCAACTGACAATGCAATCAGGTTGATAAACAATAAAACGAGCTAAACAAATAGCCGCATTATTTCCAGACTACTTAACACACTGAATCCAACGATTCTTGAAACTGAAAATGAATACAAAGGCTTCTCGAGTAATCCCGCCTACATCAATCCCGAAAATGGTAGCTTCACAATTGACCTTCACAATAGTTCCATGACTGTTGCGGTGTTCAGGCGACTCAGTTGTAAAAACTAAGCAATGAGGAACAAGAGTCCTCGAATAATGAACAACTACTCCCTCCGTCCCCCTCAATTGTTTACATTGGAGAGGGACACGGAGACCAAGACAATGTATGAAAAATGAGTAAAGTTAGATGAAAAGTTGGTAAAGTGGTGGGACCTACCAATATTTAATAGTAGATTTGAGATAGTGGAGGAAAGTAGTGGGTGTAATAGTAGTTTTTATTGTTAAATATGAGATAGTAGATGAAAATAGTGGGTGTAATGATTGGAAAAACTTACTATTTATAGTAATGTAAAGAAATGAGAGGGACATCCCAAAATAGTAACCGTAAAGAAATGAGAGGGACAGAGGGAGTATAATTTGTGAAAGGTGAGCACATGCGATCGCTACCGTTCCAAGCATACCCCAGCAATCTACATGTCGGGAGCCAGCTATAGACATGCCAAAAGTATTAATGATGCGATAAGCCAGATCTCCCAAAACTCCATCCCAATCATTCTCATTGATAACACAAAAAGACATAACAAACCACAAATATAACAACGCAGAATCACCCAAAAATTGGGTACTAAATCAACACACGCCAAAAGGTGAGATGGGAAAACACAATCGGACCTTTGATTTCAAAAGATCTGATTTATTCAGAAAACAATCAAGCCCAAGCTCAAATCCGAAACAGATCCGAGAATAAAACTCGATTGGAATCTTTGAGGTTTAAGAAACACTCGATTTTATTGAAAAACAAAAAATTGGTAAATAGTGGTGAAGATGGGAGAGCGAAAAGGATTTGGTGTATGAAGAGGATGAAGGTGAAGAATGGAGAAGTGACGGCTAGTTTTGGGAGTCGACTCTCAAAACCCTAATTTGAGAGAGAATAGGAAACATCAATTTAAATCCATTAGATAGTGGTGTATAACTATTCTTACTTGCAACAACCTTTATTTTTTTAATATTGTATAAACAGCCTTCACTTAAAAGGTGCTTGAACCCAACAAACATATATTGTGGGAAGTGTTGCATTAATAATATTTTCTGGTATACAAAATAAATCATATAAAAATTAACAACAATAACATTATAAAAGAATAACCAATAAACATATATCACTGACATTTAATTTATTGACATTTTCATCCATCAATATCATGTCAAGACTATATTGTTCTCCCGTATTTGGATATGTCGACTTCATGACAGAATCTTACTCTTATCAGCTAATCACCGCTATCGTCATTCTATTTTTCTAATTTTTCCAAGAATTTCTGAATTATAAATATCAAAAATGAAAATTGCCCTTTTAGTTTTGTTATATTGGAAAAAAGTTCAATATTATCTTTTTTTTTTATTTCGAAATTATTGAAAGGAAGTTTCAATCACCAACGAACCTTTTTTCTGTTTCAAATTCTGATGTGATTTTTATTGAGGTAGGTAGTTTTTATTTTTGATATATTGAAAAAGGTAGTTTTGAAACTTTCTTCCAATATATCCGAAAATAAAAATGACAATTTTTATTTTTAATATTTTTAAAATTAAATCATAGTTTGAAACTTTCTTCCAATAATTTTGGTACTAAAAAAGGTAGGTAGATTTTTTTTCTTCATATTTTGAAAAAGATAATTCTGAAACCTGCTTCCAATATATCCAAAATTAGAAAAGATAATTATTATTTTTAAATTAAAAGAACATGCTTATAGTCATGGAAAAGCAGGAGGAAATTGATGTATATACAGATCCAGGGTGGTTATATATACCTTGGCCAAAAGGAGCAAGACAAATATTGGTAGTGCAGCTAGCATCGGAGACAATGTCGAGGTCATGTTTGTATTCCTTTTCATGAACACCAACAACAAACATCGGTGCACTTTGCTAGGAGCAGAAATCGCCGTCCGGAAGTGTTGTATGAAAATATTTTTTTTATACAAAAGTAAATCATATAAAAATTAACAAAAACAAATATTTTCGATGAACAAAACAAATTTTATAAAAGAATAACGAACAAATATATATCGCTGACAGTTAATTTATTGACTTTTTTATCCGTAATATCATGTTAAGAATATATATATTGTTCTCTTGTGTTTGAATTTGAAGACTCCCACATCCGACAAACTCCTGCTCTTATTGGTCAATAATCTCTATCGACATTCGAAACATCTAACACAGTGTAACTCATTATTTTATTAAATGGTAAAGACAAATAAGCTAAAAAAAAATTGTGTGTGTTAAATTTTATTATGTCTGAACTTAATTTATAGGGATTGATTTGAGAATAGACCGGTTTATAAAAAATACTTCCTGTTTTTAATATACACCTTTTCTAAAAATATGATGATAGTTTCAAATTCTGATTTGATTTTGAAATTTTGAAAAAGATAGTCCTGAAACTTTCTTCCAATATATCTGAAACTAAAAAAACAGTTTTTATTTTTGATATTTTTTAAAGACCGGCTTATAAAAATACTTTCTATTTTTGGTATACACCTTTTCCAAAAATATCATGATAGTTTCAAATTCAAATTTGATTTTGATATTTTGAAAAAGGTAATTATGGAACTTTCTTTCAATATCTGAAACTAAAAAAAGATAATTTTTATTTTTGATATTTTTTCATCCAAAAATTCTAAAAAATTAGAAAAATAGATCGGAACTTTTTGAGAGTCACCACCAAAACAACTCATACTTCTATTTTATATAGATATAATGATTTAGTGATTTAGCTATCTTATTCTTTGTCAATTTTCATTATGGATCGACTGGTTGTCAATCCTAGATGAGGATTTTGCATCAAAGGACCTAGGGCTGCTCATGGGTCAGCGAACCCGCATAAACCGACCCAACCCAACCCTTAATTAGGTCGTTCAAACCGAACCATCCAAACCCATGGGTTAGTTGGGTTAATTTTCAATTGACCCGTTTACATTGGGTTGGGTCAAAATTTACCCTTTTAAAACCCTAACCCAACCCAACCCAATCTAACTATTATAAAAGAGTAAATTAAGATATAGTAGTAGTATTAAATTTTGCATCTATTAGGTTTGTTAAACTCCAATCTAGTTAGGAAGTTAATAAGGTTCGTTATTAACTGTGATAAACAGTCCATATAAATAATATGGTCACTCTTCCGGTATTATACATTCAGATAAATCTTTCATATTGAGACATTTGATTAACAAACTACTAATGCCAGTCATTAGCAACACTTCTTTCTTTTAACTTGCAATATGGACTTTCTCTTTTCTTTAACTTGTAGGACTTTATTTCACCTAGAGTCAATGTTAGCTACTTAGCTTGTGAAGATATAATTGTTATGGAAACTTTTTTGCTTGCTCAACCCATTCAACCCAAACCAACCCGACCCAACCCATCACATAAGTAGTAGGGTTGGGTTATAGGATTTTTTGGATATTAATGGGTTATTTTTTTGTGACCCGAACTAAATGGGTTGGGTTATCTAAATGGTTAAACCCAACCCAACCCAGCCCAGCCCATGTGCAGCCTTAAAAGGACCTATAGATGATTTGAAGTTATGTGATTTCTGCCCGACCATTTGGTAAAGTTGGTGCTCTTTATTCTGCCGTGACATCCGCATATTGAAAAGGAAATACACCTCTATCGGCAAATTTTTGTGACACTCCATGTGTTCACGTTTCCGTGCATTATATTGACATTAAAACATTCATAGCGGACTCTAATTATATTAAACAAATAAATTTTGTGATTTCTTATAAATAAACATATTGTATAACTGACAACTCCAATAATATCAGAAATAGATATTATATTGAAAAATAATAATTTAATAACATTCATATACTCAACAAAACCGAGAACAAATGAGAGACGGTTAAAATTGTACAGAAGAAGTTATTACTAATTTAAGATGATAATTTAAATAAACAAGAAATAATATGGTAATATAAAACACATGAAACGTAAGATAGAACAATTTAAAATTGGCGTCATAATTGCAACAATCCGTGTTTTTCAAAATGAATGTGTTAAAAATGATGTGTGGCATAGAGAATAAAAAATATTAAAAGTGTGTTAGAGTTGCTCCAACTCTTTTGAGGGATGTTTTGTTGGGCGTTTTGTAAACAAAACAGATGTGTTATATGTGTTTTGTTCATTTCAAAGTTTGTATCTAATATATTGGTTGTAAAAAAAATTATTTGTGAGATATATAGTTGAGTTATTAATTTTTGAAAGGCAGGTGTGAGAATAAATTTTATTTATAATATATATACATATATTTAAGTAATAAAAAATATTTAATATAAATTATATCAATAATGTATAAATATATAACAATAATAACAATAATTTTATTAATATTTTTTAATTAATTCAAATAAATTATTTTCAATATTACATAAATTAATTATCACACCCAATCAATCACATAATAGATTATATTTCAAAACTATACCATCAATAACTCATCCGATATTATATTACAAGTCTACTCGATCCTACACATCAAATGATCCCTATTTATTTTACTTAGATAAGGTTATAATTTAAGCTACAATAGGGCTTGTCCTAACAAGGTCCGGATTTAACTTTGAAATTTCATATATTGTTTGAAAATTGAATTATAATGGAAAATAAATTTAATTTTTTTTTTCTAACGTAGGAACCCGCAGTCGCTACCCTTCGGCTGCGCACTAACGAGCTCATGTAATACCCTGCATACTACGTGAACCAAGATAAACCGCACGTAAGCGACAACCTCTGATCGACCTTTAGGAGTCAAACCTGTGACCAAGAAGATACAAGTCCCTTCTTTTAACCAGCTGAACCAACCCTTGAGGGCATAAATTCAGATTTATAATTAAGTTATTAAAATATTTGGATAATATGAATTATATTTTAATAAATGTTTGAAACATTTAAATTTATAAATCAAGAAACTTTTTTAATTAACCTATTTAGTGCAAGAAATTTATGAATGTGTGAAAATTAAGTATTATATTTTTAAAATTTGGAACACGTATTAAAATATAAATGATTGAAAAATGATAATGCAAGCAAAAATTGTGACTACTTGTTTCTTTCCGTGCGTCTACAAACTCTTATTATTTGCAAAATTCAAAACAAAAAGTGCCATTTTTTAAAATTTGGTCCGAATACACTATTTTTATAATAATATTAGCTGATTGTAATATTCTGGTAAGGAGCAAAAGCAAGAAGCATGAAAGAAGTTGCATTGTATAACTTCTTATTTGTGTACTCAAAGTTGTATTATGGAGGCGGTCATTGCTTTTTATTAACTTAAACATTATCAAATAAACTAAATAGATTTTTTCTTCTCGACAAACAAATGATTTTACTAACATAAAATGTTTAATAAAAAAAAGATCGCAACCCAATGCAATAAATCCTGAACTGTCAACTATTGTGAAATAAAGAACGAACAACGAACTGAACTAGACAGAATTTTTAATCTAAAAAAATTCTACTTAAAAAACCCAACTCATCTTAAATACTTTTCTTAAATACTTTTCTTGTTTATAATTTTTACTTGGACGTGTTTCTTTGAACAGTGTACAGTATATATAATAAAAAAATTATTATTTTCAAAAAATCAGTAAAATTTATATTAGAATTTTAATTCACAAATCACTATAAATAATATTAGATTTGACTATATAAATAAAATATTTAAAATTATGTATTAAAAAAATAAATTTAAATTAAAAAGACATGAAATATTGGAAAATCTTCTATTCTCTCAAAAATTCATCCGACCCCGCCGGTCTGCGGGGAAACAACGAATAAGACTGATTGGAGCCGTAAGTCCTATGTGAAGAAGGCATGTGCTAATGTATTATATTATTATATCACACACAATTTTATTTATTGTGCATCAAGTCGGAGGTTTTCACGGAAACAACCTCTCTACTTTTAAGGTAGGCGCATGATCTGCGTACATCTTACTCTTCTCAGACTCTGCTCTAAGCGAGATATACTGAGTATGTTTAGCTTGGTTTATTCCACCAAAATTTACACTTTGCGGCCAGAGTCAAAGAAGTTGGTAAAACATAATTGTCATCCTAATCTCGTGGGTTTGGAATTTGTTAAAATTGATGAATGGTTAAAATCTGTCGATATCATGATGGTAATTAAGGACAACTATGATGACCATTTTCTTCAAACCAAACAATCATAACAAATTCCACATTATTCTTGGTTCTCTTTTGACGTACTCCCTCTTTGGTACTGAAGTTAAGAAATATGTATAAGATAGTGGAAAAAAAAATGGGCTTTTTTTTATTCATAACCACGTTTTCAATCTTATTTCCAAAAATACTACCTTATCCAATCTTATTTTTAAAAATACTACCTTCTCTAAAATATTTTCAAAAATACTATGGTTGCATATGCAACTATATATGCAACTACAAATCCTGATTTCAAGTTTCAGATTTCAAATGTTATTTTCGACCTCATATATATATATATATATATATATATATATATATATATATATATCGATTCCAACGATGAAGTCGAAAATGACATTTGAAAACTGGAACTTGAAATCAGGAATTCAGTTGCATATATGATTGCATATGAGGTTGTATTCAGTTGATTCTATTGTAATCTAATGGCCCCGCAGGGGCACACATACATCAGTTGCAACTTACAGTTTCCGTTGCATATGAGGTTGCATGCAACCTCATATGCAACTAAATGCAACTGAAAACTGTAAGTTCCAACTGAAGTATGGGTGCCCCTGGCGGGGCCATTAGATTGCAATAGAATCAACTGAATGCAACCTCATATGCAACTAAATGCAACCTCATATGCAACTAAATGCAACTGAAAACTGTAAGTTGCAACGGATGCATGGTGTGCCGCTGGCGGGGCCATTAGATTGCAATAGAATCAACTGAATGCAACCATATGCAACTGAATACAACCATATGCAACGATATATGCAACTGAATTCCTGATTTCGAGTTCGAGTTTTCAAATGTCATTTTCGACCTCATCTTTGGAGTCGATATATATATATATATATATATATATATATATATATATATATATATATATATATATATATATATATATGGATTCCAAATATGAGGTCGAAAATGACATTTGAAAACTGAAACTTGAAATCAGGATTTGTAGTTGCATATATGGTTGCAACTACAAATCCTAATAAGGGGGGTAGAATGTAATATCCCATATTATTAAAATTTAGATTTGATTATTGTAAATCTATTTGTCTAAATATTGTTGTTGGCTTTAATTGAAAAGTGAATTGACTATGTGAATAGTTCTATGTGATGATACTTGTTCTATGGATTAATATGGATTATACTGATTATGCGTCCTCCTTCTTTTTCTGATTCCGAGGACGGAATCCCTATAAGGAGGGTAGATTGTAATGACCCGGATTTTTAAAAATATTTTTATTAGTATTAAAAGTGATTTTCTTCAAAGAAGGGAATAAGATTTAATATTTTATTACAGTTTAATGAGTTTTCAAGGTTTTATATTTAAACCCCGGGTTATTGTGTTATTGATAAATAATTGTACTTTCAAAACTGATTTTCATATATTGTTTTGAAAATTCTGTATGAATATTATGTGAATATATGTGTGATGTGAGTAAGTGGTATTGGTGGATTTGTTGGTTAATTAATTTTGGTTAATTATGAGTATTATATGATTAATATATGAATTTTTGTGAATTTTATATTATCTGGTTTATTGCGTTAACTGCTCATATGTGTTCGTATTTGAGAGATATCAATTTCTATATGCTCAGGAGAAAATATAGTTTATTTGGATATTTTCATATCGATTTATGGAATGTTAGATGATTTTATAATCGATTTACGGATTTAATTGCGTATATTTATATTTATTTATTAATTATTTGACTTCCGTAAAACCGTCCACTCGTAACGGTGTAGCAAATTTTCTTCCTGGAAGTTTCAACAAAACTCACCTTTAGCCTAATTTGAATATTCCGGACATTTTTCGTGTTTTGACTTTTTCAATCCGGAGTACGGTTTTCCCCGGAGTCGGTCCGGCGGAGTTTTTCGGGTATTTTAATTGTTGATAATTATCTAGTTTGCCTCGAAATACGTGAAAGCTAGATATTTTGATTATTATATTACTTTTTATCGAAATACGTGCAAATGGGACCCCCAGACCAATGATTGATTTAAAATGCCCCATTTTGATGATTATCTTGAAAACCAGTACCGATTGGACCCTGCTTTATTAATATAAAGCTACTAAATATGTATTTTCATGTCATAAACGATCTAAAGGGGTACCAATTATTTGTAAATATAAATAGACCTTTCTAGAGCTTATTTTCACCCGTAAAATCATTTCACCAGTTTCTTTCCACGAATACCGAGAGAAATCGAGCGGTGTTCTTCGTGTTCTTCATAATCAAACGAAGATTTGAAGGTGTTATTGGAGTCAGAATCAAGCGTGCAAATAGTCAAATCGAAGATATCGAAGAGTAGAACCCAAATCAATCATCAAAAACAACATGAGATTCACAGGTAGGGAGTAATTGAAGTTTTAAAATTCGAATTATTATGATTTAAATAGTGAATTCTTGCAAACGTGGTTATTTGATTGTTTTGATGATTCCATGTTGTAGTACGTGTTTTTCTCGTCGTTTTGGTATATTATATGTTGAATTTCGAGTTCGGAAACATCTAGAAAAGTGGGTTTGATTATTTGGTTGTGTTCTTGAATAAAGTCACCGGAAAATTCTGGTTTTAGTCGGAATTTTGATTCGTTGAACCTGGGCTAGCATGGTATATATCATTGGAAAGAGTATAAGGAGAGCAACATGTTCGTGTGATTAGTTTGGTTGTTGGAGCCGTAATGGAGGCACCGGAATCTGGAAAACGGACGTCGCCGGCGTTCGTTCTTCGGATTTTTCCGGCTGATTCGCAAGCTTTCAGTGTGATTCAAGAGTGTAGTTATGTTCCTGGGAGGATGAGGGACTGATCTGGGCAGTCTGAGTGAAGAACGGAGGCCGGGACAGTATTTTCCGGCAAGTCAAGGCGGTGGCCGGCGGCTAAGTGCTGTTCGGTCACCCATCTTTTAGAGATGGTGAAAATCAGCCACTGTAGTTTTGATTTTTGCGATTAAGTCCCTCCCTGAAGTTTTCAAAACTATCGTTTTAAACCCTGAAGTTTTAAAATGTATTTAGTTAATTATTTTAAATTTTGAAATTATTTTAATTATTCTTTTAAATTTCAAAAATACTTTTTAATTATATCTTTATTCAAAAAATAAATCTAAATTAGTTTATTAATTAATTTTAATTAGTAATTAATTATTTTAATTGGTCAATTAATTTAAATATTAATTGATTAATTATTTTAATTAATTATTAATTGATTTTAATTGATTAATTAATTGGATTTAATTAATCCTTTTTGATTTAAAAATTCCGAAAAATAGTTTCGAGCTTTAAAATATTTTTCCAAATTATTTTCAAGGCTCAATAATTGTTTATGAATGATTTCAAGTCCAATTTCAAGTATTTGGGACTTGATTACTTATCCGAAAAGTGATTCTTTTATCGATTTTAATTCCGAAAAATGTTTAAAAATTCTGGAAAATTCCCGAAAAATCATTTTTAACCCAAGACTTGATTTAATATCAATTGGGATGGGAAACCTTATGTGTTGTGTGTTGTCTGCTATTGGTTGGTTGTGTTATGTGCCGATAGGAGAGTGAGAAAACTGTTTTGAGCATAACTTTTGATCCGTAAGTCGGAATCAAGTGAAACGAAAGAGAGACAGAAGCTTATAACGTCTATTTTAATATGATGTGACTATATGGCTGAGTCTATAAGGTGAATAATTGTTGATAAGTATGCATAATGTGATAATATGTGATCTAAGTGCTATCAAGTGATGATTATGTGAAGTACGTGTTAGTTTTGATATTGTGAAGTGATAAATGATTCGTATGATTGATATTGGATAAGAATATATGGATTATAGTTATTGGTTTTTGTTGGTTGATTAATGATTGAGATAGGATAACAGGTGGATAGTCTTATACATAGACGAGACGATGTCGGATTTTCGATAAGGATTTATAGGAATTGATTGGTGATATGTTATGTGGAATATGATTGACTATATGTTAGAGTCAAAGCATGCTTATGTGTTACGTGGTATCTGATAAGTTTAAAGGGATATATAAGGGGGTATCGGTATATGTGATATGCTTATGCGATATATTATTTAGTGACTATAGTATTATCTTATTCTCGTTAAGGATTTGGACGAGACGTGGATGACCGAAGAAGTTCAGAAGGACAAGTGGTGTTCCAAAGCGAATAAAGAATGAGTCGAGTAAGCGAAGTGGTGTGGCGAATAGGGTATAGCCAGAGATGGTCTAGAGACTATGATATGCATAGAGTATGAGATTGGAAAGATGAGATAGAGATGTGAGACTGGAGTCAGATTTAAGGCAAGTATCCTGCACCCTGCTTTTGGATATATTGCAAATATTCTGATTCATTCTTTTGATGTGTTGCAAGTATCCTAAATCCTTCTCTTGGATATATTGCAAATATTCTGATCCATTCCTTTGGTATATGTTTCAAGTATTCATACCTTTCTTTTCAAAGTTCGAAAGTGCGAGTATTCTGACCCATTCTTTCTAATCTTCAAGTTTCTAAAGAATTTCCGTTTTACAAATTAATTTGAAGTTCAGATTGTCATTGAAGCATGTGTTGCTCAGTGATAGTTAGAGCTTTGAATGAATTGGGATCTTCTTGATTATTCAACCCGCCATTGTCATGCTGGTTTAGCAGGCTAAATTCAGTTGCTTAGCCGATAATGGAGGATACTGAATAGTCGAGGATTTCCTGAACTGTGATTTATGAAATGATGGATCATGATTTATGAATAGATTATTATCAAAGTTTGAATTGGAATTATTCTGTTGTTGATGATATTTATGATGATGTTCTGTTAATTTATATTGGCTTCTTGAATTGAATTAGAGAATTGGATTATTGTTTTTATATAAACCTGTGGACCAGATTCGTGGTCATGTTAGGCCAATGAGTGCCTTGGATCCAGTGATAGAGCATGGCGGGGCCTGCTCGGGGTTAGTGCGGAACTGATCAGCTGCCTAACCTTGGTTTTACTTAAAATGTGATAGTCCAATTCAATAATTCTTTGGAAAGATTGAATTTCTCAGTTTAAATGCTGCAAGGTATTGTAAATCATTCTATACAATACCATGAACTCATGAACTCAGGTTGAATCCTCTTATATCTTGAACTCGTGAACTTCTATTATATCATTTCAGAACTATCATTGTTTATTATTACTTGCTGAGCATTGTTGCTCACCCTTGCTATTCCTTTCTAACCATTTCAGAAAGGCTTAAAGATGAGATGATTGATTGAGATTGTGAGTAAGGCTAATGCTAGGCGAGGAGACAGAGTTGAGGATCCAGTGGTCGAGGAGTGTTCAGGAAAGTTGATGAGGTTGGTGCAAGCTGGAATAGTTGACAGTGATTCTTCTTATCGAAGATGATCTGATTTGGTAAGAGAAGTTGTGTAATATTAGTGGTGGATTCTAATTTCAATACTGTAACCTGGATGCGATCCTGTTGCTTTTAGGGGGTTTAAATGTTCTCTTTCGAATCATTTATTAAAGTTTAAATGTTCTCTTGAAATTCTCCTATTATGGCTTTCAAGTTTGAAATTCAGGTTTTGAAATCATTCGATTTATGTTCTCATTCAAATCTTTTATTAAATGTTTTCAGGTTTTAAATTCTTTGGTTTTATTATCTTTATAAAAAAAAATACAGGTTTTCAAAGTGTTTTAAAATGGTTTTTGTGTGGTGACGTCAGAATCCAGGCCCCCGGATTCCTGGACCGTCACAGTTGGTATCAGAGCCACAGGCTATAAGTATTTGAAATTAGAATATAGATCATAGTTATAGGTTTTCTAGAGAAGAATGCGGTGTAACCTCACATAGAGATATGGTTGGACTATTTAGGAATAGTCTAGAGATGTGAGTGAAGAATAGAGTTTAGTTAGTTGATCAAGTTAAGTGTGGATATTTAAAGAGATTAGGATTCTTAAGTTTAGACATATGATTTCTAGTATGTTGATTAATTGAGATGGTGAATTGTGGAAAAGGTCAGTATTAGACCTATATAGAAGAGTGTGATAGTGAATGATTGAGTTGAGAATGGTGAAAATGCAGAGTTCAGAGTATTCTGACTATACTGCATATTTGAAATTGGATTATTGTATTGATTTGAGAATGATAAAGATGCATGGTTCATAGTATGTTGACCATGTCAGATATTTGGAAGAGGTATATGGTGTTAGTGAGATATGAAGAGTTAGTGTAAGATATGAGTTGTACTGAATTAGGAGGAGAGATTTGTAGATAGAAGTTGATAGATGAGAAGTGCATGATAGGGAGTATATGGAGTTGAGTCCAGTTGTTAGAGGTGATGTGTGCAAGTAAGTTAGAACGTTAATTCTCGACGACGATGTTTTAAGTTAAGTGGGACAAGGTGGGCCCATAACCCACAGGGCGACGATTCAGAAAATCGAAGATATGCTACGTGTTGTGTTATGGACTTCAAAGGCAACTGGATGAAGCATGAGAACGTGAACTACTTGGGCCAGACTTATTACGAACGATAACGTCTACGATGACATATTACGAGGCTATTACGAGTCAAATCGATTGATTATCGAGAACGTTGAAAAGATGACATAAATCGAATAAACGATTTTGTAAAGTAGAGTGAGAATTTGAGAAGACCTTGGCAATACCTCTCTTCAACTAAAGATTCTTTTGATTGTTTTCTCATCAGTGAGATATTATCATGATATCTTTTCTACAAAAGTTTTGATAAATGAGATCTTCAATTTCTCAAATTCTAAGATGACATTGATATTGATTATTGGTATGAGTTGGAAAGCAAAGATGTGTGATAAAGGTTTGTTGTGAAGAGATAGTGATGTTCCTTGATATTGTTTGACATTTCTTGACATTCCTTGATACCCTTTCATCTACCTTGATATCCCTTAGTGTTCTTTGATATTGTTGATATTCCTTGATATTCTCTGGTATTCCTTAACATTTCTTCAATTTGATTGGGATGAACAACCCTATTTATAGGGGACACAAGGTATACCTGTCTGTGTGATAGGAGTTGGATGGGACGCCATCACTTGTGTGTGTTGTGATTACAAGAAGGTTAAAAACCTTTAGTAGTGTCTAATATGGACACGCAACATGAAGTTCATTTGATCGTATTGATCTCCCAGTCACTCTTGTATTCCAATGTGACCTATTTTGAAAATATCTGGTTCCTCCGAAATTCCCAAAGATTGATTCTTGGGAAATGAAGTTTGCAAGTGTGAAGGTTTTGATTCTCCTATTTCTTTAACTTTGAAGGTATGCCAAAGTTGATCAAAGGCAGATGAGCATGTGATATTATGAAGCGTGTATAATGATCTTATAAATGATACGTTTTAGTTCTCATCGCGGATTCTGAGGACAGAATCCTAATAAGGGGGGTAGAATGTAATATCCCATATTATTAAAATTTAGATTTGATTATTGTAAATCTATTTGTCTAAATATTGTTGTTGGCTTTAATTGAAAAGTGAATTGACTATGTGAATAGTTCTATGTGATGATACTTGTTCTATGGATTAATATGGATTATACTGATTATGCGTCCTCCTTCTATTTCTGATTCCGAGGACGGAATCCCTATAAGGAGGGTAGATTGTAATGACCCGGATTTTTAAAAATATTTTTATTAGTATTAAAAGTGATTTTCTTCAAAGAAGGGAATAAGATTTAATATTTTATTACAGTTTAATGAGTTTTCAAGGTTTTATATTTAAACCCCGGGTTATTGTGTTATTGATAAATAATTGTACTTTCAAAACTGATTTTCATATATTGTTTTGAAAATTCTGTATGAATATTATGTGAATATATGTGTGATGTGAGTAAGTGGTATTGGTGGATTTGTTGGTTAATTAATTTTGGTTAATTATGAGTATTATATGATTAATATATGAATTTTTGTGAATTTTATATTATCTGGTTTATTGCGTTAACTGCTCATATGTGTTCGTATTTGAGAGATTTCAATTTCTATATGCTCAGGAGAAAATATAGTTTATTTGGATATTTTCATATCGATTTATGGAATGTTAGATGATTTTATAATCGATTTACGGATTTAATTGCGTATATTTATATTTATTTATTAATTATTTGACTTCCGTAAAACCGTCCACTCGTAACGGTGTAGCAAATTTTCTTCCTGGAAGTTTCAACAAAACTCACCTTTAGCCTAATTTGAATATTCCGGACATTTTTCGTGTTTTGACTTTTTCAATCCGGAGTACGGTTTTCCCCGGAGTCGGTCCGGCGGAGTTTTTCGGGTATTTTAATTGTTGATAATTATCTAGTTTGCCTCGAAATACGTGAAAGCTAGATATTTTGATTATTATATTACTTTTTATCGAAATACGTGCAAATGGGACCCCCAGACCAATGATTGATTTAAAATGCCCCGTTTTGATGATTATCTTGAAAACCAGTACCGATTGGACCCTGCTTTATTAATATAAAGCTACTAAATATGTATTTTCATGTCATAAACGATCTAAAGGGGTACCAATTATTTGTAAATATAAATAGACCTTTCTAGAGCTTATTTTCACCCGTAAAATCATTTCACCAGTTTCTTTCCACGAATACCGAGAGAAATCGAGCGGTGTTCTTCGTGTTCTTCATAATCAAACGAAGATTTGAAGGTGTTATTGGAGTCAGAATCAAGCGTGCAAATAGTCAAATCGAAGATATCGAAGAGTAGAACCCAAATCAATCATCAAAAACAACATGAGATTCACAGGTAGGGAGTAATTGAAGTTTTAAAATTCGAATTATTATGATTTAAATAGTGAATTCTTGCAAACGTGGTTATTTGATTGTTTTGATGATTCCATGTTGTAGTACGTGTTTTTCTCGTCGTTTTGGTATATTATATGTTGAATTTCGAGTTCGGAAACATCTAGAAAAGTGGGTTTGATTATTTGGTTGTGTTCTTGAATAAAGTCACCGGAAAATTCTGGTTTTAGTCGGAATTTTGATTCGTTGAACCTGGGCTAGCATGGTATATATCATTGGAAAGAGTATAAGGAGAGCAACATGTTCGTGTGATTAGTTTGGTTGTTGGAGCCGTAATGGAGGCACCGGAATCTGGAAAACGGACGTCGCCGGCGTTCGTTCTTCGGATTTTTCCGGCTGATTCGCAAGCTTTCAGTGTGATTCAAGAGTGTAGTTATGTTCCTGGGAGGATGAGGGACTGATCTGGGCAGTCTGAGTGAAGAACGGAGGCCGGGACAGTATTTTCCGGCAAGTCAAGGCGGTGGCCGGCGGCTAAGTGCTGTTCGGTCACCCATCTTTTAGAGATGGTGAAAATCAGCCACTGTAGTTTTGATTTTTGCGATTAAGTCCCTCCCTGAAGTTTTCAAAACTATCGTTTTAAACCCTGAAGTTTTAAAATGTTTTAAAATGTATATAGTTAATTATTTTAAATTTTGAAATTATTTTAATTATTCTTTTAAATTTCAAAAATACTTTTTAATTATATCTTTATTCAAAAAATAAATCTGAATTAGTTTATTAATTAATTTTAATTAGTAATTAATTATTTTAATTGGTCAATTAATTTAAATATTAATTGATTAATTATTTTAATTAATTATTAATTGATTTTAATTGATTAATTAATTGGATTTAATTAATCCTTTTTGATTTAAAAATTCCGAAAAATAGTTTCGAGCTTTAAAATATTTTTCCAAATTATTTTCAAGGCTCGATAATTGTTTATGAATGATTTCAAGTCCAATTTCAAGTATTTGGGACTTGATTACTTATCCGAAAAGTGATTCTTTTATCGATTTTAATTCCGAAAAATGTTTAAAAATTCTGGAAAATTCCCGAAAAATCATTTTTAACCCAAGACTTGATTTAATATCAATTGGGATGGGAAACCTTATGTGTTGTGTGTTGTCTGCTATTGGTTGGTTGTGTTATGTGCCGATAGGAGAGTGAGAAAACTGTTTTGAGCATAACTTTTGATCCGTAAGTCGGAATCAAGTGAAACGAAAGAGAGACAGAAGCTTATAACGTCTATTTTAATATGATGTGACTATATGGCTGAGTCTATAAGGTGAATAATTGTTGATAAGTATGCATAATGTGATAATATGTGATCTAAGTGCTATCAAGTGATGATTATGTGAAGTACGTGTTAGTTTTGATATTGTGAAGTGATAAATGATTCGTATGATTGATATTGGATAAGAATATATGGATTATAGTTATTGGTTTTTGTTGGTTGATTAATGATTGAGATAGGATAACAGGTGGATAGTCTTATACATAGACGAGACGATGTCGGATTTTCGATAAGGATTTATAGGAATTGATTGGTGATATGTTATGTGGAATATGATTGACTATATGTTAGAGTCAAAGCATGCTTATGTGTTACGTGGTATCTGATAAGTTTAAAGGGATATATAAGGGGGTATCGGTATATGTGATATGCTTATGCGATATATTATTTAGTGACTATAGTATTATCTTATTCTCGTTAAGGATTTGGACGAGACGTGGATGACCGAAGAAGTTCAGAAGGACAAGTGGTGTTCCAAAGCGAATAAAGAATGAGTCGAGTAAGCGAAGTGGTGTGGCGAATAGGGTATAGCCAGAGATGGTCTAGAGACTATGATATGCATAGAGTATGAGATTGGAAAGATGAGATAGAGATGTGAGACTGGAGTCAGATTTAAGGCAAGTATCCTGCACCCTGCTTTTGGATATATTGCAAATATTCTGATTCATTCTTTTGATGTGTTGCAAGTATCCTAAATCCTTCTCTTGGATATATTGCAAATATTCTGATCCATTCCTTTGGTATATGTTTCAAGTATTCATACCTTTCTTTTCAAAGTTCGAAAGTGCGAGTATTCTGACCCATTCTTTCTAATCTTCAAGTTTCTAAAGAATTTCCGTTTTACAAATTAATTTGAAGTTCAGATTGTCATTGAAGCATGTGTTGCTCAGTGATAGTTAGAGCTTTGAATGAATTGGGATCTTCTTGATTATTCAACCCGCCATTGTCATGCTGGTTTAGCAGGCTAAATTCAGTTGCTTAGCCGATAATGGAGGATACTGAATAGTCGAGGATTTCCTGAACTGTGATTTATGAAATGATGGATCATGATTTATGAATAGATTATTATCAAAGTTTGAATTGGAATTATTCTGTTGTTGATGATATTTATGATGATGTTCTGTTAATTTATATTGGCTTCTTGAATTGAATTAGAGAATTGGATTATTGTTTTTATATAAACCTGTGGACCAGATTCGTGGTCAAGTTAGGCCAATGAGTGCCTTGGATCCAGTGATAGAGCATGGCGGGGCCTGCTCGGGGTTAGTGCGGAACTGATCAGCTGCCTAACCTTGGTTTTACTTAAAATGTGATAGTCCAATTCAATAATTCTTTGGAAAGATTGAATTTCTCAGTTTAAATGCTGCAAGGTATTGTAAATCATTCTATACAATACCATGAACTCATGAACTCAGGTTGAATCCTCTTATATCTTGAACTCGTGAACTTCTATTATATCATTTCAGAACTATCATTGTTTATTATTACTTGCTGAGCATTGTTGCTCACCCTTGCTATTCCTTTCTAACCATTTCAGAAAGGCTTAAAGATGAGATGATTGATTGAGATTGTGAGTAAGGCTAATGCTAGGCGAGGAGACAGAGTTGAGGATCCAGTGGTCGAGGAGTGTTCAGGAAAGTTGATGAGGTTGGTGCAAGCTGGAATAGTTGACAGTGATTCTTCTTATCGAAGATGATCTGATTTGGTAAGAGAAGTTGTGTAATATTAGTGGTGGATTCTAATTTCAATACTGTAACCTGGATGCGATCCTGTTGCTTTTAGGGGGTTTAAATGTTCTCTTTCGAATCATTTATTAAAGTTTAAATGTTCTCTTGAAATTCTCCTATTATGGCTTTCAAGTTTGAAATTCAGGTTTTGAAATCATTCGATTTATGTTCTCATTCAAATCTTTTATTAAATGTTTTCAGGTTTTAAATTCTTTGGTTTTATTATCTTTATAAAAAAAATACAGGTTTTCAAAGTGTTTTAAAATGGTTTTTGTGTGGTGACGTCAGAATCCAGGCCCCCGGATTCCTGGACCGTCACAATGATAATAGATTTTAAATTATTTGGGTATCAAAAATGTAATAACAAAGATAAATTTAATAGATTATTCAGTTGAATGAATATTTAAATAAATTTTAATAGATTATTCAGTTGAATGATGAATTTAATTTTTAATAAAATAATATAAAGTAAAATTAAATTGTTCAAAAACATTATATATCTTATCAACTTTTACAAAAAAGTAAAATTAAATTGTTCAAAAACATTATAACTCTAAACAACACTTTTACCAAAAATTTATCAAACAACTTGTTTTCAGATTTTACACCACATTCGAAATCAAGTTTATCAAACAATTTCAACTTTTCGAAACATCACTTTTTTAAACCGCCCCGGAATGGAAGTGAAGTGGGAGAATTTAAAATTGAATACATATGGGTCTTTCTGGTGTATATTAATGGGCTCCTCCCTCCGTCCTCCCGTACTATATATTGAGAGACGCGACACAGTTTTTAATTTTCCTGTATAGCTGTGTAATTTATTTTTAAATTAAAATTTGGATGTTATATTCTTATTGAATTTTTTTTTTAAAAATAAGTTATGGAAGTATATTTTATAAGAGCATTGAAATGCGTATCAAGCAGTTGGAAAGAAATTTATAGAATTAAATGAGACGGAGGGAGTACTTTTAAATTAGGTAGGGATTTTTGATTGGTGTGAATTTTTGTGCATGCAGTGGGTCATCATTATTAATGGGATGAGAACCAAGAAGAATCCACCATCTAGCTAAAAGTAGTTGTTAGTGTGTGCGCCCATGGACACAAACTAGAAAATACGTTTATAAATTTATATACTCCCTTTGTCTCATAATAAGAGTCGCTTTGACTTTTTACACATAATTTGAGGTGTATAAAAAAAATAATCGTACATATTATTTTTTAAATTTTCTTTTTTCAAATAAAAGTTTAACATATCTATATTTTTATTCAGAAAAGAAAAAATTTCAAAATAATACGTAGATTTTTTTTTTTTTACATCTCAATTTACGTGTTAAAAATCAAAGCGACTCTTATTATGGGACAGAGGGGGTATTTATTCGTTATAATGACTAATTATATATTGAATTAATTACCAAAAAAACTATTAAACTTATGTAATATTTTCATTTTAACCATAAAACCGTTTTTGTTGTAGAATAATGCAACTAAGTAATACAAAATCTATTTGACATAACCCAATTTTAATGAATATCTAACCCTGGTTAATTCATAGTTGACATGAATGTCACATGCATCACAAGACATTAATTTTTTTAATTTTATTTTAAAATTTTACATAATTCATTATACATACATCAAAAGTCAGCTATATTTACATTTTCTTTTTGTGTATAAAAATTCAAATGAAAAACTTTTATTCAGAAAAAATAATAAAATAATTTATGAAACTAAATCTTTTAGAAGCCTTAAAATGCGTGTCAAACTCTCGTCCTTGAACTACCTAGGGCACAAATGAAATACTACAAATAACATATAGACACATATCAGATCACCAAAATATTGCAAACTATCACTATATTTTAATAATGCTAAAAAGAATAATATGGTGTTAATAAACAAATCCGTACCTAACGTTAGTGACAAAAAAAAATCCGAACCTAACATTAGTGGAAAAAATAAATCATAGTCTAGTGCTAAGTTTCTAAATACATAATAAGTTGGGTGGTGAAAAAAATCTATTTTTTCTTAAATAAATTTATCAATTTGATATAAATCAATATAAATCAGATGAAAAATAATCGATATACAGTAGCTAATAGACGGTGGTTTCAAAAAATCACACTAACATTGTCGCCTTCAAAGTAAGTTTCAGTACGCTTTGTGTTTGTGTAGATTGTGAATTAGGATTTTGACCCTTAATGAGATAGTAAAAGTATTAATAAAACCCATGTACCAAATAATTTAATTAATAATTTGATAATATACGTGGCATCCATCTTAATTTTAACTTAACCGTGGTTATGAACTAGTGAAATTGGGTTTTTAAAATAAAATTTTTTAAAGTTACTTGCATTATCCTATAACAAATATACTACTAGGGTTAAATTGAAAAAAACACAATAGCTATATAGTTTTTTTGGTAATTAAGTCTTATATATTCACTGTAAGATGTAACTATTATTTCAAATTATAAAAATAATATCAAGTTATAATAGAATAATAGATATCATTGAATTTTTTTCCGGGAGTCCAGAGATTTAACAAGTAGCAATACTTTAATGACTAACTAGATTCAAATCATATTTGATATTTTATTTAATCATATATTATATTATAATTTTAATTATTATATTTTTTAAGAATATTAAAATAATAAAAGACTCATATATTTATTATTAAATATTAGATTGGTCGATTTTAGTTAGAAGGCTGATCTTAATTTGAAATTTAGTGTGCATGCTGGGGTGGGTGGGGGGGGGGGGGGGGTCGTTATTATTTGTAATCTATGTTCCCCCATTTTTTTTTGAAATTTAATAATATTTTATTATAAATATAAAATTTAGGAGACAAATCAAAAATAGATGTATAATTAATACTTAATAAATTTTTGAATGATTGTATACAAATACACTGATAACTATGCAAACATAAGAGTGGTTGACTGTATTAATTACTACTTATCCTGTGCCCTCATAGCACAGGTTAGCCACTCCGTTTAACAAATATAATCTATAAAGACATTGATTAAATTTCCAGTCACAAATAATATACTGGTGGAGTAATAATATATTGGATTTTGAGCCAAAAATAATGTGATGGCGGAGTAATCAAAATTTTATGAATTTTTAGAACTTTTATAATTGACATTTAAAACATGTCAGTTGAATTCTGTAGGGTCAAAAATGCATCACATCAATTATTTAATGGACACTCTTTTTTCTTGTATGACATTTTTGATTTGAAACGTACGTTAACACTCCAACGGTCATTTACGACGGATAACTTACGACCAATTATTAAAATTTCGTCGTAAATTAAAACAAATCCGTTGTAAGTTCCATTCTTGTAGCAGCCACAATCCTGCTCCTCTGCAATTTCTGACCCCATCTTTTAATAATTTTTTTAATCGAAAATAAATCAAACGGATTCAATGCGTCGTAAGTTTAGCTATTATTTTAGTGAAATTGTGGGCCCCACCAGGTATAACTTCCGACGCTTGACTGTACTTACGACGCTTGACCATACTTACGACGCATGTGAAAAATTGTGACATTTTTTTAAACTTACTACTTGAGCAAAAACGAAGAAAATATTCCATCGTAAGTTTGGAACTTACGACATATTTTGGGCTTAAATTCTGTCGTAAATACCCTATTTTATTGTAGTGTAAGGTTAGTTAACCGGTTAAAAGTTATTGTTTTTAATTATATTATTTTGTAAATTAAAATCTTGATTACATATTTTTATTCATAAATTTATATTAAAAATAATACTTTCAACTATCTGGTCAAAACATTTAGAAGTCTTTGTCCAAAAATCGACATGATATGTTAAAAACGGAGGGAGTAATAACTATATTCGACTTTACTTGTATCAGTCATGTTTGTAATCATTCAATTGTATATGTTTGCTGACTAGGTAATATGGTGATTATAAAATTGTGTAAAAGTGCAATGCCGTATAAATACTGTACATTTGCTATTCCCGTGTGAAATAGGACAATTATAGCTGATTTCCAACTGCTTGTGATTTTGTCCATAATTATTTTGGCATTTTGATTGTTATTGGTGCAAGTGAGCTTGGTATATCTTTTTCATGTAAAACTCCAACTGCTTGTGATTTTGTCCATAATTATTTTGGCATTTTGATTGTTATTGGTGCAAGTGAGCTTGGTATATCTTTTTCATGTAAAACTGCTTATATATAGGAGTAAGTCGGATTAGTCTTCAAGTAGGTTTGCACTTTATATTTGTTTAATAGACTGCATGCTTCAAGTACATCACTGACCAAGTGGGTTGTAAATTAATCTTAAATACTAGACTTACATCCCCGGTTAGGTTTCGATGCCTAATTCATAGCATAAAACTATACATTCTTGATTACTTTTTTATGTAAAACTCTAACATGTAAAGGATTTGTGTAACTTAATTTAATTAAGCAATGAAACAGGAGGTTTGAATGTGTATTTGTGCATATATATTCCTGATATTAGCTGCCTACATTAATATCTCGAGCTGACTAATATTATGTGAGTATGTTTGTAATTGCACGATGGTATATGTACTGAAATGAATGCTTCTGCCAAACTGTTTATGAATAAAAGAGAAATAGGATCAGTTGGTTATAATATGTGTGTCTAAAAAAGAACAGAATGCTTATGCTTCTACTAAGTCTGCTGCAATTGCTAATTCATAGTGCAATTATGTGTCTGGTTTCTATTGCTTTTGGTACCATAATTTATTTCACAGTGGTGTCTCCAGTGAGGAGGTTTTGTGCATATATATTCCTGATATTAGCTGCCTACATTATTATCTCGAGCTGACTAATATTATGTGATTATGTTTGTAATTGCACGATGGTATATGTACTGAAATGAATGCTTCTGCCAAACTGTTTATGAATAAAAGAGAAACAAGATCAGGTTGTTATATTATGTGTGTCTAAAAAGGAACAGAATGCTTATGATTTTGCTTCTTCTAAGTCTGCTGCAATTGCTAATTCATAGTGTAATTATGTGTCTGTTTTTTATTGCTTTTGGTACCATAATTTATTTCACAATGGTGTCTCCAGTGAGGAGGTTCTATTCGGACAGTGGATACATATCTGGCACAAACTAGCATTGCAGACTGGACCTGGCAGTGACAAATTCACAGTGCAGTGGATACAAATTAATGAGGCAGACCTGCAATCTCTTTGCCTTAAAATCATTAGCAGCTTATGCTTTCTGTAATTTCTTGTAGGAGACTTTTTGTATTGTAAACATTCTATATTCCCACTGTATTAGAAATCTTGTATTTTTGTAATATCGGTTCCTCGTATTTTGAATGAATGAAGACTTTCATTTTTAATTTTTGTGTATGCGGTTTTGTAACCGAAACCGAAGTTTTTGTAACCGAACCGAGATATTTAAAACCGAAACCGAACCGAAACCGAACCGGCGGTTTCGGTTTTGATTTCTAAAAACCGAGGGTATGCGGTTCCGGTTGCGGTTTTATCTAAAAACCGCACCGAACCCGCATCCGCTCACCCCTACTTAATTATGTATTTTAGGCGGCGTGAAACTAATTCTCAACTTCATTTATACTCTATAGCATGTTCCGCACTAGTTTTGTTTTAACTTAATGGCATGTTTTGCTATAATACATTTATACTAGGTACAAGTGACAGTGCGTGTTAAGGATCAGTGGAACTGCCACTATCACTCTTTTTAACAAAAATATGGAGCATCTAATTCATGTACCCGTGGAGAATGTTATGGCAGAAATAAGTAGGTTATGTTCTCTTACTTGGTCAAACTAACTAAGTTCCATTTAATATATCTTTAACTCCCATACACTCTGATTGAAACAATGCAGGCCAACCACGTGGCTGAGGTCCCGACAGTGTTCAAAGATGTGGCGGGCAAGATGTATGTTTGATGTTAAAATTAAGAGTTAATTACACTTTGTAACTCCTAGAACTTTAAAACGTGGTATTATGCATCCTAAACTTAAGATTCTCGTGCATGTTGTAACCCCTAGTCACTATTCCCGTTAAATTTAACTGTTTGAGAGGTAACAGTGTGTATATTAGTTTATAACAGCTACTTTACTCCCTGTGACCCCTCAAAAATTATGTATTATATTTTGAAATTATTTTTAAACACACACAACGATGTAAAAAAATTTAAAATAATTTTTAAAATATGTATCTAGATTTAGAATCTGAAAATTTATTTTTTTTACATAAACGATGTAACTAATATACACATTGTTACCTCTCAAACAGTTAAAGTTAACGGCAGATTTGGACATAATAGTGACCCGGGGTTACAACTTGCACAGGAATGTTAAGTTTAGGGTGCATATTGCCACGTTTTAAAGTTCAGGTACTAAACTGCGTTTGGAGCAAACTTAGGTGTTACAAAATGTAATTAACTCTAAAATTAATCCCTACAATACTAACCTTGGATATGAGTAAACTGTTAAGCTCTCAGAAAGTTTGACGGATGATGCTGGCTTTGTTGCTCAAATCACCATAAGAAACACAACCCTTTAGAAAATCTCAACCAAATTTTCGGAAATTTTCTTCTAAAATGCTTTTATACTTTTATTAACAGTACAACAGCTTTGCATAGTTTACTGATAAATGGACAACACCTCTAGAAATACTCGCTATACTACATTTGGCAAAAATACCGTGACTTGCTATTTTGTGTTGAAAATAACTATATATACATAAGTATATATTTATTTACCTCTCTCTAGTAAAACACAAACCACACATACAAATATGCACGCCAAAAGACTTATCTTTTATTTCCAGGAGTTGAATACAAATATATAGAATAGCTGCACATAAGAGAGCCTAAAAATTAGGAACTGACTACTACTAAAAGTCCTAAACTCATACCACTACTTCTACTTATCATGATCCTAAAAAATCTCCACTACATGCACAATCAGTTCATGCAACATGACTAAATCAAAGCTGGTGACTTCCTGGAATAAGGCAACAGGCAGAATTCAAAAACACACTGCAACACAAATATTTAAATTATGAGTTTAAGATTACTTTTCCAACATTTTGGCACCACCCCAGTTGCAGGATTTGAGTGTTTTCCTATATCGCATTGTTAAAAAGTTTGTTCACTCTTATTGAAAGGTCGTTGTGCAATCGGTTATTGTGCAAATTTTCAACCATGAGATTTACACGAGGCTAGTGTCTTGCACGTGCACTAATGCTAGTTGAAAAATAAACCAGCAACGGAAAAAGCTGCACGCCAAAAAAAGGAAAAAGATGACACATGTACCAACAGCAGTAATAAACAATACAGCTCACCAACACGAATACTAAAAAAACTTATATGAAATTCAGAACAGTACTCCTTCTATCCCAGTTTATTATACGTCTCAATTAATTATATATATTCTAAAATATAAATTTTTATAATAAAAAATTTGACTACATTCACTACTTTATTTCAGTATCTTCAATTTATTTATGAGTAAATTGCACTGTGGTGGCTTGTACTATTTAAAATTTATATTTTGGCGGCCGTCTTTTAAAAGTCGACATTTGCATGGCTGAAAAAAATGAAAACATATTTTACAATAAAAATGGACTTAGTGTTGCACTAATTCACTAGTACAAAAAGGGGCTATAGCGTCGGTCAAGTGACGTAGTATATGCATGCCGTCTCTGTAGGATTTCATATATATATTTATGTATTTCATATATTTATGTATTCATATAACATTTCATATTATATTTCATATATTAGTAAAACACTTAAGAGAATATTAGAAATCCTTAGAAAATATTAAAATATTTAAAATTGATTACTAATATAATTATCATGTAAAGACATAAGAACACTCCAAAATCTGTAAATATGGAAGGAATCTCTTTCCAATAAATATATATTTAATATGTAAAGACACAACACTACACGATCCGTAAAAATGGAAGGAATCTTTCTCCAGTAAATGTTATTAAATGTAGAATAAAGTTGTATTTTTAAATTTGATATACTATCCTTATTTATATGATCTATACAAATACGTATATATATCCAAAAGAAATCTTGACCATAGAATTAAAAAACAAATCAACAGTTAAGATCACTGTACTCTCGTTCTCCCGTATATGACTGATCTCTCTAGAACCCAACCCTATATATAAATATATATGTGTGTGTGTGGTATTGCTAAAAAAAGAACACCCTTAAAGGAAGACTAAAGAAGAACACTTTAGAATCGAACATAGAATCTCATCTAAAACTTGAATTAAATTCTAATTTTAAGCTAATTAACCTTTTATTATGAATAATAATAGTATCTAACATGTTTAACAATAATTATGAATTAAATTTAACATGATTGTGTGATATTAATCATGCAAAGAATATATATATGATTCTATTCAGGATTCTGGATTCTATAATATTTCATATTTATAATGTGGATGGGTTTGGATGTTAGATTTCATACGTTAAGTTTAGTTCGTATTTAACTATGTAATTATAATCTTCACAAATTATTTTTTATGAAAAATAAAGTGTTATGATAGTGTTCTTTGTTGTCCTTTTTTTTGAAGGGTTCTGTGTGGAGTGCAACACACGCGCGCGCGCACACACACATATATATATATAGGCTCATGATCAAATAGAAACCAATCTTAAAATAAAAACTAAAAACCACTATTGAAACTGCTTAAATTATTAAAGGCACTCACTTACACTTAATTATAATGCAACAGTAACCCCCACCTAGATCTGCCCCCTGTTCTCTCTCCTCCTTCCACCTTCTCTCTTTCATCAACCCCACTTCATCTCCCTCTTCTCCTTCCATCTCTACTACCACATCTATGCCCACACGCTCCTACCAACACTGCGACCCATGTCATTGTTTTCGATTTCACCATCATCACCACCACCTCAGCCACCTACTCCTGATATGTTTACAAAAATCGATGATATTCTGATATATCATTTAGTGATATCAGCTATACATTTTAGTGATATTCGCTTTAGAAATTAGTGATATCTGTTGTGGAAATTAGTGATATTCAATTTAGTAATCTGTTTTTGTTTATTGATTTTAGTGGTGATGGCGGTGGTGGAAAAGAAGGTGGTGGAGATGGAGGGGGCGAGGGTATGGAGGATGCGGGGGTGGGGGTTGCATGCGATGGTGGAGGTGGAGGTCGAGATGGAGTTATGACGGAAGTAGGGCCTGAGATAGCGCGCGGTGGTGAAGGTGTTGGTAGTAGAAGTGTCGAGGTGGAGGTGATGATGACAAAGGTCGAGATGAAGGTGGTGGAAGAGGTGGAGGTGGGTGGACGTTGGTGGTAGCTAGGGATGATGGACGTGAACGGGGTGGCAGTAGGCGACAAATGTGGAGGGAGCGGAGGAAATGGTGTTGGCGGAAGTGGAGGCTTAGCCGGAGAAGATGGAGGTGGAGGTGGGGTTGTTAAAAGATTTAGTAATATTGTGTTTAGAATTTAGTGATATCAAAACTGGTTTTTAGTTTATACAGGGTTTGTATTGGAGTAGTACTATATATATATATATATATATATATATATATATATAATTTTGATAGTTGAATACATATTAATTTATAATCCTTATTATTGCTTGTTCAGACATTTTTATTGTTTATTTTTATTATTTTCACACACACACATATGATTCACGACAATCTAATACATTGAATATCCTAATGACTCCAACACTATTTCTATAATTGCACTATGTTTATATTATATTATTATTTGAGGAAAAAAGTGAGAGATATAGTTGCAGAGAAATGATTGATATTGGAGGGAATAATATTATTATATTCAATAAAAATAATTTAAGAGTACTAAGATATATTTAAAGAAAATGGAGCGAGAGAAGGGTCATAAATATTTAAACAGCCACTGGTTGCCCTATATGTAATTACTCCGGTGGTAGAAAAATCCCACCAGAAATTTTGAAAGAACTTTTGTTGATCACAAATTTTATTTTAGCATTTGATTTTAATTGTTCTTGTGTAATACATTCATTGATCTGTAAGAAAATTTGAAAATTGTATTCAACCCTCTTGTATAATCTTTTCATATATTTGAATTGTTAAATAACAATTATTATATATTAATTATGTTAAGACAATTATGATTACATTTATTTCTATATTTCAGCTAGTATTTTGTAAGACTATATAAAGAACATTATCATTAAAAATTAAGAAAAATCAAACCTCATCAAGCCCTATTCAATATACCACATCTTCTTGCTTATGTCTTATTGAGATGTACATCTCTTCTTTACTTATCTATAAACTAAAGAAAATCAGCAACAATCTTTAAGACCAACTGAAAATAAAATGCTAATCCCATCATCAGCAGCCAATGACTCAGAATACCGTGTTTAGGTTATGGTTCCATCATAATAAGGACCACTATAGGTCGGTACATGTGTGTCAAATTATTTCGCCAAAGTATTGCAACAACGATCACATAAAAGGCAAGACCTCAAGATCCAACTCCAACTGTTTGTCACATTGATTCTCTAAAGTATTGCAACAACAATTTACATAAAGGGCAAGACCTAACCAAGACCCAACTCCAACTATGCCCCGCTCCCCTCCGTACTCTGTTCCCAACTTGCATAGCCTCACTAGAAATCTCATGTATGTGTGAGTGATGTAATTGTCATCAATTTGGGATATTAAGGTTGTGTTCACTTGGAGTGAATGGAATGAAGGGAGAATGGAATGAATTTTGTACTCGAAAATGGTGTTGATCAAAGAAAATGTATACAAATTTCATTCCTTCAATCATTCCATTCTTACTATTTTAACTAAAAGTCTATCCCACATGTTTTGGAAGGAATGCTCATTCCATCTCTACATCATATTTCTTTACAATTTTTATCACAAAAACATTGAACTCATTCATATTTAGTCACTATTAGCTCATACTTTCTTCTTTCTCCATAAAAATTCAATATAATTTTTCATTCCATTCTCCCCTCATTCCATTACCTCCAAGTGAACACAGCTTAAGATTATACCAATATACATCCCGTCCTACTTGTTTTTTTTATTATTCTACATTGTGTAGTTGGATTCAATGTTGATCGTTGTGTATGTTAATTAGAGGTCTTAGGAGCGCTTACCAAAATCATATTATATTCTAACAGTTCAAAATATATAATTTCAATGGTGCGTCAATAGTGATTTGGAATGTCAAATTAAAGAGCGTCAATACAGTGCTAGGCATCCAAAAGTGTTGGAGTTAGGTAACTTGACCTTATACCAACTCATGCATGCATACAACGACCCTCATTCTAAAGAATTTACCATCCAGGGAAAATGAATTTGTCCTTAATGCAACTGAATCTTTCTAAGGCTCCAGGATCGAATGGTATTGATGTTTAGGGGTGGACGCATGTTGAAGACTGAGGGATGGGCCCCCAGTCAAGTTTCCCCATCACTATTGCAGTATATACTCCCTCTGTCCCATTTAATTGTATACGTTTCTTTTCAACTGCTCGACACGCAATTCAATGCTCTTATAAAATATAGTTCCGTAACTTATTTTTGAGATTTTCTTTTTCTGAATAAAAATATAACATCCAAACTTTAATTCAGAAAAAGAAAATTTTAAAAATAAATTACACAACTACACTTTACAGGAGCATTAAAGTCCGTGCCGCGTCCCCGTCCCCCAATGTATACAACTCAGGGGGACGGAGGGAGTATAAGTTTGTATGGGAGCCGCGGAGCTTATGGCTTATGACTTAACGTGACTCATCTGATAAGTTGGAAATTTAAAATGTGTGTTTGGGTAATTTTGACTTATTAACGGCTTATGGGTTATTAAAAATATGATAATAAAAATAAAAATATTTTATGAGTAATTTATGATTTATAGGTAATTTTTATCAAGAAAAAGGTTAAAAAAATTAAGTAACTGCAAAAAGTACCTCAAACTAACTTCTGGTTTTAAGTCAGCTTCTAGCTTCTTTCTGACTTTAAGCCGGTTTCTAAATTATTACGCAAACAGACATTTTCCGGCTTAAAGTTGAAAACAGCTTTAGGTGTCCCCGATAATTACACTACTGTGCCCCCAAACAAGCCCAGCCCACAAATAATTTACCCCCAACCCACAAATAATTTACACCTGAGGAACAAAGAAGTGTATTGTCACTTGTCAGATACACGGTAAAAACAAGAAAATTAGGGGGCTTAACAAAAAAATCTGTCTTGGATTGAACGGAGTGAGAAACAAGAATCTGCTGGATATTTAAATCATTATGCTCTCCTTATTTAATAAATGAAAAGTTATCCCTTGTTATTTATTGGTTAGAAAGAGATAATTTTTCGGCTATGATGTATAACCATTGGCTTAACTCGACTGACAAGGGTCTAAACTTGCATGTCAAATTTAAATCGCTGCGAAATGTTATCAAACAATGGAACTTAGAAGATGTGAATAACACTTCAAACATCAAGAGTACGGAGAATGTTAATTCTGATCATCTTCTACTTATGAACATCACAAATCATGTATACTAACTAAGCTAGCAATCAAGAACCAGAGAAAACTTTCATTTCTAGAGAGAGAAATTGTATTTACAAGTTATGAACAATTACAGTAATGCAACAGCTGTTATATAGAGTAGTGGTGAACAACAAACATTTCTAACTAACTCTGATGATGTGGCTCGTGATGACGTGGCTCACTCGATATATTCATATTATTCAACAGCCCCCGTCAAGTTGGGAGATGGAGACTGTGAAGGCAACATGCCCAACTTGGACAATAGCAAAGTAAACTGTGGAGGAGGAGCAACCTTGGTAAAAACATCTGCTATTTGAGACCGGGTAGGAAGATAAGTAAGTTGCAGCAATCCTTCAAGCACCTTATCACGAGTGAAATGGCAATCAAGCTCGATGTGTTTGGTACGTTCATGAAAAACGGGGTTCTTGGCAATATACAATGCAGATTGGTTGTCACAATTCAGTTCAACTAGCTTAAGATTAGTGACACCTAACTCTTCCAACAAACGCACAACCCAAGCAACTTCAGCTGCAGCTGCAGCCATGGCTCGATATTCAGCCTCTGCAGAGGATTTAGAAACAGTATGCTGTTTTTTCGATTTCCAGGTAACAGGAGAGTTACCAAACAACAAAATGTAACCAGTAACAGATCTGTGAGAATCAACACAAGATGCCCAATCAGCATCTGAAAATGCCTGCAGTTTTAATTGATCTGCAGCCTGCAATTGAATTCCTTGAGTGACAGTATTTGCCAAGTAACTCAGAGTATGTTGTAATGCAGACAAATGTGGAGTTCTGGGCGCATGCATATACTGACTAAGAGTTTGTACTGTATATGAAAGATCAGGGCGCGTATTAGTGAGGTAGTTTAACTTCCCAACTAATGACCTATATAACTCTGGATTAGTTATAAGGTCCCCCTCACTATGACTGAGTTTTAGATGAACTGGAAGAGGAGTACAGGCACGCTGAGAAACATCAAAATCAGCCTCCATAAGCAATTCTCTAGCAAATTTCTGCTGAGACAAGACTATTCCTTCAGATGTGTAAGAGACCTCAAGACCAAGGAAGTAATGTAACTGTCCCAAGTCCTTGATCCCAAAAAGAGAATCTAAATGAGATTTAAGCTGTGAGATAGCTTCATTATCATCACCTGTCAGTATAATATCATCAACGTACACAGCAACAATACACATCTGATTTTCTGTCTTTTTATAGAACAGACTGTAATCATTTTTTGATTGAATAAAATCTTGTTCAAGTACTTCCTCAACCAGTTTAGCATGCCATTCTCTGGACGCCTGCTTTAATCCATAAATGGACTTCTTAAGACGACACACATAATTGTGTGGATTTGGAATGCCTTCAGGAACACGCATATACACTTCCTGTTTTAGTTGTCCATGTAAAAACGCGTTGTTAACATCTAACTGATGTAATTTCCAATGCCTGCTTGCAGCCAATGCTAAGATAATGCGGACTGTTCCCATCTTAACCACAAGAGAAAACGTTTCTTCATAGTCAACTCCAAACCTTTGATTATACCCTACTAAACGAGCCTTGCATCTCTCCAAACTCCCATCAGATTTTAGCTTAACCTTAAAGACCCATCGTGAACCAATGGCTTTCTTTCCAGGACGAAGAGGCACAAGTTCCCATGTGTGGTTATTATTGAGGGCATCAATTTCATTATGCATAGCCTTAAGCCAGAGAGGATTAGCTGCAGCCTCTTGATAAGATGTTGGCTCAGTAATAGTACATTTGTGAAAGATAGATGAAGGAGTTTGGACAAGATTACACCAGTGTTTAGGTGGTGCTAAATCATTAGCATCATTAGAATCAGCAAGATAACACTGATATGAAGAAAGATGGCCTGGTGGTTGGGGAATTCTACTGGACCTCCTTAAAGGTTGTGGTTGAGGGACACTAGTACTTAGATCATGAACCTGAGACATGTCAGCTTGATCTGATGAATTGTGGGACATGTCAGTTTGGTCTGATGAATTACCTTGATGTGTGGTTGCATGATTTGTATCAAATACTGGGTAATCATCAATTAAACCAGACACTGTGACAGAGGGAAGATATATGTCTGTAGGAAACAAAGTTGGCTTGGTTTGAGTATGAAAGGGAAAATGTGTTTCATGAAATATCACATCCCTGAAGACAAATAGTTGTTTGTCATTAAGACTCAGAACTTGATAACCTCTTTGAGTAACAGAGTATCCCAAAAACACACAAGCCACAACTCTTGAATCAAATTTAACTCTATGATCAGTACTAGTAGAAGCAAAACAGAGGCAGCCAAAACCTTTTAAATGATCCAAAGAAGAAGGTTTACCATGCAATCTGAAGAATGGAGTATCATTGTTGATACTCTGCAGTGGTACTCTATTAATGAGATATGCTGCACATAGAATACAGTCACTCCAAAATCTTGCTGGTACTTTAGATTGCAAATACAAAGCCCTTGCAGCTTCTAATAAGTGTCTGTGCTTACGCTCCACAACTCCATTTTGTTGTGGAGTGTGACTGCAGCTTGTTTGATGGACTATCCCTTTGTGCAGCAGTAAGTTTCTCATAAGACCCTGACACAACTCAGGAGCATTATCAGATCTTATCATCTGAACTTTCTTCTTAAACTAAGTCTCAACATATTCAAAAAAATCTGTCATAACTTGCACACAATCTGATCTGTGTTTCAAAAGGTGAATCCAGGTAAATCGACTGAAATCATCTACAATTGTTAAAAACTGATTGCAACCAGTATGAGATTTAACTTGATATGGTCCCCAAACATCAATATGTATTAGTTGAAAAGGTGATACAGATTTGATTGAACTATGAGTGAAAAGAGCCCTTGTTTTTCTAGACATAGGACAAATTTGACATATGAAACTATGAGATGAATTCTGTACATTAGCCAACTCTGGAATCTTTGTCAATCTTGGAAATGGTACATGTGCAAGTCTGAGATGCCAAACAGAGAGATCTTCCTTGATGGAAAGCAAACTGGACTTTACTGGTACTGAATTAAACAGATCTGCAGTGCTATATAAGCTGCCTTGGGTTCTACCAAGAAGAATTTGCTTCCCTTTCTGCAAATGGTCCTGTATAATGCAATTAGTATCATTGAAAACCAAAGAACAGTGTAAGTCCTTGCATAATCTTTGGACAGAGAGTAAATTGTAATGAAAAGCAGGAACATGCAGAACATTGTGTAGAATAAGATCATTTGTGATCTTAACAGATCCAGTGTGTGCTATAGGAACCTGTCTACCATCAGGTATTAGAATGAACTCATTTGGAGTAGTAACAGGTTTATAAGTGAGAAAAACACTGAGATCTGAGCAAATATGATCCGTGGCTCCACTGTCAATCAGCCAACCATTTTGAGATGGATTGTTGGCCAAGAGACATAGCTTACCAGCAAGCATGGCATGATCCTGAGTTTCTGCAGCAGTAGTAGAGTTAGGTTTATTAAGAAGTGCCATCAGCTGCTGGTATTGAGCCATGGAAATAGGAGGAGAACTGTCTGTGCTGTGATCAGTATTGCTGACAGACTGATTAAGAGTAGCAGCAACAGTTACTTTCTTGTCCTTGAACTTAAAATTGGGAGTATAACCATGGATCTTGAAGCATCTTTCCACACTATGACCAGATATCTTGCAGTGTGTGTAGAAATAATTGCCCTTCTTATTGTTGGAATTAGCAGATCCTGGATTAGGTTTTGAGTTCACAGGCCTCTTCTGTGTAGTGCTATCTGCAACAAATGCTAGAGTTTCTGTTTGAGAAGTGATTTGAGACAACGCTTGATGTCTCTCCTCCTGAGCAAATGTTCTGAAAGCATTAGATAAAGTAGGTGGAGGATGTTGCATCAATATATTTCCCCTGATAGAAGCAAACTTCTCATGAAGTTTCATCATGAACTGAAGAAGACGACGATCCTGTTGCTTCTGATGAAGCCTCTGATTCACATTACAAGTGCACTTGTTACAGATGCAGTAAGGATTTGGATCAACATCATTAAGAGCATCCCAAAGTGACCTGATTGCAGTGAAATAATCCGACACAGATTTAGAACCTTGAGTCAACTCAGACAGTTGTTGCTCAAGAGTAAAAGCTTGAGTCATGGAGGTAGAACCAAAGCGATCCTCCAAATCATCCCAAATGTCCTTAGCAATCTTGAAATACAAGACACTCTGTCCTTATCATCTGAACTTTCTTCTTAAACTAAGTCTCAACATATTCAAAAAAATCTGTCATAACTTGCACACAATCTGATCTGTGTTTCAAAAGGTGAATCCAGGTAAATCGACTGAAATCATCTACAATTGTTAAAAACTGATTGCAACCAGTATGAGATTTAACTTGATATGGTCCCCAAACATCAATATGTATTAGTTGAAAAGGTGATACAGATTTGATTGAACTATGAGTGAAAAGAGCCCTTGTTTTTCTAGACATAGGACAAATTTGACATATGAAACTATGAGATGAATTCTGTACATTAGCCAACTCTGGAATCTTTGTCAATCTTGGAAATGGTACATGTGCAAGTCTGAGATGCCAAACAGAGAGATCTTCCTTGATGGAAAGCAAACTGGACTTTACTGGTACTGAATTAAACAGATCTGCAGTGCTATATAAGCTGCCTTGGGTTCTACCAAGAAGAATTTGCTTCCCTTTCTGCAAATGGTCCTGTATAATGCAATTAGTATCATTGAAAACCAAAGAACAGTGTAAGTCCTTGCATAATCTTTGGACAGAGAGTAAATTGTAATGAAAAGCAGGAACATGCAGAACATTGTGTAGAATAAGATCATTTGTGATCTTAACAGATCCAGTGTGTGCTATAGGAACCTGTCTACCATCAGGTATTAGAATGAACTCATTTGGAGTAGTAACAGGTTTATAAGTGAGAAAAACACTGAGATCTGAGCAAATATGATCCGTGGCTCCACTGTCAATCAGCCAACCATTTTGAGATGGATTGTTGGCCAAGAGACATAGCTTACCAGCAAGCATGGCATGATCCTGAGTTTCTGCAGCAGTAGTAGAGTTAGGTTTATTAAGAAGTGCCATCAGCTGCTGGTATTGAGCCATGGAAATAGGAGGAGAACTGTCTGTGCTGTGATCAGTATTGCTGACAGACTGATTAAGAGTAGCAGCAACAGTTACTTTCTTGTCCTTGAACTTAAAATTGGGAGTATAACCATGGATCTTGAAGCATCTTTCCACACTATGACCAGATATCTTGCAGTGTGTGTAGAAATAATTGCCCTTCTTATTGTTGGAATTAGCAGATCCTGGATTAGGTTTTGAGTTCACAGGCCTCTTCTGTGTAGTGCTATCTGCAACAAATGCTAGAGTTTCTGTTTGAGAAGTGATTTGAGACAACGCTTGATGTCTCTCCTCCTGAGCAAATGTTCTGAAAGCATTAGATAAAGTAGGTGGAGGATGTTGCATCAATATATTTCCCCTGATAGAAGCAAACTTCTCATGAAGTTTCATCATGAACTGAAGAAGACGACGATCCTGTTGCTTCTGATGAAGCCTCTGATTCACATTACAAGTGCACTTGTTACAGATGCAGTAAGGATTTGGATCAACATCATTAAGAGCATCCCAAAGTGACCTGATTGCAGTGAAATAATCCGACACAGATTTAGAACCTTGAGTCAACTCAGACAGTTGTTGCTCAAGAGTAAAAGCTTGAGTCATGGAGGTAGAACCAAAGCGATCCTCCAAATCATCCCAAATGTCCTTAGCAATCTTGAAATACAAGACACTCTGTGCAATACTGTCATCTAAATTGTTAAGCAGCCAGGAACAAACTAAATCATTACACCGTTCCCAGGCTTTGTAATCAGCAGCAGTTACATCAGGTTTTACCACAGATCCATCAATAAACCTAGTTTATTCTTAGTAGATAAGGTAAGCAATATAGATCGCTTCCAATTGCTGAAACCAGTACCAGAAAACTTAACAGAAACAAGTTGTGCAGTATTAGTTTCAGAAGGATGAATGTAATACACACTAGCTGGATCTTGACAGCTCTGTGAATTACGATTCCACGCATTTCCAGTAGAAGCAGCCATTGAAAACCAGAATAAGAGAACAAGTACACAAATATGAACAGTAGAAACCCTAGATTATAGCAGAAACACAAGTATGGAGATGAAATGAAATCCTGTCCAGCAAATGCAAGTATGAAACACGATCACAATCAATAGACGAAGCAGAGCACAGAATCAGAGAAGAAAACACCTGAAAATTGAAGAAAATTCACCGGAGAAGATGACGGAGCGTGACGGAGAAAGATCGATAAGTGTAGTGGTTCTGATACCATATTAATTCTGATCATCTTCTACTTATGAACATCACAAATCATGTATACTAACTAAGCTAGCAATCAAGAACCAGAGAAAACTTTCATTTCTAGAGAGAGAAATTGTATTTACAAGTTATGAACAATTACAGTAATGCAACAGCTGTTATATAGAGTAGTGGTGAACAACAAACATTTCTAACTAACTCTGATGATGTGGCTCGTGATGACGTGGCTCACTCGATATATTCATATTATTCAACAGAGAATGAGTTGTTTCCTTATTAAATCAAGGCAGACCGGAAGCGAAATGGGGACGGCTATATATTAATTTGCAGGAAGCATATAAGGAGCAAAATTCAATATTAAAACAGAAGGCTAAGCTCAAATGGGACATGGAAGGTGATATCAATTCCAAGTTCTTTCGCAACTTGATAAAGCACAGGGGAGAAAGCCATATCTCAGAGAATTAAGCATAATGGATGTTGGTTTTATAATCCAACAGACATCAGGAAAATTTTCTTTGATCATTTCAATAACTTCTTCAACAATAAAAAGCAAGAAGTAGATTTTCAGCCAACAGGGGTGATAACTGCCAAATTACCAAATATCCTTCTAGCTGGTCTAATAAATTATAACTTGTATCAATTGAAGTAAAGTGCAATGGATTAAGCTTGCTTGCTCATAAGTTGAATTTGAGTTTATATATTTAAAGCTGAATTTCTAATACAATATGCAGAATCTGATACAGGATTTCAGGGATACATTAAAGATTATCTTGTTCTTATTCTGAGAATACAATTTCACTAACAAAATAACATAAATATCAAACACAAGATAATGGTTTCAAAAGAAAAATGAACTCCTTCCAAAACTTCACTCCATCTTCAAGGTATTGGCAACGTCGATGACAAACCTGTATCGAACATCAGACTTCAGAAGTCTCTCCATTGCAGTGTTCACATAGTCCATTGAAATAACTTCAACATCAGCTGTTATGTTGTGCTTCGCTGCAAAATCAAGCATTTCTTGTGTTTCCTTCAGTCCACCAATGTTAGAGCCAGCAAGAATCTTCCTCCCTGTCATACGTTACTTGCATTTAGTATTACAGACTACAGCTTAATTTTTTTCAAATTACGACTGACATAACAACATTTGTGCAGCTATTGATGAGTAAAACAGTTGGTTCAATTGCTCACCCATAAGCAAAGGAAACACTGGCACCTCAAGTGGCTTTTCAGGTCCACCAACCATGACAAGCTTTCCATTAGGCTTTAATAACCCAAGCAGTGGAGCAACAGCGTGAGTAGCAGATACAGTATCAATAATACCATCAAGTGAGCTCATCGCACCCTAAATGAATTCGATGAATAATAATTAGTAATTATTAAATCTTTAAAGCAAATCTCTCACAAAAATTTAAACTAAAAGGTTAATTTAAAATCAAAATAGACACCTGCAATTGTTCTGGATCACGACTTATCAAAAAGGAATCTGCACCGAGTTTTTCCAGTGCTTCCTTCTTTTTGCTTTCAGAAGTACTTATTACAGTAACATGAGCGCCAAAAGCTTTTGCCAACTTTACAGCCAGATGGCCTAGCCCACCTAAGCCTACAACACCAACCTTAGTGCCAGGCTTGTCGAGTGCAAAGTATTTGAGGGGACTATATGTGGTAATCCCAGCACATAGTAGAGGAGCACCAGAATCAAGTGGCAAATTCTCTGGCCAACGAACAATGAAGCGCTCATCTGCAACCATAGATTCAGAATATCCTCCGTGTGTCATGGTTCCATCAAAATATGGAGAACCATAAGTCAGTACTTGCTTTGCACAGTGATTCTCCAAATCATCACAGCAACTTTCACAAGAACCACAAGATCCAACTAAGCACCCTATTCCAACATTATCTCCAACCTTAACCTTCTCAACTTTGCTCCCGACTTCAGTTACCACACCAACAATTTCATGCCTGTATCAATTATATCACTTATCAGTAAATAAGATCATGAGATTTTTCAGGATTGTCGTCTATAATATATAACAATTAGCATCTGGGTGTGATAATTTATGATGAACAGGGGCGAAGCTTTAATTAGACCGCAGGGGCCGTGGCCACACACAAACAACATGAGTTATAGTTACTATAAACAAAAGTTGATTACAGAGTATCTTTCAAATTCTTGTATTAGAAACAAATGAATTAAATAAAAGGTATTATAAAAGTATTAGTTAAAAGCCAAAACATTATTGATCTTGTCGTCCTAGGGTCCAGGTCCCTGGCAGCCGTATGCCAGGGACCGATTAAACAGCACACGCTTTCTGGCTCGTTGGATGCATATCCAGCAGCCAGGATCGTACTAAAACTTTAATATGTCCAGCGCTTTTTTAGCGCTGGACGGGGATTCCCACGTCCAGCGCTGCGCTGGACATAGGAATCCCCGTCCAGCGCTAAAAAAGCGCTGGACATATTAAAGTTTTAGTACGATCCTGGCCGCCGGATATGCATCCAACGGCTCAGAAACCGTGTGCCGTTTAACTCGTCCACAGCAATCGATTGCTGTGGACCTGAACCCGTCGTCCTAAATGAACATCTCAAACTCCGACCAAGAAGTCTTGGGTGATTTAATAATGAAATGAAATGAAATAAGAGAAGAACAAGTAGTTACCCTGGAACAACAGGGTAGCTTGTGATTCCCCATTCATTCTTGATCATGTGAAGATCGGAATGACAAATTCCGCAGTACAACACTTTCAACCTCACATCCTTCTCCCCTGTCTCCCTGCACAATAAATAAATGTTAAAATTATACTCCGCAAGTATTCACTCCGTCCTCCTCAATTGTTTACATCGGAGGACAGGGACTTGACAACTGTAAAGAAACGAGAGAGAAAGAGGGAGTATGTAACTAAAGATAATATACCTTCTTGAAAATTTGAAGGGAGAAAGAAGTCCAGAAGTGTCCCTGGCAGCCCAGCCAAAAGCCTTGACAGGGTGTTCAGTTTCGGATGATTTGGCCATTTCCAAACAAATAGATGAGAGTATGAAATGATATAGAAGAGATATGGGTGTATATGATGGGTAAAACAGAGAGGGTGAGAGGGGATTTATATAGTAAAGCGGATGACTATGGTTTTGAAAATGAGCGTGTACCAGAAACTTCCATAGTGACGCAGGCGGTGATGCCTATTGCCTGGCCTCGAGGACAGACAAAAAGGAACTTGAGTTCTGTACAATGTTTTTGTTGTAGTATCTTCTTCTGTTACAATATTTTCAACGTTGGACTGACCGTTTTTGTGAGTGACATGTATAACTTGTTTTAGTCCACTGTCCATACCTCTTCTTTTGACAATCCAGGATCAGTAAGCCTGAGATAGGACGGATGACTATCATATTGGGTAGAATTTTGTGTAACATTTCAACATGTTGCGTTTACATTAATCATATAAAATTTATAAAACAATTTATTATATAATTATTTTTAAAAATAAATTTACGAATTGGTTAGGTAAAATCTAATTCATTTATTTTTATCATAAAAGTTTTAAATCATGAATATTTGGATGTATTTAAAAAATATAATGAAATTTTAAATAATTAAATAAATTGTTCATTATCAATAAAAGTGTCGTAATATAATGATCAATGTCATTATCTATCTGTATCCACATCTGTATTTTTATATTATAAAACGAAAATCATCGGACACTCTCAAATTGTCAGAATTATTTATTTTTTCTATTTCCACTAATTTAAATATTAAAAATTATATTTACCTTTCTTATAACCTTTCTTTAATAGCAGGGAAGAAAAAGGATATTTATTCCGAGATAATATTATTATTTTCAGATATTTTTAATCAGTTTTAAGAAGGGTGTTACTACGTTGGAAACATCTTTAAGAAAAAAACCAGAAACTAAAATAAAAAAAAATTCTAAATCACATACATATTGATCATTGCGAGAACAAATATTTCAAAGTTTCTATTTTGCGTTATGTTTCCATTTGATCTCTTACACACAAATATACATAGACAGTCTTATTTTCCTACTCCTCCCTCCGTGCCAGCGAATTATATACTTTCACTGTTTGCACGCATTTCAAGACTTTATATAATAAAGTTTGATAATGTTTTTTTAAAATTTCCTTTTCTGAATAAGAGTTTAAATATTAAATTTTTATTCAGAAAAAAAATTAATGTAAAAATTTATTAAGAAACTATACTTTAAAAGAGTGTAAAAAAGCGTGTCAAAAATAACATATAGAATTGAATGAGACGGAGGGAGTACAAAACCACTTATTCTACAAATTACAAACCAATCTTAAATATCTCTAAATCCTAAAACAAATATCATTAATTTCTGTAACAACCCCATCTCCATCCCCATCTTGACCAACCCCACCTCCGTTTCTGCCTCCACCTCCACCTCCTTCGGCTCCGCTTCCGCCGTCACCTCCATCATCACCACCTCAACCTCCATGTCGCATGCCCCCTCCTAACCCACCATCTCTGTGTCCACCTTTCTCTAACAACCTCATCTCCACCTCCATCTTCACCAAAAACCCACCTCCGCCTCTGGTTCCACCTCGACCTCATTTAGATTTGGTTCTGTCATTACCTTCGTCATCACAACCTCCACCTCCATATTGCTTGCCCCCTCCATAACCACCACCTCCATACCCACATCCATTATTTCTATCACCACCTAATCCACCCCATCTCTACCGTTCCCTCCATCTCCGTCTCCCCTTCAAACTCCAGCCTCACCTTTGTCGCTTGAAATCACAGTCCCATCCCGTTGTCCCTGTCACCAAGTTCTATTATATTCTCATTTTTTAATCAATTTATAAAATGATAATCACTAACTGTATGTGGTAATTCTTAGGATCACTATTAATCTAAGAATCTAGCTAGGTTGAATTTGTAATTTGTAATCTAATTTGTTTTGTATTTGAATATTTACATATTTATATCTATTATAACCGTGTGTTGGTCTATATGCTATATGTATTAAATATGTTGAAAGTTAAAAATGCTGGTAAAATGATGTCAATACTCTTTAATACATTATGAAATTAATATGATAATAAATATCAGTAAATGTAGTTTGATATTTTCTCTCTATATAATTTTATATGACTTTAGTGTGAAAACGGATGCCAGCCCAATAAAATATTAATATAGAAATATTGATTATGTCAAAAAAAAAATATAGTTTAAATTCAAAAGTCATTATACATGCTATATATGTTGAGTGTTAAATAAGCATGATTATGTGACATATTGTAATAATTTAAATCATTTTTATTTTATTTTTTAGGGTCACAGTATTTATAAATTTTTAAAATAAAATCTTTATTGTTTATCTTCTAATTTATTGGGATAGAAATCTTTATAGAAGACTTCACCAATTTCCTTTTGAATGTAATACTTTGCACAAAATTAAAAAAAAAATACTTATATAAGACAAAGTGCTTTTTTCATAAATATCCAAGCTTAAAAGAATTTTTGCAAATATACTGTCACTTTTAAAAACAAACTGCAAAAGTACTATATGTTTCGGAAAACTGTTAACCCATATAACAAATTTTTGCAACCATATCTGCAACTGCTAACCCATATAACAAACCATGAATGCAACTTTGAAAAAATATGTTGAAAATTGCATTTGATTGCCTAATAAATTGCAAGTAGTTGCAAATGGCTAAAACGAGTACCTTTGCAGGGCCAATACTAATATCACAAAAGAAACCTTGAAATGAACTAAAAGCCATACATATATAGGCAATTGCTCAAATATAAACCACTAAAATGGAAACCAAGAGAAACTATACCTAAATGACCTCACACACCCCCCATATGTCATCACCCACTTAGGACCCACCCTCCTCCCCACTCAATCCACCCTGGGCCCGCTAGGGCCTCGCCAAGGCTCCTCACAGGCGCTGGACAGGCTCTAGACAGTCTTAAAGAGCCAAACCTTGGCTCCACCATGGTCCCACTAGGCCCCGACACGGCCCTATTAGGCCCCATTTAGACCCCGTCTAGGCCCATCTCAGGGTCCATCCCCGATCCCAAAACCTGCATCATTCTACTTAATCGCATTGATTTCTTTTTAGTGTCTATTCTAGTAGTTTTAATTAGAGTGGGACCCTACATATATATATAGGGTCCTACTCCAATGGAAACTACCAGAATGGAAACTAAATAGAAACCAATGCGATTAAGTAGAATGATGCGGGTTTTGGGACCGGAGATGGACTCCGAGATGGGCCTAGACAGGGTCTAAGTTTGGCTGGGTCGGGGCCTAGTGGGACCATGGTGGGGCCAAGGTTTGGCTCTTTAAGACTGTCTGGAGCCTGTTCAGGGCCTGTGAGGAGCCTTGGCGAGGCCCTAACGGGCCCGGGGTGGATTGAGTGGGGGTGAGGGTGGGCCCTAGATGGGTTATGATATATAGGGGGTGGGTGATGACATATAGGGGGTGGGTGAGGTCATTTAGGTATTGTTTCTCTTGATTTCCATTTTAGGTTTTTAGTGATTTCCATTTGACCAATTGCCTATATATTTGTACAACAGATGACAACTCAACTTGTTTCTGAATATGTGTCAACTTGATTCAGAATAAATCAATCTGGATTACTCTCTGATAAAAAGTTTAAGTAAATAATAGATAGTTTAGGTGGAATCGGATCAAGAATGTCAAGTAGATCATAAATTGATCCCAAATTATGAAAGCAATAGTGCTATTATTAAAATTATGAAAACTTTGTTACTAATTAATGGATCCAAATGAAGAATCCAAGTGCAACAGATGATTAAGGCAGGGGGATCCAATGTCCCCCTTCTTATTAGCTTTTAACCCGTGCGAAACACGGGCGGGTATATATATCTCGTAATTTATTATTTTTAATTTAAATTTTAACATTATTTTATTACTATATTAATATTAATAAATTGAATTTTAATTAAAAAATGATTATATTTTCTCACGAAAATTTAGTTTTTATAATTTATTATCTATATATAAATATTGGTTTGTTATTAATATATGATAATTTATTATTCAATTAATTTTAAATCATATTTTTCATATTTCGCATATCTTAACATATTAGAGTTTGAAAAGGTTATGTAATGGTTCGCGTTTATATTGAAATAGAACACGTTAGAATTTTAAAGAGTTTAATGAAGGTTTTTATTAAAAAAAGATATTCAAAATTATATATTTATGATTTTAATTTTAACATCATTATAATTTTTTTATGGAATATTATATGATAATGTATTGTCATGAGTGTTTTTAATATTTGAAACTATTTTTATGAAATATTATATAATAATGTATTGTCATGAGTGTTTTTAGTATTTGAAACTGTTAAACAATGTAAGACTAATAGACTCCACAACATGTAGACTTTTAGTTCCAAAAGGTGAGTACCAAACCAAAAAACGTGAACAAAAAGTAGGATTACAAATTATACCCACATTGACTTATTATAGTATAGTATAGATAATGGCAGATATCTTCAATCTAATGATAGAAAGAGCGAGGCTACTAGGACTTATTAAAGGAATTTAAATAAAAGAAGGATTAGAGGAACTCAAACATTTTTAATTTATGGATGACACAATCATTATGTTGGATCAAGATGTGGAGATCCTAACAAAATTACAGAAGAATTAGAGAGCTTCACTGTGACAATCAATCCGCTCTTCATATTGCACATAGTCTGACCGGTTTTTCACGAGCGTACCAAACACATAGACATTTATTGTCATTTTATCCGAGATAAGGTACTCGAGGGCTTACTTAACCTTAGTTATCCACCAACTCAGAACAACATGCAGATGTGCTTAGTAAGATGATTTCTTTTTCATAATTTATATTTTTATCACAACAAAATTTTACTTTTAAACATATTAATATTATAGTGTTGGGCTCCTTGGAGACTATTTTATTTGGAGTATTTGAAAACCTTATCCATCACCCTTAGATTAAAACATAAATGAACGTTGGATATCAAAGACATGTGGATAACAATTATATTTTCAAGATAACTATTTCGAATATTCTACTGTCTAGATATTCTACATACAAAAGCACAACCCCACTTGATGCAGCATTAAACTTACAGTTACAAGTCAATTGTCATTCTAAAATCTCTCCTCTAAACCAAATCAACAATGGAGATAAACATGTCGCCGCAGCATAAGGGAAGAATTATGAGAAAAGGGTTGCAAGACTATATACGGATTGCACATTGTTGGGAAACAAGGACGATGAGTTCAGGTATGTTTACAAGATTCACACATGTGATTAATTAATCGTGTAAAGCTATGAATGTTCTTCTATTTTCTTGTTTATAAGTCGACTGAATATTTGATGCCATTTGCAGAAGAACTAGAACAAATAAAAACTAGAGCGATAGCACTACAAGAAAAGCGGTTATTTTCGACCTGTTATTTTCGACCGGCGGCTATTTTCGACCGTAAACGGTCGAAAATAATTATTTCGACCAAACTCGGTCGAAAATACGTCCGGTCGAATTTAATTGGTCGAAAATAGACATAAATTCGACCATTTTTTTAGTTGGTCGAAAAATTTGATGGCAAAATAAAGGGGGGAAAGTTCCCGCCCAAAAAATTTCAACTAATTTCGACTATTTTTGGTCGAAATTATTAATTTCAACCAAAAAAGGTCGAAATTAATAATTTCGACCAAATATGGTCGAATTTATTTTGACCACAAAATTGAGGGGGAAAGTTCCCGCCCAAAAATTTTGAGCGGGAAAATTGCCGCCTAATTATGTTCAAAAAAATTTGAACTAATTTCGACCATTTCTGGTCGAAATTATTATTTTCGACCATTTCCGGTCGAATTTATTATTTTCGATCATTTCTGGTCGAATTTAACAATTTCGACCTTTCTGGTCGAATTTAATAATTTCCACCAGAAATGGTCGAAATTATTAAATCGGCCAAATATTATTGAAATTATATTTTTTTTATAAAATCACAAATCTTGTTAGTTTAATACAAATTCTTGCATAGATCAACATAAAAATTAAAACAAACATGAATATCTTTATAATTATGTGTTGTCATAAATTTTATAATCACAAATCATATTAATTTAATATATTTTGAAATTTTAGAGATATGACTAAAGTTAATCAATCTTAACATCTGTAAGGTTGGATCATCGATAAATATTTTAAAAAAAAATTCAAACTACCAAATCACGAGTATACACGATTTAGATATAATAGTTAAATAATCAGTTGACTGTTAAAATCTCAAATCATATAAATTTAATATTTGTTGAAAATTTAAGAATATGATTAAAATATATCGATCTTAACATCCATAAGGTTGGATCATTGATAATTATTTTTTTTAAAATCAAATTAACAAACCAGGAGTATACAATATTTGGATGTAATAGTCAAATTATCAATCGATTGTCCAAATCTCAAATCATATAAATCATATATCGATATTAACATCTATAAGATTGGATCATCGATAATTATTTTTTAAAAAATAAAACTACCAAAATAGGATTATACACTATAGATGTATTAGTAAAATTATTAGTTGACTGTTAAAATTTCAAATTATATTTGTTTAATATTTTGTGAGTTTTAGGAATATGACTAAAATAGATCGATCTTAACATCTATAAGGTTGGATCATTGAGAATTATTTTTAAAAAATTCAAATTAACAAATTAGGAGTATACAAGATTTAGATGTACTAGCCAAATTATCAGTTGGCTGTTAAAATATCAAATTATATAAATTTAATATTTATTAAAATTTTAATAATATAACTAAAATATTTATTAATATCAAATTATATTAATATTAATTTATATAAGATTGTTTTATCGATAATTATTTTTAAATAATTCAAAATAACAACCGGGAAATAACACTAGTTAGAAGTATTATATGAATCAAACTTAATAATTTTCTAAAATTTTAATAATACCACTAAAATATATTAAATCCAAAAAGTTTGGATACAAGCTTAAATATTAAAAACAAAAACTTATTAACCAGTTTTTGTCATCTGTTCATTGTATAAAAAGGTTAACTTAAACTCTCAATGAGCTCCCCACATATCTTTTCTTCAGTGTCGCCCGCAACAATTCATACATACAAGCTATTCACGCCCGACCGCCCGAGGTACCCCTTCTCTCTCTCTTCCTCCATATAATCTATCTGCAGCTATATTTTTAAAACTCTTCCCGGTTCATCTCTCCCAAAATGAACGTGGTTCAGTTACCGTCGCTGTGGAGCTAATGGACTTTTTATCTTGTTCATGGAGCAGGTCTTCTGTATAGTCTCTAAAAATCCTCAAAGCTAACACAGTCACCAACGACTTTGTCGACTCCTCCGGCACCGTTTTGGTGAATATCTCTGGCGCCGATGATGAAGAGGCCCCTGTTTCCGACAACCCCTTTTCGTTTGCCGATACCTTACATATACATACATAAATTTATATGTATGTTCAAGTTTATTGTAGATACAAACAAACTTATTTATGGGTTTGAGTTGAGTTTAGTTTATGCTTTGTTTTGTTTGATATATGCTTTGTTTTAAACTTCTTTGGATTTCTTATGTATAAGTAATTCTGGTGTTCTTCAAGAATCATGTTACTATTGTTACCTTAGAATTAAAGAGATTGTTTGTTGGTTTTATGTCTTAATTTCTCATTCATGCTGCATTGTGCAACAGTCTGCTGTATTTTTTTTTAAAATGTGGTATGTTAAATTCGACCGGATTTGGTCGAATTTAGCATGTATAAATTCGACCAATTTCAGTCGAAATTATACTTTTTGGGCGGCAAATTTGAATTTTTTTGAATTTTTGAAATTTTCAAATTTCGGTCGAATTTATAATTTCGACCATATTTGGTCGAAATTAATTTCGACCATATTTGGTCGAAATTAAATATTTTCGACCGGGTTTTTAATTTCGACTAGCTTATATTCGACCAACTTTTTCCGGTCGAAAATAGCTATTTTCGACCAGATTTTGACGGTCGAAAAGTCATCGTGAAAGAAGCGGGAAACAAATAAAGAACACGACCAATAACAGCATAACATGAGAACATTTCTCGGGATAAAGAAAGTGTAAAAGAAAGGCTAAATGAACTAACTGCAATCCGAAATTGCCATCCTCACATAACTGACCATTACAAGACAAATATACTATATACAAATAATACATACGGAACTAGTTGTATACCATAGAACGTTTGATTTTTAAAAAATTAAAAAATGACCGCTGTTGGATTGTATTGCAAGGGAGGGCCAAGATTATGGACTCTAATACTCCAAGTAAATATGATCTCTATGTATTATTAATTCGTTGTCCGCTCAAGTGTTAAAAAGCTCAATTGTTAAAAAGTCCTCTCCGCCTAGAACCGCTTTTCGTAACACTTTGTCCTCGACTCGAATAACTTGAATTGATTCTTTTTGTTCTTCTGTCGGAATAAGGTGCCTGAAAACGAATACGAGTTATTTTAGTTCTAGTGAGAATGGAAGTGTGTTTCTTACATTGATACTGAGCACTCAGCAGACAGCAATAGCATGCATCAGCATCACTGTTCACGTGTAACGTGTTACAACTTCCAGCATGCAACTCAGTTGACAAGAAGGAAGGGACAAATCGGAAAAGACGAATACATGTGAATAACATGTATGGAATTTTCATATTTTTAATTTTTTATATTACATCAAAATAGAAACTCTAAGAATATTAAAGCAATCTGAAATAATTATTTCAAAACGAGTTAAAAGTAATAATTATTCTATACACCTGGACTTGATAGAGACTATAGTATTCCAACTGTTGTGGGATGGGAGAGACTGCTTAATGTGAATACCAAGTCGGCCATATATTTAAGTTTTTCTGATATTGCTTATTATGTTTTCTTCTATCAGCTATTTAATTTTTGGATTTTTAATTTCAAAGAGGATGTGTTTGATATTATTTTATAATTCTAATTTTACAAAATATATAGTATGATATCTAAAAAATTGAAAAAAGTAAATGTTTATCCTTCACATATTTAAACCTTTTTTTTGTATTAATTTTATCATAAATTAAATAATTTATGAATGACGACAATTCCCTAAAAAAGAAAAAGAAGAGAACACAATTCACATGTGGGTGGGCCTAAAATAACGGGCCCATATCAACTCGAAGCTGCCAAGTGCGTGTAACACACAACACAAACTCTATATATGTACAGGCTTCTGCATTCTGCAATAACACAAAGTGTGATTTATCTCGTACAACTTTGAAGCCACAAAAATAATTCGTGTTCCAGAAATGGCAAAGTCACCGGAAACAGAACATCCCGTCAAGGCTTTTGGCTGGGCCGCTACCGATACCTCCGGCCATCTCGCTCCGCTCAAATTTTCAAGAAGGTGCACATCATTTTTTTCACCAATTTATCTTATTTTTTTATCGAGATATATCTGTATCAAGACATTTGTACACAACTTACAACCGACCCTCGAATTTATGAACCTTAATCGAAATCAATTTTATGTCCTAACTTTTATATATGCGGCAAGCCTGTTAATCTCGAAATAAATTTCGGTGCAAGTCTTGTCTGTCTATATTTCGGTACATACAGAGTTTTCTACAGGCAAATTTCTGTGTGTTTTGTGGGTGGTGCAGAGAAACAGGTGAGAAGGATGTGAGGTTCAAAGTGTTGTACTGCGGGGTTTGTCATTCAGATCTTCACATGATCAAAAACGAATGGGGCATGACCAGATATCCTATTGTTCCTGGGTAACTTCTCGCATCTATAATTTATCATCTTTTCGTATGTGTTTATGTCTTTATATTGTGCACAGATCTGGTCTTGAACCACCGAAATATATGTGAAATCCTCCTTCAGAAAATTTTATCTTGAATGATGCATTCTCATTAAATATTCATGAGATTTTACATAGTCCTGGAATAATTTTAATTTCGTTATTTGCTCAAGGGAAAAGCCGGTATCGTTTTGTTATGTAAATTTAGCCCGGGGAAAAATGTTGTACTGTTTTAAATATATTATGAAGTTTGTTTTCTTGTCCGAAAGTGCTCATATCACACTTCGATAAAAATTATGTATTTGTCTTTTACACGAGTGACTCGTGTATGAATAGATATGATACGTAAGGAACCTCTTGTATACAGAGGCTGTTCTATAAGTTTCTCGCTTGGTAGCGCAGTTGCCGGTGATTTTTTAAAACTAGTGTCATCAAGGTAATTTGCGTAAATTTTACTGCTTTAGTCTGATTTCAGTGAAAAATAAATTTTGGTATTTGATGATAGTGTTTGAATGTAATTGATGAAACATACATTTCAAGAACTGAATATCTTGAATTACTCTCTCTCACAGATGAATAGATGATGGATTGGCTATAAAATTAATTTGTGTGTAAAAGTAGTTCTAATGTTATTTAATTCTCAAACCATTCGTAAGAATGTGGGACAATACTTGTATCAAACAGGGCAGGATCGTTAGCAACTACAACTATGTAATATCTTGAATTACATGTATTGATGCGTAAATTATTTCAACAGGCATGAGCTTGTAGGAGTGGTAACAGAAGTGGGGAGCAAAGTGGAAAAAGTCAAGGTTGGAGATAATGTTGGAGTAGGGGTTTTGGTTGGATCTTGCCGTTCATGTGATAGTTGCAGTGGTGATTCAGAAAACTACTGTCCGAAAATGATACAGACCTACAATTCTCCCTCTGTTGATGGAAGTATAACCTATGGAGGCTATTCCGAATCAATGGTTGCAGATGAACATTTTGTTGTTCGTTGGCCTGAAAATTTGCCACTTGATTCTGGTGCTCCCCTGCTCTGTGCTGGGATCACAACTTATAGTCCCCTTAAACACTTTGGACTAGACAAGCCTGGTATTAAACTCGGAATTGTAGGTTTAGGTGGGCTTGGGCACGTAGCTGTTAAGCTTGCAAAAGCTTTTGGTGCTCATGTAACAGTTATAAGTACTTCTGAAGGCAAGAAGAAGGAAGCTCTGGAGAAACTTGGTGCTGATTCTTTTTTGGTTAGCCGTGATCCCGAGCAGTTGAAGGTAGCCATATATGATCATATAAACCTTAACTAATTAAGCTTTGTGACACTACCTTTCATTTATTTTTCTTGATTTTATCAAATTCTCGTCATGTAATGATCAAATTCATGTAGGGTGCAATGGGATCAATGGATGGTATTTTAGATACTGTTTCTGCAAATCACCCTGTGGTACCTTTGCTTGGGCTACTGAAGACTGATGGAAAACTTATTATGGTTGGTTTACCAGATAAGCCTATGGAGGTGCCAGCATTTCCTTTAGTTCTTGGTGAGTATTGTAACAAACTTTAAAAATGACAGGCAAATTAATACTATATTTACTATATATTACACAAACCAGATTTTAAAATTCAACTGTATTGTGTGAATGAAATTTGATAGGGAGAAAGACTCTATCTGGGAGTGCTATCGGTGGATTGAAGGAAACTCAAGAAATGCTTGATTTTGCAGCAAAGCACAACATCACGGCTGATGTTGAGGTTATCCCAGTGGACTATGTGAACACTGCAATGGAGAGACTTATGAAATCGGATGTCCGTTATAGGTTTGTCATTGACATTGGGAATACATTGAAGTCTGAATGAATAGTACTTTGTTTGTGTTAAAGATTTATCATTCCTTGCAATTTTTTATTTGTGTTGCGGCGCTGATGTATTTTTCAAAATTAGAACTGTAATGGCTACATTTCTACAAATAAATGGCTGTTTTCTAATCTCTCTATGTATTCTAGTAAGTAGTAACGCTCTATGTTTTTCAGTAATTTGTAAAAATTGATCAGATACAAGTACACCAGAGGGATTGAGTACCGAGTTTGACGATTGCAACTCGCTGTGAGCAGCTGTCACGGTAGAGATACTTAGGGCTGTACATTCAATCCGCTCAACCGCATCAACCGCAACAACCACCCGCAACCGATCCGTGTATTATGGATAACCGCACAATGTGGACGGTCGCGGATGGATTTTTTATAACCATTAATTTGCGGTTTGGTTGCGGATTCATTTTTTTTAAAATCGCAAAAAACCAACCGCAACCGCCAACCGCACATTATATAAATTTAAATATATTTATTATATATGTTTATATATTTACATATAGATATTCACATAAATAAAAAAAATTACTAAATTAATGAAATTTGGACTCTTTCAGCAAGGCCCAATATAAATTAGTCAATGTGTCCATGACTGTAATTTATTTCATGTTCCAAATGGAAACTTATATCAGAGTGTATGATAGAACTTCTTTGTCTAACTATTTTAGCGGTTGAACCGCAACTCAAACCGCAACCAACCGCAATTACGTGGGTGGATTTGGTTGATTTTTTTTAACCAACGGTTTGGTCGCGGTTTGAGATTTTAGAAAACCGCAAGTTGCGGTTTGGTTCGGTTATTACCCTCCAACCGAACCAATCCGAACCGCGTACAGGCCGTCTCAGATACTCCATGATTATTCTGGTCCTTAATGACATCTAATGAAATACTCCCTCCGTTTCATAATTATGCATTAAATGACCATAACATGTGGAGTGACTCTTTTGTATGTATTATTTTTTACTTTTTATATTTTAAGGCGGGATGACAATTAGTACCGAATCGATGAATACCCTATCCGTACCGATTCAATTGGATTTTACTAACCGAATATTTCGAGTTTGGGTTTGATTTATTAAACACAAACTATTTTTGGGTCGGGCTTCGGTTATGGCATACCGTTTCCAACCCGACCCGAAAACCTAAAACTCATTATTTTTTGACCCGAACCCGACCTAAAACTTGTATTATTATTATAAATAATATTTTTATATATACATGTAATGTCCCGCAATTTAAAGTTTTATCGGTAGAACATATAACATACTACTACCTCCATCCCTTTTTACTTGTCACTTTGACTTTTTGCACGCAACTTGAGGTGATTAAAGAACATACTTCTACTTATTATTTTTAAAATTTTCTTTTTATAAATTAAAGTTTATAGTTTATATTTTTATTCACAAAAAGAAAAATTTAAAAATAATAAGCGGAATTATGTTTTTTACTCACCTCAAGTTACGTGCAAAAAGTCAAAGTGACAAGTAAAAAGGGACGGAGGTAGTATATTACTAATAATAGTACTAAAAAGGACTTATATTTTATACAAACTATTGCATTAAAGTCTAACATTATTGAACTATTATCATTAAACATATTTTTAGCACTAGGGTTTGAAATAAGTATAATATTGGCCAAGATTTTCCACGCTCAGAATGCTGATCCATTGCCTTCTATGATCTCTAATTCAATCCCAACAATTTCAACATCGTTAGACCCAGGAGCCTTTTAGCTTGAATCAGATTTTAATAATCTCTCACTACAGTTTGTGAAAATCAAGGTGCAATTTGGTAGAGATCCACCAACCCGAATCCTAACAAAATAACAGGTTCGAGTTTGGGTTTAATGATTCGGGATTTTCCTGGTTCGAGTTCCGCAAAAATCTGTGGTGATGGCTGCTTTCCGGAATTTGTCATAGAAGGTGGTGGTGATGAATGTAGGGGTGACTGAGATTGTAAACTAGGGTTCGTGGTTGCAAATAATACTACGATGTTCTCAGCAAATCTCTCGCTCTCAAGAATTTAGAATACCTATAATGTGCCTACGTACCCTTGTTTATAGGGTATTAAGTCATATGTATAAAGTTCTTGTCACTTAAGAAACCTATTAGGATTCGATTTTCCATTTAACTACCTTCTTGGAAGGAGGCTTAGTCATGAGCCTCGAACCGTGTCGGTCAGCCCCGGGCTTCTCAAATCACATTTGGACTTGGATTCTCCAAACTCAACGAAATCGCCACTCCATGACTGAACCTAAATGCCAAGTTGCGCCCCTCCTTCGTGATGAGGACAACCTACCAGACTCTAGAGTGGCCTTCCAGAAAATGCTTTCAATATGATCATACAAACTCCTTGGTGAAGACAACCCACCAAATACAAAAGTAAGGTTCTCTCCAAACTGACCCCAATACTCTTAAATGAGGTTGGTTCATACAAAATTTGACCTTCTAACCTTGACGACATAACCGATCTGCACCCAAAGCATCCCCCGAGCATAAAATGGCTTCTCACACCCTACAAGTCTTCATATAAATAATTTATTCATTTGGCTATGAAATCCCAATCTCTTCCTCCAACTGGGATGCACCAAGATGGAGGCATTCCTTGGTGCACCCACCATGTTAGGCATTCCCAACGACACTCAACCCATTCCTGGCCTCCTCAGTGGTCCATAGCATCTTTGGTCTTGATGTGAGCCCAGCTCATAGGTTTAGGGCATGTTAAATGTTGGATATAACACCAAAAATTTTGTGCGATGGTCATGAAGTTCTATGGATCAAAAAGTTTAAAAGAAAATGAAAAGGAAATTTTAAATGTTGGAAAACTAAACATAGCACTTTAAAAGATTGTAGAGCATTTGCCGAAAAGCAGTTACTGAAAGATGTTGGAAACATTACCCGAGGATATGAATCTGTTTCAAAATGCAAATACACAACTCCGGAACCAAGGCCTGTTCCAGCCAGTGGTGGGGTGGTGGGAAATTGTTGGACAACTCTGGAAAGAGTAAACAACACGGGGGCAACTTAGTAGCAACTGCAAGTGATTGTGGAGATGTTGCAGGGAAGGGAAAAAACATAGCTAGGGCTACAGATGTTAATAGTGGAATTCAGATGTTTTGCCTGCCTTTGTACTATTTGTGCGGAGGTCTTCAAGCTACCTTCTTGGGGTGTAACCCATTCAGTAATGGAATGATGTGAATCAGCCTGACTTGAAATGCATCTCAAGAATCAAATTCAAAGAAAGAGAGCAATTTGTAGAGTTGCTCACGCCTTGTTGTGTTTGTTTAGACCAGTATTTTTTCGTTAAGCTATAACAGTTAATGTGCTAATCTTTGCATTCCTTGCGGTTAGGTATTGCATTCATTAATAATTTTAATCTAGATAAAACAAATCATTCATATATTAAGATCAAAGATAAATAATCCTAAACATTCGATAAGATCAAAGATTGATATTCCTAAACATTAAACTGCCCAAAGCTTCTCTAAACACATGAATGTTTATACAGAAATGTAACTAACAGAAGTTGGTAAAAAAATGAGAAACAGAATGGCAAGATCAAGTTCGCAACTCGAATTCGCTTACATAAAGTAAGCCTGTGACCATTGTCCAGGGTAGTACGAACCATGGTAATTCGGATAGGCTGCATTAAACCTTGAACCAGCTCCTAGTATAATCGGAAAGTTCTTGTGCCTCCCAGATTGAACATCTCCCCAGTAATATGCTTTTCTAGGCGGCACATAAGCTTCAGGTCTATGATCTTTGAAAGCGTCACGTTTTCTGTAATGATCTACACCAACTTCTTCTGCTTCATCATCATCACAAGAACATTCTTTCACTTTTTTGCCATGCCCTTCCTTTCTTTGATCATGATCTCTACACATTTTCTGTTTTACTTGACAATTTGCACCGATATCTTCTCCTTCATCGTGGTCAGAGCAGCTAGAATAGTCATTTTCTTTTCTGCCACGAATTTCCTTCACTTGATCATCATCTTCCAATCTTTCTTTCTTATAGTAGACAAGTTGCGCATTTACAGAATTTCTCTGAAATATCTTGCTGAATTTCACAATATATATATTGCCTTTAATCCTTACCATCTTATTCTATAGATCTACATCAACATCCACAATTCCTAAAAATTTATAAATTAGTGAATATATATTAGTAGATGAATATAAAAAATCACAGCGCAACTTGTTGTTAAGATTTTATAAGATGATGGACAATAAAAAAACGGATTAATAACAAAATTACCATTGAATTGAAGTAAGAGGCCGTTTGGAAACTTGTATTTCATTTCAAATGTTGGAATTCAAATGACAGGATTTGAGTTGTCATTTCAAATTCTCATACTAGTATTTGAGTGTCTGGATTTCAAATGAAATCCAAATCCAAACTCCCAAACAGGTTATTTGATCAAATCCAGAATTTGAAAATAAATCCATGTTCCGAAACAGGCCATAAATGTTTCTTCAGTTTCTCTATGCATGGCTCGCAATGGAGTTTATTTGCTTCGAGAACAAAAGTCTGAAACATAGAAAACAATGTGGAGGATCACAGAGAGGAAGAATATGAATTATATAAAAAAAATCTTGGATCGATGAATACTTGAAATTGGTTCAATTAACTCATTCTGATGTGTCTCAGTTAGTTTTTCCGATTCATTTACTTTAGTTGGTTAATTTTATTAATTCTAGTGTTTCTCAACCAGTTTTGCCGATTCATTTACTTTTTAAATGTGCGACCGGATACGATTTTTTTAATTCCCGTAACATTACTAAAGTTGATACGGAAAAGTTGAAGTAGTTGAGAAATATCTCAACCGCCCAGACACACCCCTTTAAGCTCAAATATGACGCTGACGACGTACGTGCTTGTTGAACTAAATGTCAGATCCAATTGTAAGCTCATTATGGTTTAAAACACTTATTCCATATTTTTTACCTTTTTACAGAATAATATATTTTGTTTCTCCAATAACAACTGTGACCGACAAGCTAAAAGGCTTCATTGAGAGAAATTTTCCGGACCAACCTATCTTTTCAATTCACTTGGAAATTTCGATGAGAATATCGGAGAACAGATCATAACGAAAATCAGAGTGGGCTACCGCTGTGCTATTCTCATCAATGATGTTATGCGGGGTGTGCACGAAAAAGATTCACCAATCCATAGGCTTAGAGGTATGTTGTTCCTGCTTCAAGCTATCGTTTACAACCCATATATATTTATGATTTTTTACTAACCCAAGCTTTAATTATATGCAGCCTCCAGTGGTGAAGAAAGCCCAAGTCAATCTGGCGCGCCTTTAAATCAACAAAAATTATGCTGGAATGGACACCCAAACTCCCTCTGTGCTTTCATTATCACATCTTTCTTTACAAGAACGGGTAGCGTTATGGCACATAGATTTGAAAAAATTTCACTGTCAAGTGTAAAGAGAATATGTTCTGCATAAATGTCTGGTAAAGCTTTTTACGGTGAAACATTAATACATTATCAGGTGTGTAAAAATATATATGTGATTAATATTCACCTCTTAATTGAATTATGCACTTCATGAATATCCATGAATATTATTTTCTTTATGTTGAAATGCTCATGTTAAACCATGCATTAGTGCTGAAATTAGAGTTTTAAAATTCTAAAATTACCGTTGTAAATAAAGCTTCCTTCCCCACCGATGTAAATACTCTCATTCCCAGCACTGAAATTATGTAGCGGATATTTAATTACAATTACCGTTATGACTTGAGTTTTTAAGTTATAACATATTCTCCGGATATTGTGATTGTGCAATCCTATGAGTATGAGTTGTATTCGTAGTGAAACTGCTCGCCCACAACAATAGGATGAACATGGCCGATATTCAAGCTCCTTCCGATGACCTTATTGTGGGCTTGTGGAAGTTCATCTCTTATGTGCGCATATGCTGCCTGATAATCATAAATTATTTTAGCGAATCATATTCAAAGTTTGTTGGCGAATGAAAGAGAGGTTTGTGACCCTATATTTTGTATTTCTCAAAATTCTATGCCCTCAAGTATGAGTTTCAAAAATAGAGTCTGCTTGTGCACCAAAATAAATTCTCTCATTTCCGACACCAAAATTATATTGTTAATATTTAATAATAGTTACCATTGTAATTGAGTTTGTAAGTTAAAACATATCTCTTAGAAAAGGACGTCGGAAAGGAGCTTGAATATCGACCATGTTCCTCCTATTATCATGTGCGAAGAGTTTCGCTACCCATATCAGCTTATGATCGTCGGACCGCATAATCATCGTACCTAGAGATATAGTAAACAAACTGAAATTGCAACGGTAATCTTTATTAAATAGCCAATACATAATTTTTATGTTGGGAATAGTGGAATTTACGTAGATAGAGAAAGATGCCATATTGATGAAGCTCATACTTAATTAGTCATAGAGTTTCGGAGAATCAAAGGAGAAGTATGGGTAACAGGAGTATGCGTAATACTATTCTTGTAAGAGTTCCGGCCCGGCTCATGATGTACTCGAAAGTAGCATCAGGCGGCAAAAATAGTATTCTTGTAATACTATTTTTGTGTCTAATTTTTGTTTTTGATTTTCTATTTTTTTTATTGTGGAGAAAGTTTGATCTAATAATGGTTATTCATTTTTAGAGAGTTCTTATGAAGAGCAGTGCTTGATTTGGTTGGTATTACCAAACTGTGATTTGGTTGCTGGAAATATTAGTTACTAACATTTTAACCATACAGTTTGTAGAGTTACACACACGTATCATTCGAGTTTAAAATTGGACGGTTAACATCAGTTGCAGTTTAAGGTTTGAAGGAAGTTGTTGGATGAAACGTTATTATGCATTTGCAGCCTTCTTGTTGTGATTATATTAACTCGTATTATATACATTCTAATACATACATGTTGTCTATTTTTGCTTGTTGGAAGAGTACCAAAGATGTTTAAGTTGGGGTTTGGAGGTTAAAGGAACTACCCATAGGCTGAGACGATTGACTGGCTTCACTTACATACGTTGATAGTTAAAGTTTAATAATTTATTAGTTTTATTATTAACATATTGTTCGTAGATTTGTAATACCAAGCTGGACAACAAGATTGTATGGACTAGAAATATGCAGGACCATTGTGTTTGTATGCATTTCTATGTGTGTTTATGCAAGCTATTTTTAAAAATCAAAGAGCAAAAGTCATCTTTTGTAAGTCAATAATAGTTCCTGGTTCATTTTTGTAGAAACAGTGGTTGAATTGTCCACTTTCAAACTCGGGTGGTACATGTGTATATCTCGCAAACTATAGTGGTTAAAGAGGAATGACCCTGAAAATAATTATAAATAATTGGGATATGGTACAGGGTCTATTGAGTATTAAGGGGTCGTTTGATTCGAAATAAGGTATGGGATTGGAATGTGGAATCGGGTTTTGCAGGTATGGGTTTAAAATTTCATTCCTCACCCCGTGTGTTTGCTTCACTTTTGGAATGGGAATGATACTGTTACCCGATGTTTGGTTTATAAATTCTAGATTCAAGAATCAAAATCCATAGAAAAATATACATGGCTTTTTATAGGATCGACAAAGCAATATAATATTAATATGCTGCAGTTGTTCCACGAGACAGTGACATAGGCATTATACTGAATCATGTATTAACAATTGTAAATCCATGGAAGGTGGATTTAATAAACCTTTAGACATGTGGTTGAACAACTTGTATAGTAAACAAGGCACCTATCATCGCCATCCTCAATCATTGTACTAATACTAATTCTAATCGTTGGAATAACAAAGTGAGACTATTCTGAGAGCAGTGAACTATAAGCATTACTCTCATATCTATTTATTTGTGTTGGGTGTAATGCCCAAACACCAAATTAGCACAGGGACGTCCTGTCCTGAATGATCATGCTCAACTAGAGTCTTCAAGGTTCATGTATGCAATAAATTCCTATGAGCTTCTGCTGTAAGAAAATTTTCCAAAGCAGGCATTTTGTCTTTAATGTCCCGAAATACAGCTCTGTTCCCATGGCCTGCGATATTTATGATGCAGGCGTGAATAACAATTAAAACAAACAAAAGAATTAACAAGTCTAAAAACAAAAGTATTAGCACTTCACATTCTGTTTTCCACTGTAACTGCAAAATATATAAAATACTAAATCTTGCATCAGTAAACTGTGCAATTGTCCTGTACCCAGATTTAAACTCAACATGTTTTGCAAAAAGCACCTTGAGTCCTTGAGTGACTTGTGTAGGAGCAGATGGACCAACTTTTAACACATCTGCCTACTAAGACAACTATAGGTTGCATCTGATTCATAACTACATTTTACACCACATAATAACATGAAAATATATGCAAAGATGAAAATAGATCCAAATTTGCGTCCATCCTAAATCAGAAAAAACCCAAAAACCAATGTATTATCTCTACAATTATCATTCAAGATATTAAGATAAAAACTCAATCCTAACTCAAAATGCAAATCCTAAACTTAAGCAGTTCATGAAATTTAAATAAAAGTACTAATGATCATATGATCTCATGGCACATCACGACGTGTTGCATCATTAAAATACAGTATATCAAGCACCCCTTCTTTCTTCCAGTCATCATCAGGGCTCGGAAAGAAAACTTCCATATGGTTAAGATTCGAGGAAAACAAAAAAGAAGCTCTAGTTGCTTGTGGTTTGGTGATACCCAGCAAGCTAGCTATCTCGGGAAGTAATTTTTTTCTTTTGTTTATCAACCTCTAATTCACGATTCTCTGTAGAACTCATGGCATTTGCAATGGTTGTTAGGTGATTGCTCATACCTTTCATAAATCCAGTGAATTCATTAGCCATATGGTTAGAAGTTAAATCCATAATTTGAACAGATTTTTTCTTCTCCGATCCTTTGGAAGTTTTTTCTTTCTTTATTTTCTTAGCAACCGGAGGTTGTGGTAGACTATCATCATCACTTTCGTCATTTGCCATTTGCAAGGTTAACGATGTTCTCAAGATTGTTAACGGAGTCTTCCGGCAACTCAGAAGCAATTCCATTTGCTCTGTTAATACCAAATACAATATCTAGCTTGTCAAGATAAGGAATGGAGTCCTCCATAGTCCTCCAGCTTTAGGATGATTCTGAATAAAACAGGTATATTAGTTGAAGAATACAAATTATAATAAATAACGATATTTTGACAAATTTATTTACCTTGCAAAACTCATCATAAGCTTGTTTCTCACATTGTATCATTTTTGTTGATCGTCCCACTGAAAGCCGGATGTTTTGTTTATCATTTCAGAGACAACAGCATACTTGTCTTTCGAGAGTATTTCTTTTGTGAGGTAATATGTAGAAGTTAAAGTTAATAATTCTCACGTGGGGTATGTATTAAGGTCAGCAGTCAGCCAGTCACTACGCCAGAAGCCATGCAAACTTGAACAAGAGTTGATAACAGGAATTGCAGCTATCAGCATTTCCTCATTGCAAGGTATGCTTTTAAATTCGGATGTCCTCCAATTTTTCTCAACTATAAAATCCAAAGAAAACAAAACACCGGATAGCTACGCGACATTTAAAAAAAGAGGGGTAAACTTTTAGAACTGATAGAAGTAAAACTTTGTCGAATGACAACATCTCTTCCAGCTTCCTATGCTTCATTACTTCTAAAAAGAAGGTGCTCTTTAACAGTTGAAGTCCAACATTATATGCTCTAAGGGCTCATTTGGAAGCTGCAGCTACATCTCTCTTCAATTGCAGTTTGCCGCACTCATTCTTGTCAAAGAGCATATGCACAACATCATTCCAATCGATTCTTTCTCCAACAGAGCTTGAACTCGGTCTTTGGGCGTCTTTGCTTTCATTCTGAAATCCTCCTTCTTTGTCCCCTGATGAAAATCCCTCTTCTTTTTCTTCTTCTTCTTCTTCCTCCTTTAAGGTCTTCTTTTGCGGGTCACTTACAACATGAGGTATGTCCAAACTAACAGCTCTCTCCAGAGCATCCTTGTGTTCTTTTTCCAGGGAGTACAATCTCTCTATTCTTTGTACTTCTGGGGCAGTAGTCAGAGTCCCAGAATTGTTCTCCTTCAGTATCTATAAAAAAAACTTATTATAACACAACAAAATTACATCAAATCTTACAGAAATAATGATGTTGATTCTTCTTTACAAGATACAATCTATGTTCTGAAAAAGATTAAGTCTTTTGTCTTGAATATTCATGCAGTCCTAGGCGCAGGGACGGAACCAGAAATATTTTCCGGGGGGGCGAAATTTTACTAAAAAAATTTTAAGGACAAAATACGATAAAATCATGAGTTTTGGGGGGACTAAATACCTCAAATTATGAATTTTAATCATATAAATTGATTATATATAAGGGCTTGGGGAAGGTTTTGGGGGGGCCAAGACCACCCCATACCCCCCCTTCCCTCCGTCCCTGCCTAGGCGAGTCAGCCATTTTAATTTTGCTAGATTCTGTGTAAGTTGTCACTACCACATTAATGTAGGATTTGATAAAACTTTTGTATTGCATCAGTTAAGATATTAACATCTATCCTGCTTTACATTGTGGTGTATACTAAGATTGTTGTGCGCGTCTTTGTTCACTTACCATGTATGTTACTAGAAAAAGAAAACAATCTTTCAAATTCTTCTAGCTCTATGAACAATATTGCTGAAAATCCGTTGCATATAATTTAGAACAAAAGCTACCATAAAGTATTTAACTGAGAGAAAGATATCCATTGCATGTAAATGATCCTTCCCACATACTTCTAGTGCTGTTTCTGCTTCTCGTTCTATCCAAAATATTGCATGATCAGATGTAGTGCTGCATGATAAAACAATATGTTCGAATCTTTCTTCAACAGGGATTGCTGTTCTGACCTCTGGAGGATATCTTCCACATCTGTGCTCGAAAAAAAAGAGTAAATTTGATATCGAATTTGAACAATTACTACAAGCATCATCTTTTGCTCTGTTTCCATATTTATCCATTAATATTCCTCCCCATGAAAAATTACTTATTAAGTTGAGTTTTATTTTGTATCGCACTGATAGCCACTTAGTGAAACTATTACAGTAGAACCTCTCTAAAGAAATACTCTACAAAGTAATAAACTCTCTAAATTGATAAAATCATAAAAAGTCTCGGTCCCAAATCGGGTCTGGTATTAAAATTTAATAACCTCCCTATCGTGATATTTCATATATTTTCAGGAAATCTTAGTGTTAAATATCGGTCCCAACTTCTGCATAAAATTATATCTTCCGACTATATATATGTTATTATACACTTGATGAAAATGACAAATATTTTATAATGGTGATTTGTGCAATACTGTTTTTGTGAATAATTTTACAGCATGTATTTTTATCATCTATTTTCTCTTTATTCATCTTTGTAATATAATTATGTTATATATATGACAGAATTTCATAAATTTAGATAGTAGTATCGATTATATTTGTTGTTTTGACCCTGATAGTTATAATACACATAAATGTTGCTGTATCATTTGGAAATGATGTACATGATGAATATTAATATGTAGAAAATTATTTTTATTAGAAAAATATAAACACTCTTAAATGATAAACTCTCTAAAGTGATAACTTCTCCATTCCCAAGGATATCACTTAAGAGGGGTTCTACTGTAGTAAACTCATACTCACCTGCAAAATTTTCGATCTACAATATGATACATTCGTCCTGGTGCATACAGTCGTCTAGGATCTCCGAGCTTCCTACGTTCAGGTATGAAGGTATCCCTCAAGCACAGTAGAAATAGTAAGCAAGGCAAGCTGTCCAAAGTATCAAGGCCTGCTTTAGATAATAATAAAAACTTGATCCTATAAAAGGCTAATTTATGCAATTTAAACAAAGAAAAAAAATTATACAAGAATAAACTAACCAGAAGACTGATTTAAATATATCTTCCAGCGGGGTGGCTGTTCGAGGAAGGAAATCATCCTGGACACAAAAAGATTCAACTAATAATCTTAATTTCACAACATTAACATAGTCACCTGTATCTGCCAAATTTTCAAAATACCAAATGACAATTGAATAAAATACAGGTGTACATAAGCTAAGCAAATGCCTACATAATATCAGGAATCAACCAACCGACAATAGTAAAACTAAATCACAATTGAAAAATCCTGGGAGATGCAAGAACCTTTTTGATACCAAAAAGGAAAATGGCCAAATCAAACAGTGAACTGATACAACAAAACCGTTAAATAGAGTATTAAGGAATTCTTTTAAATCCATGATTTCTCACCTGCAAAACCACTGAGTTTATAACATCAGCGTACTTGACAGCCAAATTTAAAGACATACACCTAGCAGGAGCCATAGCATAACAGCTGATCTTACTCCTAGGCACTCCTCCTAGACAAGCACCATGATTAACAGCAATGACAGTCAACAATGCTGCCACACCAGACCCCAACGAATGCCCCGTAAACACCATTTTATAACACGATCCATTTTCAACCCACAAATTCTTCAAAGTCTCAGACTCTCTTCTTAACAACCAGATAGCCGACTTTAACAAACCATGATGAACATACCCACCATCAAACTTCTGCATTCCAAGTCTATTATCAAGCAAAAGCTTGTAATCGTCTTGATTAACTAAATTAAGCCCTCTAATCGCAAGTACAATCTCCCGATTAATGTGATCAATGTATATCAAATAAGGCGGTGACCTCCCCATTGTCTGCTGATAAGTAACACGCTTGATCACCCATTCGAGGTTCATTCCATACCAATCTGCAGGCCGATACCTCGGGCTTCCAAGATCTTCTTCGTATATAGCAAGTATAATGCGGCAAAGGCGAGGCACCGGGGAGAATTCAGCAGCAGTAGCTTCTGGCCAGGTGGCGCTATCGTAAGCGCCAATGTACGTGCAACGCTTCCATGCCCACCTGAGAAAACCGAATGCCACCACACATTCAACACCGCAGCAGAAGATTGGCATGTATTGTGGGTTTCTCAAAACTGGTTGGGGAATATTATCAAACACTTAACACCTGATCAGGTTGTATAGCATCAAGGGAAAGTTGATAGTTGCGTGACGCGTCTCAACTTGTGAGTTTAGTGCATTTGGCTACTTTTGTGAAAGTAAATACTCATACAGCGATGTATGATGTTTATAGCAGCGTTTTTGCCAAGTGTAAAGTGCAATATTAACATGCATGCACCTGCTTGCTTGCTGCCTTAGATTCCTTACTTGAAACGCTCCATCACTTGCTTTTCTTCTAACGCTCATTTTGGTATATACTACACAATTCTGGAAAGCCTTCCATTCATTACTTAACTCACTTCTAATTACCCCATGTCATGTATTTCCTCCTAAATCCTAGTCCCGGTTCGCCACTTTTTAAAAGGACCGACCTCCTACGCCCTCGACCGGAAAAGTTTCTTGTGGGCTAAAACAATAAATATTTGGGGTTTTCTCATAAATACCCAAGTCCAAAATTGTTTTTGCAAAAATACTACATATTTTTTTAAAGATTTTGCAAAAATACAAAATTTTTAAAATATTTGTAAAAATACTATATACAATATGTTGCAACCGCATGCAACCATACCTGCAACCAGATGCAACCATATTTGCAATCCTGTTAGGCCAATTAACCGAAGTTACATATGGTTGCATCTAGTTGCAGACCGTATTTTTGCAAATATATTTTAAAAAGTTAGTATTTTTGCAATTTTTGTCAAAAGATAGTAAAACCGCAAAAAAACTTAGAACATGTGGTATTTTTGATAAATTCCCTAAATATTTCTATAAGTTATTTGGAAAAAAATGTTGGACAAAATTATATATGTAAACCTTTAATTTAAAATAATTTTAAAAACTAAATATAAAAATATGCATTTTAACGCCTCACATAAAAATATGCATCTTAATCGCATTTTAAAATATAAATATTAAAATATGCATCTTAATCACATTTTAAATTATAAATATATAATTTTATTTAAAAAGATAAAGTATAAATAGAAAAAAGTTTAAAAAATTTGTAAATTGCTTATAAAAATTTTAAAATACGTGTCCAATCTATGTTGCAAAGAGAAGAAACAATGATCACGTGAAAGAGTGCTCGACTATGATCTCTGTAATTACGTGAGATGAGATTAATGAAGTGGATTAAAATGCATCTTTGTATTGTATGCGAAGGAGATGGCCTCTGACTCTCAATTCAAAAAGAATGTATATAAACAAGCTGTATACCGATAAATTAAGATGCAAAACTATTTTCATCTTATTTGGTTTATGCAAAATTTAGAATTTTAGAGTGTGTATTCAATTAAAATTTTTAAAAAAAAATTACATTCATAAAATTTAATACATTTAACTCATAAAATGTGTCGAAATCATGAGGCGTAGAATTCTAAATTACGTTACAAAATCCGGTGATATGCAATTAAGATATTAAATTATATTTAAAAATTTGATGCATTGAATTGATATTATTTAAAATTTATTTAAATAGATGATATTCAAATACTGACAGATTTTTTTTAGACTTCATAAAATGCTAAAATGATGAATTTTGTCAAATTGTTCCGTGTATTTTATATTTTTTGAAATCTTACCATAAATTACGGCATTTTTCATAGAATCGATGTAAAATCAAAATGAGATATAATGCAATTAAATCTATAGATAGTATATAATCCATTAAATTAGAACCCCTTAATCTAACTGAGTGTTGGGTACAACTTGATGAAAAATGTTCCTATGGAGGATGAGAATCCCAACAAAAAAAGAAGCAAAATCAAGTTTGTGAGGCCTGCAAAGAAATTCTTGCCGAAACAAGAAAAATGGCAACAAAAACACTTACTTGCTGACTTCAATTTATTAAGTTGGGCAACAACTAGACAAAAACCACCAACTTAATTGTGTTATTTTAAGTTTAATTAACCAACTAAAAATGTGACTTAGAATCTCTGAGAAACTCCTTATTTTCAACATTTTGGTCCACAATATGAGCATAAGCACTGATATGAACAAACCTGAACAACTGGACTTGACTAAGACCACATTCCACAGTATTTCCATCAACTATAAATCATCCTGTTTTTCCAAACTAAACAACAAGAGCAGAATGACAGCTTCTCAACAAGTTATCGCGATCTTTCTTGTCACCTACGTGGTGGCTGTTTCTTCAGGGCCATCGATAGTCACATATATTTTTGGTGATTCCTTGACAGAAGTAGGAAACAACAATTACCTGCAGCTGTCTCTTGCCAAATCCAACTTCCCATATTATGGAATCGATTATAAAGGTGGAATGGCTACGGGAAGATTCACTAATGGCAGGACAATTGGTGATATAATCTGTAAGAAGAAACACTTGTCAGTTGACATGCTGTAATTATATTTCAAACTCCACAAGTAAGATCACATTGTATTGTGTTAAAATGCAGCTGAAAAACTTGGGATTCCATCGCCACCACCTTTTCTTTCCTTGTCATTAAACGATGACGCTATTCTGAAAGGGGTTAATTATGCATCTGGAGGAGCTGGAATTCTTAATGACACCGGAATTTACTTTGTTAAGTTCTCAGAGATTTTTTCCAGTCATCCATTAAATTACTACATATTGACTGATTCCTGGTATATAATGTTTGTTGCAGATCCAAAAATTATCATTTGGCGATCAGATCGACAATTTTAACAAGACAAAGGAAGGAATGAAGCAAAAAATTGGATCAGAAGCTGCAGAAAAGCTCTGCAGTGAAGCAATATTCTTTATTGGAATTGGTATAGATATCATCATTCAACCTTCTGTGCTTTTCTTACTCTTACTGCCTTATCACAGTAACAGGCAACAAATCTTGCGGTTTGTTTTCAGGGAGCAATGACTATGTCAACAATTATCTGCAACCCTTTCTGGCCGATGGTCAGCAGTATACTCACGATGAATTCATAGGACTTCTTATATCAACATTAGGCGAACAATTAACGGTAAATCTGCAAATTATTTGATAGAATAGAAACTATCAACTTACACAATGTCACTGAATTTAAACATGTGTTGTGAAGAGACTCCATCAACTTGGTGCAAGAAAGATGGTCTTCCACGGGCTTGGTCCCCTCGGGTGCATACCTTCCCAACGGGTGAAATCAAAACGGGGGCAATGTTTAAAGCAGGTGAATGAATGGGTGATCCAGTTCAACTCAAGGGTGCAAAAGCTGTTAGATGCTCTCAATCGAAACCTTTATGGTGCTAAGCTAGCATTTGCTGATACTTACAGTGCAGTCTGGGATTTGATCCACAACCCTACTGCTTATGGTAAACACTCTAACAGAATATAGATTGCTGTAAGTTAGAAAAGGATTAACATTATCATACATACATATTTGGAAAATCAGAAGCCTAAAAGCTTACCATTGCGTCAACAAAATATGAAAAATGACTGAGTTCTCATTGATTCTGAACAGGGTTTAAGATCTCAAACACGTCCTGCTGCAATGTTGACACAAGTGTTGGAGGCCTATGCTTGCCAAACTCAAAATTGTGCAAGAATCGAACTGAATACGTATTCTGGGACGCCTTTCATCCATCCGATGCAGCAAATGTAGTTCTAGCTAATAAATTCTTCTCTATACTATTTCCCGAACCACATCCTCCATCACCCACACCACTTCCACACTACTAACCACAAACTCTCCAAAATCGCAGAGAAGAGTTTCCTTATAACAAACAGAATAGCTACTCAACCGCTTCCTCTGTAATACCACTAATCAATAACATAAATTTCAGTACTATAATGTAAACAAAGTTGAAGGAATATAACGTGATCAGAGTTGTGTTCAAGCAGTAATTTCACAATGATTCTTCCAGGAAACGGATAGAGTAAATTGAACATCTATAACTCAATTGCTTCACTGAAACATTTGTATTGGCATAAAGACAATTTCATCACAAATGTCAACAGGAGCAATATATTATCATCAAAACCGCAAACCGCAATGCATTGCTAATAATAATTTTGAATTTAGTTGAAACCGGAAAAAATAAAATCAAATAAAAGCTCTCAGTGAAAGGCCAAAGTTTTTCCACATGAGAAAACTGATCATGAGTTGAAGATTAAATCTTACCAGAATTAAGGAAGAGTTTAACGTTTAAGAAAACACTAATCTCTTTGAAACCTTAATCCCAAAAAGAACATAACCTTACAAACTCACCAAAGCATCTCTTCAGTGTGGTTAAAGCAAATCATTCATCATAGAGCATCTTCACTACTCAATACTATAACATAATCTTTAGTTCATTCTGACGATTTTTAATCAAATCATCAGTTTTTACTTCTCATTAACAAATTATAATTGTAATCAGTATATGCTGAAATGAAATTTTAAAAAAAAATAGTGGAAAAATGTTGAACCTACGAGAAAATGCTGAAAATCCATAGAAATTAGGAAGATGCATGTCCATAGGGCCTGTATATTTGATTTAGCATCTTTATATCAACTTAATTCCTGCTGTTTATTGTGTTAAAGCAGCGGAATTTGCACGAGATGCCTTGATTTTCAGATTTATAATTGAAAAGGAGGAAAAATGAAATTGAAAGCTAGAAGAACAGAGTATCAGCGGCTGAGAAAGTATGGATGCAAATCGTTGAGTTGTTTTAGGGTTTCAGCTTAATCTATTAAAAGCCCGAAAAGCAAGCCTAGGCCCATGAAATGAGCTGAATTCACGGACTGTATATTGGTCTGTCTACCGCCACAGTATGGGCCCAAGATCGTTATCTCTCTTTGTATGTGAACCAATTTTCTCGTCTTTGAAATACTAGCAATTTTGTCCGCACACGTTAATGTTGATACTCCCTCCGTCCCACAATACATGTCTCTTTTGAAAAAATTACGCATATTAAGAAAGCATTGATTAGATAAAATTTTCTCACCTCTACCCCTAATAAATGCATGAATGTAGACTCTTATTCAACCTCCATTAATTGTTATACAACTTTCAAGAAGGGTAATTTTGAAATATTTGCAATATATTTGCATTGGAAACTAAAAGTAGACATGTATTGTGGGACAAAAAAATTTTCCAAAAGAGACATGTATTGTGGGACGGAGGGAGTACTATTTTAATTTTTTTTTTTTTTTGAATAAAGTACTATTTTAATTTTTAAGATAATAATTAGAAATTTGAATTAATCTTTAAGTATATATTCTTAATTGTGTTAGTATTTTTATTATTTTTATCCCTTAATAAATATCGCATGTAATAACATAGAAATTTAAAATTGAAAATCAAATAAGTAAGTTTGCAAATGAAGACATTGCGAAAAAAATATTACTCAGCAACGAAGACTATAAGTATAAACATGCAAAATTTATCTCAGAATTTAATAAAACAAAAATTTTGTAGTAAAGTTAAATCTCCAATTCTAAAAATTCATATGATTTTTATGGAGGAACATACTGTGAAAACCAGAACCATTTGCGTCAGCAACAAAATAGTGTTTGCTATTTATGACTATATTATATTCATTAATAACTAATTTAAGCTTAAACTTAGTTTAAGCTAAACTTAATTTTAACAACCAGTGTTGTAAAAAGCGCATTAAGTGGGCGCTTAAACGGCTGTCTAAGCGGAATCGGTCTTTTACGCTTCGATTTTGTACTAAGCGGGTGATTGTGTTTTTGAAAATTAAGCGGACTATTAAGCGAATTAAGCGGTCAAAATAACGTTAACTTGCTAATTTTTTTTAATTTTGAAATATTAAATTTTTTTTATATTATAAGTACAATTATATTAAAATATTTAAAATATATATTTTATTACAAATATTATAAATTTTAATTCTTACCACAACATAATATTATTTTTAATTATATTAATATTATAACTAAATATTTAATTATATATAGGTAATCCGTTTTATTGACCCTGCTTATAAATATTCTGCTTAAGCGTCCTTTTTACCGCTTAAGCACTCCACCGCTTAAAACTGATTTGCGCTTTTCACAGCATTGTTCGCAACTGAGTCTTCTAAACTTTGCACTATGTGACGATCAATTATGAAGTTACTATTTTCGTAAGGTGGATTGCTCGGAAAACCATTATATTCATTTTAAATTTTCAGAGTATTTGTATTCAGTTTGTTCAGCAATCCGGAAACATAACGACTAATTATTTAGTTTGCTTATTTATTTTTCAACCTAATTGCATAATTAATTGGGGATTTGTCCCGATCGAGTCTCTTTCTAAATATTAATAAAACCCGCTTTAAATTTGAAAAAAAATATTTAAGCTTAAACTCTTTCTAGTTGATACTATAATCGGGTAAATGTATCCGTAAGTGAATGGCGTTTGATGTTTAATTGTGAGTAATTTAAACATTATTGTGGTCAATTAACTTCATCAAGTATCATGTTACATAAAAGGCAATTTTATTTAAACCCTCAAAATTTTAGAAAAATGATAATATAGTTTATGATTTCAAATTTCAGCATAATGTTGAAAATTGAACAAATATCATATCATTATAAATTTTGTAATATTGTGAAATAAAATAAAATTGATTTGTTTTTATTTTTAATAATAAAAATTAAATAATATTAATATGATTAATTAAAATTGAAGGATTGTATTTATTTACAGTTTAAAATAAATAAATTTATCAAACTAATTTCAGTCTTTTTATTATTGATCATGATTATATATTTTTCTCGTTAAGTATATATATTAAAAAAAATTATAATCTAATTTATCATCCAATCAATATTTATTAAAATATGTAAGTAATAAATAAATTGAATGGAGAAAATTTTGCAAGCCCCTGATTTATAATTTTTAGAGTAATTTACACTATGCATCCCATAAGTTTAAGCGTTTTTTTGAATTGGTCTCAAACAAATTTTTTTTTCAATACACACCCTAATCTTTAAAAACCATTTCGATATGCACTGTTTTGACCATATTCCGTCAAGTTGGCTGTTAAAGTTAACAGCTGCACGTAAAATAGTAATTTTGTAGACTTCTTTCTACCGATTCTTTCCATACAAAGTTAATGTTTTACCCTGTAGCTGTTAATTTATATTAATTAAAAAATTTAAAAAGATTATTATTATTATATATTTTTACATCAATGATTGTTCTTGTATTAAAAATTAATATTTAATTATTGAAATAAAAAAAATAGAAAATAAAATTGATTCTAATGCAACCAAACATGAGTCATGTGTTTGAAATGAACAAAACTCATATCTGGTCTCGCCCTGTGTACCAAACGACCCTAAATTCCTAAACCCCGGTATATTAATGATAAATATATATTTAAGTCACTTGAATCATTTTCGACCCGTTAACAAATACAGATTACATATAAACATATGCAATAAATATTAATACGACCCAAGTATAATTTTTAATCCCCTAGCAAAGGATAAATCTTCCAAGATTCTTCACTCAATACCAAACTCGAGAAGTGGTAAAAATCTTGAGCAGGATATATCATCAAACAAGAAATCCAAATCGCTGAAGCCATCATCCATGTCCCAGAATCCTACATTGTTTGTGGCGCTATCATCACCATTAAGCCAGTCAGAATTAGTTGGCAAGAGTTCTGAATTTTCTAGTAGAATGTTAACGTTTGTATTTGATGTGGTAGTGGAGGAAGAAGAGGAACAACAAGGCGCAGAAGAATTAGAAATAAGAATCTCATGGGGTTCAATCAATGGCACTTCATCTGCGCAAAATCCATTGTTTATAACTTCCAAAGTTGGAGCTTCCAATATTCTTTGCATCTCATCCTGTAGAACAGTGAGTGGATCAATAAATTTCTCGGTTTGTCTTTTTTGATGCACATCAGATGAGTTATGGTTTTCTGGTTCTTGAAAATTTTCTATTGGAGGTGTTAGTGGCCTGTGAGTTAAAGGGTCAATCCCCCTTTTCCGTAATTTTTTCTTTATGTGTGTGTTCCAGTGATTTTTAATCTCATTATCGGTTCTTCCAGGAAGATGAGAAGCAATCTTGGACCATCTGCAAAAACACCATTTGGCATAAGAATAATGAGTATGAGTATGTTGCCACTGCAAAGTTGTCCATGCTAAAGTAGGGCTGCATGCTTAGAACATCATCAAAGATTGACTATAATCGTCGGCTAAATAGGACCTCGAAGACATAATGTAAAATTTGCTGAACCTGTAAAATATTGTGCTTCGATGGTATTGACTATATTGGTTGGCTATAATTCCAAAATAATATGTTATTAATATTTAGATTGTTATAAATAGAATATATCGCTTAATATGGTAATAAATAATGTGTAATGTTCCTACAGATTTTTTACAGGCATGTGGAGTTTCGACAAAAATAGCCATTGTTGACTAAAATTATATACAAAGGATGAGTATGGTTGAATTGTGATTTTTTGAAGACAATATTGATTATAATTTTTATTTTTGTATGTAAACTCATTTTTTAGCTAAAGTCTGTTCATGGTTGACGATGCTATGTAGGCTGCAACAGATTCTCTTTATACATGCTGATATATCCTTTGTCAATAATTTTAACGAGACGTGAACACCACCAAGGAGAGGGTAATAATAAGTTAATAACAACAGAAGGTTTATCTTTGTCATGGATCATAACGTGTAAGAAACTGGTTACTTGAAGCCGGAATTGGTAGGACTCGTCGAAAATTACCTATTGCCAAGTTGAGAATGGAGATCAATCACCACGTTTTCTTCGTGTTCTGACAACATTCCCCTTTTCAAATCTGGTCTCAAGTAGTTTGTCCATCTCAACCTGCAGCTCTTACCACATCTCAGGAGCCCTGCAATACATATATGTAAAATTCAACCGGATGTATTACAAAAGTAAAAGCAAACCATAAAAATGCAAATACAAAGATATAGTACCAGCTAGTTTAGGAACAGCTCTCCAACAGGAGTACTGGCCATTAGTGAGCATAAAGTTTACGAGTTTCCGATCTTCATCAACAGTCCATGGACCCTTCTTCAAACCAACTTTGTCACAGCAAGGTTGCCTCCCCATTATCCACACCCAAGGAGTCAACTTTGATGATAAATATTTGTGCAAAGTGCGAGGGAGAGATAGCTAGCTAGAGAGTAAGGAGGAGGATGAGACTAAATCTGCATTGCCCTTATTTATACACTTCTAAATCAACTCCTCTACTCAACAAGTTTACATTTCGGCGCTTACTTAGTTTGTTTCACCATCCATTTTATTTTGAATATTTCCTTACGAGGCATCGAACATCCAACCGTGTGCTTCATTTAACCATTCAACGCGTCTCCGAGCATTAAAAATTGTAAATTACATAGACGGGGTAATAAAATTAATATTATATAAACTTTGAGATGTTCAACTTATAAAAGCCAGAAAGTTACGTACTAAATTATTATTATTAATTATTAATTATAAGCATCATCAAAATAGTTAATGGTACTCACTATCCAATCAATCCCTTCTGCTAGCTATACGCATTCTTATAACTGTTTTATATAATTAAAATCATGAACAAATCCATTTTGTTTTTAACAAAATTCAAACACTCAACATTTTTAGTTGCAGGAAGGTGAGGATGAAGGTGTATGCGTGAAATAATGAACGGGATAAAAGGTCATGATTTGGCAAAAGTGATGTAACTTTAAAAACCTTTCTCAATTCGAATTGTAAGCTACAACTTGTCTGCATGAAGTCGAAATTATTAATATTCACTGATGAGCCATATTGCTGAATTAATTTATTCTGGGGTCTCGTACACAAACGAGCAAATAAATGCCAATTATACCAAAAACGTGAGTCTAATTTTTGATTAAAATTGTACATGATGCAAACACTACAGGAAAACAGGTCAAAACCGACTGCACAAAACCGACCGCCGCATATAAAACCGACCGACGGTCGCGTGGTCGGTTTTAACCCGTCGAAATCACAAAACGACGTCGACCTGGGTGACGTGGCAACAAATAAAACCGACCGTCGGCAACGGTCGGTTATATGTATGACATGGCACTGTTATAACCGACCGTTCTCTGTGGTCGGTTTTGTTTTATGCGGAAAAATAATTAAAAATCAATTTAAATAAAAATATCTGTGCGTCAGCCCCTCAAAACGACGTCGTTTTTTTGTTTGGTACTAAAACCGACCGATTGGTCGGTCGGTTTTAACCTGCAGCTTTTATATCACTTTTTAGCTAGTAATGAGCTCACATTCACTTGAAATAAAAATCAAAGGAGAAGAAAGGAGCTAAAGTGGGGAAGAATTATTGCTTGCAAACATTTCAAGTAAGTGATTTTCATTTATTTGCATTAAATGTGTGTGTGGTGGGTGTGTTAAATGTGTTTGTTATATTAAATGTGTGTGTATGTAATTACATTGAATGCTTGTATTGCATTAAATGTATGAAATTCATGTGAAATTATTTGTTAAATGTATGTGTGTATTGAATGTATGTGTGTATTGAATGTATGTGTTATTAAATGTATGTGTGTGTTAAATGTATGTGTGTGTTAAATGTGTGTTAAATGTGTGTGTAGATGACAAACTTGGATCGAAGTTGGATTAGTGATCAAGTGCAAAGTGATAAAATTTCGTTAACTCCGGAATATAGGAATGGTGTAGAAACTTTTTTAAAATTTGCAAGTGAAAATGGAATGGGAGAAGATGGTACAATGAAGTGTCCTTGTAAACGTTGTAGGAATTTGAATTGGTTAAGTATCGACGATGTTAGATTCCATTTACTTGCTAAGGGGATGCTTGAGGGTTATACCGTTTGGACATCACATGGTGAAGAAAGAGGAAGAAAACGTAGTCGAACATCGCATAATCGTTATTGTGTTCGGGAACCTACGAGGGTAGAACAACCGGTAGATTTGAATGCGATGCTACATGATTTTGCCGGTGAAAATTCCGAATTTTATAACAACGTGGATACGGGAACTAGGAATGTAGAAGAAGTTCCAAATGATAGTGCAAGAAAATTGTATGAGGTGATTGTTGAAAATGGAGCACCTATTTATCCCGGTAATACGAAGTATACAAGGTTAAGCTTTACCACAAAATTATTAGAATTCAAGAATATCTCACATTGTAGTAATAAGGCTTTTGATAGTTTGCTTACACTTTTTGCGGATGTATTACCAAAAAAACACACGTTGCCCCAAACTTATTATGAAATGAAGAAGATAATGAAGGGTTTGAGGGTTGAATATCAAAAGATTGATTTATGTGAGAATGATTGTATGTTATTTTATGGAGATGACAAGGATAAAGTTGTGTGTGATATATGTGGTAAAGATCGTTATCGGGATGTTTTGAGGAAAGATGGTAAAAAAATACCAAAAAAAAATATTGAGACATTTTCCTTTGATTCCTCGACTACAACGCTTGTATATGTCAAAACATACATCCGACCATATGAGATGGTACAAGAATCGAGATGTCAAAGATGGAGAAATTAATCATCCCGCGGACGGAGAAGAGTGGAAAAATTTTGATCGTCCAAGAATCGAGATGTCAAAGATAAAAGGCATATAACCGACCACTGAAATCGGTCGGTTTTACCAGTCGCTTCCGACGTGGTGTGACACCTGTTGCCACGTGGTGACAGGTGGCATCAAGTGGGGCCACTTTTCTGGGAACAAAACAGCACATAACCGACCACTTACTTGGTCGGTTTTAAGGGTTAAAGCCGACCAATTCGCGTAACCGACCAGGGTTTAACCGACCAGCCATATCGGTCGGTTTTAGGCTTATAACCGACCGATATTGTTCATAACCGAACGATTCTGGCGGTCGGTTATGTCCTGTTTTCCCGTAGTGAAATGAATGTAAAATGGTGCCCAAATTAAAAGAATATTCAATTTTTAAAGGGATCAAAACTTGACAGTATTATACCAATTGGTTAGAAAGGGTCCAATTTCATGTTTATTTTTTTTACCAAGTAGTACTAAAGTATTGAGATATATTAATGAAGTGCATGGTAAAAGGGAGCACGTGTATATGTTGATTTGGGAAATATCCATCCTTAACACTTTTTTAATTATTTGGTCAGAACCATATTTAACACTAGATAATTACAAACACTTGCGCTGTAGTAAGCTATCTGTAAAAATAGGATAAACTGAAATATCCTAGAAAAAGATATATTAGATTTTGATTACGAAATCTATACTATATATACTATACTATAATAAGCCAAGTATAATTTGTAGTCGTACAAATTTTTGATTTGGTCATGTTCTTTTTGGTTCATGACTATCTTTATATAACTAAAAGTCTACGACATATGAAGGTCTATTACTCTTCTTTTATTAAACAATTTTAAATACTAAAAACATTCATCATGTATTACAAGACAAAAACTTTATCATTATCTTCTTAAATATAATTTATAATTAGTTGGAAAAAATAAAAAGTACTATTAATAACATATATTAATACTAAAAATACTTATAAATAGATGTTGCAATTCATTAATACTAAAATACTAAAATAATTTTATAATTTAAATTATAAAAAATAAATTATGAATTATTATATACTCGCTCGTGTTTCGCACGGGTTAAAGGCTAGTAATGGGTAATAAAGTTAATGAGCATAATACTGGAGCTAAATAGGTATCGATTTGGAAACAGAAAAGCCTAACAAGAGCAGCTCCAAACATGTTAGATTTTTTTTCTTCGAAACAAAAGTGTTAATAAATAATAAAAAATCATACGGCATCTACACTAATGATCGAGTCGAACAACATTAAATTGCAATCGTCTGTTCTAATGAAGAGACAGTTAATTAAACGATATTTTGAAGAAAATATATATACAAATATAGGGACCCGCTTCATGCATTCTCGTTGAATTACCGGTACCTTGTTCATCATCTCCTAATAGAGCTATCGACCAGAACTGCAATTCCAAACAAACTTTCATCACCAAATAAAGATCCCGCTTACAATTAAGAAGCGAAAAACAAAACTCTCCCATATTACCATATTGTACATCATTTGTTACCATATTAAAGTGATATATTCTCTTTATAACAACCTAACATATTAATCACATATTATTTCTAAAATATAGCCAATACTTTTAAAGCATAATTATCTTACGGGTTCAACAAATTTTACAGAATATCATACATGTCCAAATTAGAGCAACTCCAATCGTGTAAAACCCTCATCTAAAAAAGGAGTTGGCATACCAAAACCAAAAAATAAACAACTCAAAAACTTACACTCCAATGCTTCACTCTCCTTATCTATAATTATAGTCAAACCTCTGTGGATGACTATATTTGTCAAATAGCTACAAATATATATGTTGTAAACGACACATCACTATTAACATATTAAAATAATATATTCTATTTATATCAATTTGAAATAATAATAACATACTACTTGTAAGATATAGTCGAGCAATATAACCAATAATATACCATCGAAGCAACATGCCTTATAGGTTGAGCAAATTTTAAATAATGTCTTACATGTCCAATCTAGCTAACCATTATAACCAACGTTATTGAACATGCTCTTAGGTAACCAATTTTAGCCAACTCCGTTGTAGATACTCTAGGGCCAATAACCGCACATTTGGTTGTTTTCCTTAGATAAGATGATTTATAAATTTACAAAAAAAATCTTATTTAATACTTCTTGTCCCACTCATTTTATTCATAATCGGAAGAATCAAATATGTAGACTACATCCTATTGACAGGGTTAAAATAGGAGGTTAAGGAAGTACTACAATTGATTAGGGACAACATAATAAATAGAAAGTCAGGTTATTAGCTCAAAATAGGAGATAGAATTCAAAATCCTTCTACCAGTCTCTCTAGAGAATAAGGAAAAAAAAACATTATTCACAAATTATGGTGGGAAGGCAAGATCATTTCTTGTCCAAAGGAAATCAAACAAGTGAGAGCCATTTTTAGAATGTATTCTCATATCCATCATTTTCAGAATGTATTCTGCTATCAATCAACTGATATCGTATTCAATCCTTCAACTTTAATTGAGGAAAATACAGACATGAAACACATAATTTTCTTGGAAAGGGTAGTGGGGAAAGAGGAACTAGATATATCCATCAAGCAGTCAGGGTCGGATAAAGCCTCAGGACGAGATGGTATGAACTTTGGAATTATAAAAAAGTTCTGAATATAGATTAAACAAGACTTTCGCCACTTTATCAAGGAATTCATGTCAAAAGGTATAATTCCTAGGGGTATAAATTCTTCCTCTATCACTCTAGTGCCCAAGATTCCAGCCCCGATGAAAATAATTCAATACATGCTGATCAGCCTGATAAATTGTTCACTAAAGCTACTATCCACGATCCTTCCCCATAGACTTGAATTAGTTATACACAAAGTAGTAAGTGAAAGTCAATATGGGTTTATTAAAGGAAGACAAATATTTGAAGGCATTATAGTGGTTAATGAATTGGAAGATGCAATGCGTAGGGGCAAGATAAAGGGTATTATTCTGAAACTAGATTCCAATAAAACATTTGATTATGTTGACTAGAACTTCTTGATAACCTATATGAGCCTATTTGGTTTTGGAACAAAATGGATCCCTTCGGTCATGTCCATTCTCTCCTCGATGAGGACCCCTGTACTAGTTAACTGGTTTCCCGCAGATGAATTCAATCTCAAGAGAGGCCTTAGACGAGGTGATCCCATGTCTCATATGTTATTTAATATGTTGGGGGAAGTATTCACTTAATGATGGAATATTTGGTTAGCAAGGGGGCTCATCAAGGGAGTCAAACTAACAAGAATCTAAGGAAATAAGCCATCTACAATTTGCTAATGACACTATCATCATCTTACAACCGGATGAAGAAATCCTAAAAAATCGCAAGATATTATTTCGGTGCTTTCAGCTAACTTCTGGGTTGAAAATCAACCTATCTAAGAGTCACTTATATGCTAGAGGTGTGACCAACACAATCCTGCAGAGATGGGAAGACATGTTTGGATTCTCAATCAACTCCTTCCCCTTTACCTACCTAGGAGCACCAGTAGGACATAACCCCAAGAGCCCACAGTTGAATAAGATTGATAAAAAGCTTGCTACTTGGAAAGAGAAAAGCTTGAACCTAGCAGAGAGGTTAACCCTCATCAAGAGCACTATCAATAACATTCTTTCATACTGGTTTAATTTCTACAATATTTCCAATAGAGTCTGTGCTTCCCTTGAAAAAAGAAGAAGAAATTTCTTCTGAGCAAACAAGAAACTTCACCTGATAAAGTGGTATAACCTATGCCTCTCTAAAGATAAAAGGGGTCTTGGACTTATAAATTTAGAAAGGAAGAATCTTGCAGTGCTGAGCAAATTTGGGGGGGGGGGGGGAATGGTTCTCCGACATAGCTAGATAGTGGAATAAGCTTATAAGATGCAAATATAAACTTACTCAACATTTGGGACTGAAGCAATGTCTTTCTACTAATCAGCTCTCAGAAGTAATTAAAAAGAGGAATAGTGAAAGCATAATCAGACCTTCAAACCTCCGATCTCCCCAAACTGACAACTTCGAATGAAAGATTCGTAACGGTAAAAGGGCTCTCTTCATGGAAGATCCATAGTGTGATAGTGGCCCCTATTAACAACTTTCAATAGGCTATATTACCGTTATTTAACAATTTAAACAATGAGATTAGATTGTAGAAGGGGGTTGAATACAATCTATGCAAATTTATCAATTTTTTGAGCTTAGACATTATCCAAAATACAAGTGCAATAAATATTAACAAAACTGAAATTAAGAACTAAAAGATTTCAAAATTTCGGGCGGATTGTTTTGTCCACCTGAGGATTTTTATATTGAAGATTCTTCTAAGTAAAAATATACATGGCTGCATACAAAGATTTGAAAAGCTAACGTTACAAATTTCTTGCTAAACTATTCTCATTTGCTCTTCAGTTTTTAGGTAAAAAGGGTTACTTTGAAAATAAAGATTACAATGTATATATGTATGTGTGTCTATATATATATATACATATATATATATATGTGTGTGTGTGTGTGTGTCTATATATATACATATATATATATATATATGTGTGTGTATATATATTAAAGCAGACTAGCCATTCCTATTCTTGTCTTCAGCTTCCTCCATTCTTTGCATCCATAATTTGGGTAATACTCTTGATCTTTGTGATTGAGAACATGGTGGCTCATTTCCCTGTTGTTTTTCTTGAAATAGTAGGCTACGGGGTCTTCAATATTTGACCAAGTCTTTTTATAGCTTAGCTTCCAAAACTGTTATAGCATCTTTTTGATCAACCCATGTGACTGTTGTCCTTTTCTTTGACTTGTTGCTATCAACTGATAACTGCAGAAATAGCAGTTGATAAGCTAATTCAGTAGCCGCTGATGGATTCTTGAATTATCAATTGATAGTTCATTTTTAGCTCAAGCGTTGATGAGTTGAGATAGCAGTTGATGGTATATTTATTCTTCATCCGTTGATGTTTTGATTAGCCACTGATCTTCACTTCATTTGTGTAGTTTACATGACTTGAAATATTTACAATCGATCATCCTAATTACACATCCATTGATAGAATAATTACATTATTATTTGATCAACTAACACATATCAACAACTAAAATTGAGATACTGCATGTTTTGCTATAGTGCCACATCATCCGTTGATGAGTTGTCTGATCAATGGATTTTACAACGTGTATGTTATCCATTGATCAGCTAGACCTAAAAAAAAACTCAGAAATACACTAAGTGTTTTGACATATCATCAAGTATTACATATTCCTAATAATCTGTCCCTATTTATATCTAATAGAAATTCCGATATAGATTTGGGTGCCCGATTACAATAAAATACTTCAAACAGAAAATTACACATTTAAGCATCATATTTCATTTGTATTAATCTATATATGAGGAAGGTACTAGAAGGAACAATTGAAAAGTAGATAAATTACAAGAGTTGAGAGAAAGATACATCATGATGTGAAGGATTCCTATAAGCTGAGCAGATCATTGTCTTCTTCTTTTTATGTCCGTTTCTTCACTTCTATGGCTAATCATATTCTTTCCTTGCCTTTTCAGCTTGATATTGATTTCTCTATGCAATCCTCTTATAAAAGCATAATCTTCTTGAACTTTAGGATTTAGCAATGTTTGCATGTACCGAGAGTATCAATATCAGCTTTCTTCCCATGATCTTCAATCTTGAAGAATCTTCTCGTGTCTTGTTCATCATAAAATACCATTAGCCAGAATGGTTGAAGATGCTCAACTTCATCATTATCAGGATGACTCATCATCACTCAAACCTTGAGGTTGATTCCAGTTTCTTTGGATTTCTGTAAACTTGTTGAAAATTTCAGTTCTTCCCACACTAGAGAATCCTCTGATGTTTTCCAATTTAGTGTACACAGCCCTAAGAATATAAGAATATTGGTCAAGGACACTTTGTAGAGGCCATGTTCTCTTAGCCTACCCTATAGTTAAATTCCAACCTTTCAAACATTCTATCTTTGACTGTCATAGCTCTTATCTTCTCCAATTCATCCAGATAAAACTCAATGTGAAGTTAATCACTGAGATGAATGTCATATACATAATTTGATGTGGGCACTTTTGCTATTTCTGTCACACTTGGAATTGCAATTGTCCTTGAGGGTGCATTCACTTACATATGCCAGCTACATTAAATCTTTTGAGGTTGCCGTGCTTCCTTCCAACCTGGCTAGGTATGCTTTTCTTAATTATTTCAGAAGATTTCTAGGCATTCAGCTTCTTTCTCAGCTCTTCTATTGTCAGAAGGACTTTCAAAAAATTCAAATTTGAGAAATCAAACTCTATGGGTTTCACTTTTGGCATCTCTAAAATTATATCCCTAAAGTGATTTTGAGAAGAGTTGGAGGAGATTGTGGTTGTTCTTCACCAATATCCGATCGTTCAGCTGGAACCTTCTTCCTTCTCCGTTTCTTCTGTAATGTCCTGCTGCATTGCTAGATTGACAATCTCATCGTTCACGGCTGAAGTAATCTGGATTGCTTGACATATAATTATAATATTTTTTACACTAAAGAATTTAGATATTTTATATGTTAAAGGATCGAAAACAAAATGACTATTTGTTTATTTCTTTTTTTTTCACCATCAAATTGTAATTGACAATTCGAAAATTCGTCCCTGCTAGATTTCAGTATTTTATTAAATTATTTGCTTTTCGTTAAAAAAATATTAAACTCCCCCCACATCCCATTCATTTTGTCGGTAACCATACACCTTTTTATTGAATTACATTTAGTCACTTACAAGGTATTAAAATATTATACTAGTTTTCAAATGAGTTAACACAATTAAATTTTATTTATCATATTAGATAAATATGAATAGAATATGAAATGTGACCATAATAATTGGGAATAATTGGGAGGAAGAAAGTGTTATACATATCTAATGATCTAATCAAACAGATATAAAAAATGCTAGTAAATAATTACTCATCCGTCCGTTTCATGTGTCCTAATTTTCTGTTATATTTGTCCTAAAATTATGATACATATTAAATAATTTCAAAATTATGGTCCATATTTAATAAATATGATAACTTAAATATGAAATATGATAATATTTTTGAAAAATAGACAATTATTATCAAATATTTATACATATTTGTTAACCTCCGTGCCCAACCCATTCGATAAGAAATGGGAGGGACGGAGGGAGTATCAAATATTTAGTGTAAGTGAATAAGAACAAATACTGATTGTGAACAAAATTATGGGGACCGAGGGAGTGCTTATTTCTTGCAGGCCACCCTACGGTCGCTTTAGATTGTAATCCATGTGAACTTATAACTGAATGAATTGCTATATGCTATCGTAAAAGCAAATTAACTAAAGGAGCTCCTTTCCGAGTCGGACAGATTACGGTGCATGTACTGCAATCGGACACAAAAGCTCAACTTTGACATTATTAGTTCAAAGTTGCGTTTTTAAACTATCAGAGTGGATTTATGGGTTAGAAAGTTGAAACCGACTACGGCTTAAGTTGTGGTCATATATAATGCATGTACATTATATTATCTTCCAAGAAGATACAAAATTTGGTGTTCTGCCTTGTCAAATGTTATATATTTCCCAAGTAGGGGAGCCATCTTCTCAAATGTCATATAGTTGCCGAGTAGAAGAGCCATCCACAACTTAACAAAAACAAAAATATAGGTATAGTGGGAGGAACACTATGATAACCAACTTAAATATTGAGACAATTCTATTCCAACTAACCTGGTTGAAATTTAAAGTCACGTAATGAACATCAAGTTCTTAAGAAAATCTTAATTCCATTATCATTTTCCCCACTTATTATTTCTGTAAGGAGGAAGCAAAGTTTTTACCAACTAAGAAGTGACACTGACTTTTGTCACTATTGTCTAAACAGCATACTTGTCGTTGATATGTACCGGTAACTGATAAACAAAAACTAAAGCTCTGATATCATATTAAATTACTAGTTCTACTAAAATCTCATGATATTGTGGCAAAAAAAAAATAAAAAAAAAAAATCTCATGATATTAGGGGAAGAGCTCACTGGGATCATATTACGTTCTAACAAAATTTTCATTCTTACACTTGAGTTAAAGATTGTCAAAAACTTAACACTTTTATGACAAAGAAGAAACATTTTGGTGGCTGTTTTCTTTCTGTTGATTTTCTTCTGCAAGTTGTATTATTACTGCATTGTGAGTTTCTTCTTCAAACCACATTACAAGTGTCTGGCTGCAGCTGCTGGTGAAGAGTTCGGGCTGCAGCTAAAGTGTTCCAGCTGGTTTTTTGTTCAAAGTCATCAACTGGATAGTTCATTTATCATCACCTATATCGTTACTTAGAAGTGGAAACAGACCATAATGGTAATAGAGGGCCTCTATGATAATAATGTGCTTTTAGTTGGAATTGCATATCATAATTATGAGATCCTCCTAACTCACTATTTACGTGAGAGGACATGCTAACGTTCGAAACACACACCAAAATTACAGAAAATCAAGACGATGTAGTAAAGAAAAGCAAAAGGTGAATAAAGCAAGAAATCAAGATTAGAGTAATTACAAGGCATCAGACAAGGCAAAAAAAATTGAAAGCTATTCAACGAATAACATTTGGCCTCTCTGTACAATGGTACACTCAAAATCACTTGGTAAAATACAATATTTCTGAAAGGATAACAATGGGCAGATAAGAGAAACAAAAATGCACAGAGGACTCTGGCTTTAAGCGAACAGCTTGAAGAAAAACAAAATAATCTTTAACTGAAATCATATATATGCAGAAATCTCATAATTGATCAATCTCCGGTAGACTGCAACAGAAGGTGGTGGTGCACTCGAACTCATTTTGATTATGTCATTTCCAGGCTCTTGTTATACACTGGAGACATGAAGCTCCTCAATTTTCTGTGTTATCTCAGTCATTGGGGGACGTTTATCAGGATATTGAGCAGAACAAGAGATAGCAAGCTGCAGAAGCTGAACCATATCCTCCTCGGCATGTTCATACTTAAGGATCTCAACATCAAAAACCTCAGCTGTCCACTCTTCCTTGACAATAGATTGTACCCACCGTGGCAGATCTACACCCTCTTCATTTAAGAAGGTATGAGTAGGAGCCTTGCCTGTTAGTAGCTCCAATAGTAGCACACCAAAACTGTAGACATCTCCTTTCTGAGAGACTTTGCGAGCATCAGTTACCTCTGGTGCTCGATAGCCATCAAGACGGTTGGGACTGGTGTTGGGCCCAACCAGTTGAGCAAGGCCAATGTCAGACAAGCAAGCCTGATATGACGTAGTGAGGAGGATATTTGATGATTTAATGTTTCCATGGGAAAAAGTTGACCCTTGTGAGTGAATGTATGAAATACCACGGGCAGCACCAAGAGCAATTGCTGTTCGTGTTTTCCAGTTCAAGGGAGTTCTGCCAGCACCTCTGTTTCCTGTAAGCATGAAGCAGGATTACAAGGAAAGCTAGACCAAATGTTCCATTAAGTTAAATAATCAGATCAGTGTCTGCTAATGAGATCACTTTATTACATATAATCATACATGATAGACCTGCAAATTCATGTACTATTCACATATCAACGGAAATCATCCTTCGAAACATCTACAGTGCATTAAATATCTGGTTTTAAGCATGCCAAATATCATGATATGACGGAATTCATCCTTCAAAATGTTCATCGAGAAAACAACATTAAAGGATATTATATCACAACACGAGTAACGTAAGAAAATTAAAAACCCATAACTTAATTGCAAATTATGTTGTCTCACCGTGCAAAAGTGCAGATAAACTCCCCATTGGCATGTAATCATAAACAAGTAGATTCTCCCCAACACTATAGTAGTATGCCCTCAAAGGCACCAGATTCTCATGATTCATATTACCGACAGCCTCAATCTTCTCCCTATATACTTTCTCAGGCACCGCCACCTCTTTTAATCTCTTCACAGCCACCACCATTCCCGTATCAAAAATGGCCTTATACGCTGTCCCGAATGTCCCCTTCCCCAACACCTCAGCAGAAGCTCTCAGAAGATCTTCCAAATCAAAACCCTTCTCCGTTTTACCAAAATACACCAATTTCTTCCCCGATGCACTCCCTACTTTTTCATTCAATCCTGGATAAGTACTACTCAAATTATCTTCATCCTCGGCATTCTTCTCTTTATTAATCTTAGCCACTTCAGTTTCTTTACTTGACCTATAAACCCTCACTTCCTCTTTTATACCACGCCTTGTACGACAAACCAAAAACAAAACCACCAAAATAGCCAAAACCACAACAACAGATCCAGCGATTATTCCAGCAATCATGCCTACAGAAAATCTAAACTTATTTTTTGTACCATTCCCATTACAAGACTTAAGGGGCCGTCCACATAAAGCATTCCCAACAAACGCACTCTCCGGCATACTCGACAACTTCTCAGGTATATTACCGACCAGCAGATTATCAGAAACATTAAATTGAACTAATCCCGGAAAATCTAGATTTGGAATTTCACCAATAAGCTGATTTTTCTCCAGGTACAAAGTACCTAATCGGTTCAACTTACTAAAATCACTTGAAATAGGCCCCGAAAAATTATTCGAAGCCAAACTAAGCCGAACTAAATTCTTCAAAGAAAAAAGAAATGAAGGTATTGGACCGGAAAATTCATTGGACTGAAGATAAAGATTTCGAAGATTAGTTAAAGACCAAAGATCCAAAGGGAGTGATCCGGATAATGCATTGAACCGGAGACTCAATGTGACTAACTGAGTTAAGTTTCCGATTGTATTATCCGGTAAATTACCGGTCAGACCCATACCAGGTAACCTCAGTTCCGATATTCTATTATTTCTACATTGCACTCCAACCCATTTGCATGGGGATGATTCTGTAGTGTTCCAGAGAAGTGTCCGGCCTCTGACGGCGGTACGGAGAGCTAGGAGGACAGCTTTGTCTGCTGCAAGGTCGGCTTTGACGGCATTCAAGAGTAGAAAGAAAGTCATGACAGCCCCGGCGAGATACTCAAAATATGACATTGGTGGAGGGAGAAGCAGGAGAATGCGATCTCAGAATTATAAAGTAGGTTGCGTTGAATTTCTGGTGATCGGAGTGTTTCAGGTTTGATTTTGAGATTGTCTGGGCAGAGAGAGGGCAGAAAATGAGCAGAGTGTTCTAAAGCGAGGGACGTACGATGTGTGATTGGTTATATACGAAGAATTTGCTAGTATTCCCTCCGTTTCAAATTAGATGTCCACTCTAAAAAAGTCACACAGTTTAACAAAAGTGGATGTTCACAAATTAATTGCATTAAATGATCAAAATATGTGGAGTGAGATTGATCTAGGAAATATGTGGAGTAGAATTGACTTTGAAAATATGATTTTGCATTGAAAGATGAGGTGGACAAGTAATTTGAAACAAAAATTTTTCTTGAAAGTGGACATGTAAATTAAAACGGAGGGAGTATAATTTTATAAAATTATGTATATGAATATATATGTCATATTCACGGTCGACTATTCGGTCCAGAACTGGACTGAATCGAAAGAACCTAAAATCTAATTCTTATTTGTTTTTTTGGAATGAACTATACTGAAATTAACATATAGACTTAACCGGAACCAAATCGAAATTTAATTCGGTCCGAATTAAAAAATCGAAAGGATTGAAATTCTGAAAAATTTGAAACCGAACCGGACCGAATTTTCACGGTTCTGGTTCGGTTTTGCTCAACCGAAGTCATATTTGCTATAAATATTAATTTTAATTTTAATTAATAAATTTAAAAAAATGTGTACAACTTTTTCCATCCAAAAATTATTGAAAATTTATACAATATGCTAATATGCTTTTAAATAAAATCATAATTATCTTGATTGATTTTACTAAAAAATAGGGTTGTAAATCATTTTTTATCTCTTAAATTTTAAGTAGGATTTACTTATAAGATGTATATATGGTAGTATTCTACACTATAATAGAGTTTATAATAGATTACGATTTGTGATTGGATGCTACAAACCTTTATATTATATATATATAGGCTAATCATAAAATATAAACCATTAAATGCGAATCTTAAATACAAATCAAGAGAAGTTAGGCGTATATGCCATCACCCACTCGGGCCCACTCCCGACCCCGCTCAATCCACCTGGTACTCACTAAAGTCTCACTAAAACTCCGAACAGGACCCAGAGGCTCAGACAAGCTGAGGAGCCAAAACTTTACCCCACGCCCTTCTCAATAGGGCCCACTTCCGTCCACAAACCTTCCATACTTGTAAAATCCTTGGTTCATATTTAAATTTGTATTTAGTAGTTTGTACTGGAGTAAGAATATATGCTAGTGATCAAATACAAACCATCCCTTAAATACAAACTAAAAACCAGTCCAATTTAGTGATATTCTCTTTAGCATTTAGTGATATTCTCTTTAGGATTTAGTGATCTTTATTACTACAAAAAGCTGCTCAGAATCTCCCGATCTGTTCCAAAAACGGCTCAGAATCTCCAGTTCTGTTTTCGTTGCCGATTCAGCTGATGGTGGCGGTGGAGGAGATGGAGGTGGATAAGGGGGTGGTGGACATGGAAGGAGTTTTTGGCTTTGTTCGGTAGTTTTGGCAAAGATAAGGATTTGAAATTACAGTAAAGTTGGGCAAATCTTACTAGAAGTGACGATGATCGAGGTGAGGCCGGAGGTGGAGGTGGAGACGGAGGTGGAGGTGGAGGTGGATCGGGTTTGGTGGTGATTTAAATAATGGAGGTGGACGTGGAGGTGGTGGTTATGGAGGGGGTGACCGGCATGGAGGTGGAGATGACGGAGGTGACGACGGAGGCAGGGCTGAAGGAGGTGGAGGCAGCAGCGTAGGTGTGGTTGGTGAGTGAAGATGTATGTGGAGATGGGGTTGTAATAGAAATTAGTAATATTTAATTTAGGATTTAGTGATATTTCAACTTGGTTTTTAATTTGTAGAATAAGGGGGTTTGTAGTTAAGACTCTCTCTCTCTCTATACACACACACACACACACACAAACTATAGTAGTTTATAACACGTAAGATGAACGGGTAACTATAAGATATAAGATTTGTTCTTTTATTGTATATATTTTTCAAAAATACATAGATATTTAAGTAATATGTGTCTTTTGATTAAAAAAGAATTTCAATAATTAATAAACATATTTGATTTAATATATTTATTAAATATGTTGAATATGTATATTTATTGGACATGTGAAATAATATATAAGTTTTTAATACATTTACTCATTAAATAGCTTACAAGTAAATAGGTGCGATAAAATATTTTTGATTAATGATGTTTAAACGTGTTATAATTATAATTAAAAAGACTATTTAAAACTTGTTTTAAAGTAAAGAGACCGATAAGTATGTCCAAATATCGACAGTCTAATCGAAATTTTTAATGTTTCGACATTAATAGTATAATATAGATACATAATATTTGTTAATTTAAATTTGAATTTTTTTTAATGCACTCGCGGATGTGTTTTGGGCGCAAGCATGTTTACAGAAACAAAAATAAAGAACTGTCATCATTATCATCGAGATATACATTGTTGTGAGGGGATTTGATACAAAACCTCCATAATTATATGCCGTAATAATAGGGATATCCGTGTTTTGGGGCTGAGTTTGCAAAGCCGCTAGGCAAGGAAGTTGGAATAATATTTCTCTGCCTCGCTAGTTTTTGGAAGATAATCACCGAAATTACACGTGCCTTTTTAGAGTGTAGAACTCGTGACTCCGAACCCTTTGTAAAGTACCTATATATCCTATTTATAGAATCAAGTCGAATGTAGTTTTTGAAATAAGTATAACCAGGGGATAAGGGCCTTTATCCAACATTCTACACTTGCTTGAACTAATAATAATCTACAAGAATTCTAACCAAGTCCAAATAGCACATTCCTACCAAATCCATCAAGCACATTATGACAAAGTGAAAAGATTATATATATCCCTCCTTCTGCTTGATGTTTGCCAGCGTGGTTACTAGCGGAGAATATTTGACGGTGGCCTGGAACTGAGTAAAGAACATTGTCTGCATACTTGTCCAAGAAGTGATGATGGATGCCGTTCTAACTTTCCGAACCACTGATAGGCGTTGTCCCTGAATGTGGCAGCCAGCAGCCGGCATCGTACAAGATCTGGTATTTGGTAGACTCCCATTTCGACGTTAAACCTTCCGGGAAACTCAGCTGCATCAGAATTGCCGTGGAACTTTAGATCGGACGTTGTGTTCCTATAGTTGGCGGGCAAAGGAGCGTCAATCTGTTAGGAATCAATAATTTTGATGATAACATAAACACTTTGTAACATGTTTAAATTAGAATTTTTATCATTTTATCAGTTGTAATTGTTGTGTTACATGTTTTGGGAATTATCAATAGATGGATATAATAGGATGGCTAATTGTAAATATCCAATGTCATGTAATTTTGTCTAAGTGAAGGATATTCAACTGATGAGTTGTAACATTTCAAATGATGAAGAGTGCACCATGTTTCAACTGATGAAGACAAAGTATTCAACTGATGAAGACTAAACTTTCAACTGATATGATTGGAACAGTGTTCAATCGATATAGTCTGTAATTCGTTCGATGGATGAAGGTACTTTCAACGGATGACGCACAGCCATTGAAAGTGACTAGAGCTTAATTCTGACAAGTCACATTGATCGAATTACACTAAAATAGACATGGAAGCCTGATTATGACAATAAAGAAGAACCAGAAACATACTTATCTTATGCAATGCAATCTGGATCAAATCAAAAAGATGGTCAAAGATGAAGACATGCATAAGACAAAGATGTGCAGCATAGTTTAGTTTAGAGTGCACTTTTTGTATTCTAGTTGAACTTTGTAAACTTGGAGTATATAACCAAGTTAGTAGCATCAGTTGAACTTGTTCAAATATTCTTGTAAGAAAACCTGAGTGTTAAAATCAGTTCAAGTGTTGAACCTGCAGTTGTGAGAATTGTAATCAATCCACAGATTCTTCAATATAAAATCTGTGACGCCCTCCAAACCAGGGGTCTCGATTTGGGGGTCACAACCTGAGTCACAATAATATAATATGCACAGCGGAATAAAATGCTAATATTATAAGACAATAATATGACCCCTGTATGCAATTGGATCGTACACAATTTATGATACGAAACAAGCACTAAATAAAACCATTATGTGATTACACACTACACACTTGATTAGAATAACTTCTACATGAAGCTACACAAATCCTCAAAAGTCTAGAGAAGTTTTACGACTAATTCATATTTTATTACACACTACAAAAGTTCTATGTACACCTTGGGTTCTTCCTACCTGTGCGGGAAGGTTAAACCTGAAGAGCTGGGGGTGGTTAAGGAGCACCCTCTTCCTTGCAGTAAGACGTATTCTTGGCATAACTGGGTCCGATTGGAAAGATTAGCACAGCACCAACAAAGCAAGAATGAGCGACTAGAAGGCTCATCAATATATATAAAATGCTTAAGTGTAAAGCATTAATAAGTGCTATCTTTTGGAAAGAATAAGATAATCAACGACAATGTTAATAGAACAAAAGCTATATCAGCTTACACCGTAAATCATAATATTGATATAATTAATTAATCAACGGCGTACTATCAGATCTGATCAGTCCGTGTGATAATACCGGGTCATGCTTCATGGAAACATGCCTCAAAACTTGTACCAAACAAGGCAACACATTGGCTTTTGGCAGAAAAGTATTATAATATTTCAATAATACCCAAATAGCCCTCCGTTGGACCGCCGTCTCGGCCTCCTACGCATATATATATATATATATATATATATATATATATATATATATATATATCATATATTCTTTTTCAAATGAGTCACATCAATCAACTCCTTTATTCAATCAACTCCCCATTTCACATGGTCCGGAGTAATCACATCAACTGATGGCAACATAACTAGAATAATTAGTTATTTGCTAACTATGAACTCAATTCTGTACTGTTTACAGTATATCTGGATAGCATAGTTTTTCACTATCTATCTTAAAAGTAATTCAAGGATTCTAGTAGAATGATTACTAGATTAATGTAGTGTATTCAATCATTGGAATGTATTGAATTCAATCATTATTTGAGTATTTATATGGTGTGTCTTACCATGGAATACAGAACAATAATTATATTCCAAACATATGGTATTCTCTGATTTGAAATACTGAATATGATAATAATTGAATTGGCAATAATTAAAAGTTGTGGAATAGAATCACTTGCCTTTTGCTGTACTCTACCTGGTACTCGCTTTAGGACTTGCTGTCACTGTCACTCTTGGATCGTAAATATTAGTAATTAAGACAACATGATGCTAAATTGAAATTAGGACTTGAATTTAGTTTTTTGGAACAAGGTAATAGTCCCCACAGTTTAAACGATTATTGCAATCAGTGTTCTAATATTCAATTAATTAAAACTCGGAAATGGGTTATACCTTATACGACATCCAATTATTACAGCAATAGTACTAATACTACTATTATCGTATAGTTTGAAATCAAGATATTACACTCAAAAATATGTATTAATTTCATTAATATTATTATTAATATTATCATTGTCAATTACTTAACAATAATAATAGAATTAATAATACAAACAAAATTAACAACGTTTTTGTTTCTTCTCCTCCGTTTGGAAAACGCAGCCCCTGCTGCCCTCACCGGACTGCCGCCGGTTTCCAGCCAACAACTACCTCCCGTCGGTACGCCGCTGGACTCCGGCCAACATCTCCACAGTCAATCTCTCTCTCTCTCTCTCTCTCTAGCCTCCAACAGCCCCCTTTCCCTTCTGTTTCTTTTCCTCCACCATCGCTCTGTCCCTCTCTCGCGGCACCGCCGCCTCACCAATCAGCCTGCACTTGCCAGCGAATCCTCGCCGCCGCTGCGCCTCCCCAACACCCGGACGCTGCCTCGTCTACACCCCAACTGGAACTCATCGCCGTTCGACTTCCAGAAAGGGCGTCGGCTCTACACCGACCCACCTCCGTCGCCGTTACCAACTCCGACGCTACACCACCCCGCGCCCCCAAACTCTAGCCACCAAAACCCCTTCACTGATTACCTCCAACCGGTGGCGACATCACCGCCTCCACCCCTCATCGCAACACCCAGCCATCTCCAACGAACCCCCAACAACCCATACAACAACCCTCCTCCGATCAAACCAACAATCGCAACAAATAATACCCTAGAGATAGATATTCGCGCATAACACGTATAAATAATTAAGATCCTCACCTGATTTTAGCTGTTGATTGAGAAACTCGCAAAACCCTAAATCCTCTTTCTCGCTTGTATAAGCCACCGCCTTGTGATGTATATCTGTGGTGTGTTTTGTATTGACCCCTGTCTGTACTAAAGTTTTGAAACGTATGTCCACTAAACTTACACGTGACTCCTATACAGCTGTTACACATCACTGACGCAACTACTTGTCACTGGTTTTGAAATAATAAATAATAAAAGAATTTACACCACGATATTAATAAAAAAACTAAAGTTTTAATAATAATAAGAATTTAGGGGTTTGAAAATATTTTCGAAACATTTAACTAAAATACCCAAAAATCTTAAATTTTTGATATTATAAGGAAGGATAACTTATAAGGGGGGAAGTCTGTGACGACTCGGATATTTTTGATATTAGTTATTAGTTGTTATTAATTTTATAAAAGAGGAGGAATAAAATTTGATATTTTATTTCAAAAGGTTGGATTTTTCAAAAACAATTTTGTGAATTGCTACAATTATGTGATTAATTATCTATGCATTAATTATCTATGTGCAATTTAATCATTACTTGCTGAGCTGCGGATTTATAGTTTTGATTTATTTTATTATTTTGATAAATCAAAAATTTCTTTTGATTTCAAAATCAATATTTATTTTTATTTGAGTCCAAAAGTTTTGTCTGATTTAAATTACCAAATTATTTAGACTTTGGTATTTTTATATTTCTCTCAAATTCAAAAATATTTGAAAGTTTGCAAATGATTAATTCAATTATTTGCAATTTGAAAAATGATTTGGAGTATTATTTGTAAAAAACAGAAAAATGATTTTAAAAATATTATTTTTCCAAATATTGCGTATTCAGGACATCTTGAGTTTTTGAAATAGTTTATTTTTAAATTTGAGAAATATTTTGAGACCCTTATATTCATATTTATTCATGGCTTTTAATTATAACTAGTTGAAAAGCCGCACATTGCGGCGACCTATAAAAATTATATTAATGATTCAATATTAATATTTGTAGAATGCAATAATTTTGTGGCTGTCTATAAAAAATATATTAATGATTAAAAATTAATATTTGTAGGATAAAATAAATTTTATATTATAAAAATCTTGATGTAATACCAATACTAATATATAAGATTGCAAAATTGGACTATAATTCATGATGAATAAATGAAAATAAATTTCTACACGTAATCAACAATTTAAAGCACGACGAATCTTAATTTTATTTGTGTTTTTTTTTTGAAAACTAATCATGTTCTTACATTGTCACCTTCCTCCAATTTTTTTGGATTAATTGTGCAAAAAAACATGTAACTTAAATCCGTGATATAGCGGTCTATAACTACCCTCGCTTGTAACAACTTTTATTTTTTAATATTATATGAACAGTCTTCACTTGTTTGAACGGAGCAAACAGATAATGCATGAATAGCTTTTTCCTTGTGTACAAAGTAAATCATATAAAAATTAACAACAACAAACATATCCGATGAACAAAACAAATATTATAAAAGAATAACCAACAAACATACATCACTAATTGTTAATTTATTGATATCATCCATGAATATCATGTCAAGACTATATTCTTCTCCCGTGTTTAGATTTGTCGACTCCCACATAGCGGTCTATAACTACCTTTGCTGGCAACAACCTTTATTTTTTTAATACCGTATAAACAGCCTTCACTTATCGTTGAAAAGAACAGCACCATCGAGTTAGAAATCGAGCAAGTGAACTATCACCAGAGAGAGGTAGGGTTGTGGTATTGAAAGAGAGTAGGTTGTGTTTAGATCATTCAAAACCCTACAACCCGACATGGGTATTTATAGGTGCAGAGAGACTTGTGTGCTACTTTTTCCCATAATTAAATAATCTAAAACAAAATCAGATTAAAACTTTCAAGCTGTTATATTCCATAAATAATTTGAAACAAAATCAGATTTTGAGACTTGCTTATACCCCTCGCTTCTCCTTTATATAGAAACAAAATCAGATTAAAACTTTCAATCTACTATATTCGATAAATAATCTAAAACAAAATCAGATTCTGAAATTTACTTCTAATATATCCGAAACTAAAAAAGTTAGTTCTAATTTTTGATATTTTTCATCCAAAAATTCTAGAAAATTAGAAAAATAGAACGGAGCGATGTGAGAGGCGCCACCTACACGCCCATCGCTTCTCCTTTATATAAGTATAAATCGAGCAAGAGAACTATCACCAGAGAAAGGTAGGGTTGTGGTATTGAAAGAGAGTAGGTTGTGTTTAGATCCTTCAAAACCCTACAACCTGACATGGGTATTTATAGGTGCAGAGAGACTTGTGTGCTACTTTTTCCCATAATTAAATAATCTGAAACAAAATCAGATTAAAACTTTCAAGCTGTTATATTCCATAAATAATTTGAAACAAAATCAGATTTTGAAACTTGCTTTTACCCCTCGCTTCTCCTTTATATAGAAACAAAATAAGATTAAAACTTTCATTCTACTATATTCGATAAATAATCTAAAACAAAATCAGATTCTGAAACTTACTTTTAATATATCCGAAACTAAAAAGGGTAGTTCTAATTTTTGATATTTTTCATCCAAAATTTTTAGAAAATTTAGAAAAATAGAACGGAGCGATGTGAGAGGCGCCACCTACACGCCCCTCGCTTCTCCTTTTTAAAAATATATTGATGATTGATGATTGATTTAGGTGTTCGATTTTTAATATATATATATAGTTTGGTAAGAATCATTTAGAGGGGTGTATTGGATTAGGATTTTAAAGCATTTTTTTGAATTCATGAAATCCGAGGGTATTCGATTGGGATTGTTTGAAATCCATTAAAATCTTGAGGTATTTAATTGAGATTTCAAATTATGCTACAAAATCTGGTGGTATTCAATTGAGATTTTAAATTATGCTTTAAAATCCGATGGTATTCAATTGGGATTGTTTAAAATCCATTAAAATCTGATGGTATTCAAATGCTGATGGATTGTTTTTCATTTCATAAAATGATGGATTTTGTGGCATTCTTCAGTGTATTTTAAGTTTTTTGAAATCCCACCAAAATCAATGGATTTGGAAGCATTGTACCTAAATCCTATCAACTCTGCGACATTTTATCAAGAATCCGCAAAAAATCAAAATCTCATACAATCCATTAAAATCCATAGACTAAAAACAATCCATTAAAATCCCAATCGAATACACCCCCGTTAGTTTTACAAGTCAGTTGTTCACGCAGCAGAGGCATAGGCTGTACGTGGTTAAATATAGGGGTGAGCATCGGTCGGTTTGGACGGTTTTGAGGGTCCAAACCGAACCAAACCATAATTATCGGTTTTCCAAAACTTCAATCCGAAACCAAACCGTTAAGTAAAAAAACCGAACCAAACCGATCCGTTTAAAACGGTTTGGTTCGGACTGGTTTTGGTTAAAACCGTTTTTTATCAATATAACAATTTCAACAACAAAATTAAACTTGAAATTGCAAAACAAGAATTGAAAGTTTGAAATATATTATGAATATGTATATTAGTTTTAATTATATTTTAAAAAAAATATTAAATTTGTAAAATATAAGGAGAGGGAGAAAGATGATAAAAATGTAATTTTTACACTTTTATTTAAAAAAACAAAAAGATAATACATACAAATTAGTATATCAATATTCTTTAAAAAAATATGATAATAGTTTTATATGTTTTATTTTTCACATATTTTGTAGAATATAATTTTATTATCAATTTATTATTCACACATGTATATTATTATTTCAATATATATATATATATATATATATATATATATATATATATATATGGTTCGGTTTGGTTATATCGGTCGGTTTGGAGGTAAAAACTGAAACCAAACCGAAAAAATTCGGTTTTTTAAATTTCAAACTGTACCCAAACCAAACCGTTAATAAACCGTAAAAATCGATTTGGACGGTTTGAATCGGCCGGTTTAGGTCGGTTTGGAGAATTTAAACAGATTGGGATGAAAAGGGTGTCAACATCAGTTTGAACAAAACACATACACGCAGTAGGCTATCAAAAACAGAGGCGGCGAAATTGGGGTTTAGGGTTAGAAACTTTCAGTTAATTGGATAGGAAGATTCAAAGCGGAATCTTTGATCGAATTAATCGTTACCCGTATGTTGGCTGCTGTGTATAAGTAACCAGGTATAAACTGTTTGTTGTTGATTGGGGTTGAGTTTGGCGGCGGAAGAAGGGGGAAGGAAGGCGGGTGTTGGTGGTGACGAGCGGCCAAGCGGTGTCGTTTGGTGTCGAGGCGCGACACCGATTGACGACAAGACCATCGTTAACTGCAACAGAGATGGGGGACTGGTAAGGAAGCTGGACAGAGGCGGCGGCCGGGTTTTGACCGGCGCCAGACTTGAGCAAGCGGCGACAAAGCTGCCTTGGTGGTTCGAGAAAAACAGGACGTAGTTTAAAGCTAGTTTGGGTGGCTGCTGTGTTGGGTTTGAACTGTTGACTGCCGGAGATGATGCTGAGTTGCAGGTGGAGGGGTGCGAGTTAGCGACAGGGACTGCTGGTGTGCGCAAACAGAGGGATTTGATAGGGGCTGGTTGTTGTGGTCGAGACTTGAGAGGGAAGGAGATTGATCAGTGTGGGGATTATAGGTTAGGGAGAAAGGCTGTGACTTGGGGTCGCAGCAAGGAAGGATAGAAACGGAGTAAGGCGGCTGGTGTGGTGACTTTCGATATGGAAGCACGACATCACAGGGAGTTGAGGTTGGTAGTGAAGGCTGCTGAGTAGAGAGATTAGAGAGAATGGAGGTTTTAATGGTTGGTGTTGCAGATGAGGGAGTGGAAGGTGTATTACAGGGGACGGAAGAAAGGGTTGCAGTGGTGGTGCCAGGTTTGGAAACAGGAATGGGGAGAAGTTGAGTAGAGGCCAGGGGGAAGGAACTGCAAGTGAATGGAGGTAAAGTCATAGGCAGCGAAACGCAGCAATTGGTCAAGGAATTACAGTAGTAAATGGAGATGAAGATGGCGGCTGTTGGGTTGTAGGTGCAGCGCCGTTAAGAAGGGAGTTGCTGTTGTTTGGTGACAAATAGTGGTGGTGCCACCAGTACAGGAGGGTTATATAAATCTGAGAAATGAAATTGAGGGTTGAGTTGTTTGATGGAGTAACAGAACATATATGGGTCATAAATAGGGAAGAATGAAACAGGAGGTTGGGAACTTTTAAATGAAGGTTGATGGTGTCAAATAAAAGGAGGGGGGCTGGGATACTAGAGAGGTTGGCGGAGATTTACAATGACAACGGTGTCAAAGAAATTAAAGTGTTAATTTTATTATTATTATAATTATCATTGTTGTTTTATTGGCAATGATAATGTGATAATAATAATAATCTTTAATATTTTATTGAGCCAATTATAGGTAATTGTCGATTAAATATCGTGAGTTTATATATCAATGGTAGTGTGCTGATTTAAAATTCCGGATTATATCTATTTAAACTCTACGACATTTGTAAATTTCATTTGAAATTTCAGAAGTTGTTATCTACTTCTGAAAATCATTTATTGATTTCAGATTAAATATTATTATATTGTTGTCGCGTATATTAATATTTAAATCCCAGAACATGTTAATAATGATAAATAGTTGTTGATTTTAATTGTCAACCCTGATTGATATTTGAAGTGACATGCTATATATAAGCTGATACTTTGATAAACTACGTTTTGACGTGAAATTATATTATATTGTTGGACGGAGATTGTTGTGTTGTTGGCGAGGTTTGCTCAATTTTAAAATACATAATGTCCAAAATTATATTATTTTATTAATTTAGTTTGATGAGATTCTGAGTTGAATTGAGATGTAGTTGAATTACAATTCGGATTTGTAATTGAGATTGACTTGTATATCTAGGGATGTATTATTGAGGTGATTAGTTTTGTATATAATCAAGTTTGAGATTATATACAAGAGTTATCGGATTGTATTTGTATGAATATTAAAGCATGCAATTTCTCTTTTATGTGCTTATGTACCTGATTGCAATACTATGTGTATCTATTACCTATATATATTATATGTTTATATTACGAAGGGTAGTAATATAATTTCGATTCTGCGATGTAAGATTCGGCTTTGCTGTTATATATAGTCTATCGAGACGCGTGCATCAACGACTTTCAGTAACAAGCGAGTAGTGTTGCAAGCCAAGTCATAATTAGCTCGATAAGGCGAGTCGTGCCGTAAGATAGTCTAGTAGGATATAGACATTGCAGAGATTAACAGAGTTGAGGCCGATCTAGCAATCTTGAGTAGAGTGATCGTGTATCACCTGTTTTTCTATCAAAGGCAAGTATTTCTAACCTTCTCTTATTAATTAAGAGCAAGTATTTCAACTCCTTTTTATAAAGCAAGTTTTCAATTATGACTTGTTTTTCCTGCAAGCATGATTATCTAATTCTGATATTTAAGGTACAAATGCTTTTATCTTATCTTGTGATTTAAGATATCAAATATTTTTAGTTCCATACTTTTTACTGTATATGTACCGTGCCAATTTTATTAGAAAAACATTCTAATTCTTATTAAATCAGTTTTATGGAAATTGATGTCTGAGTTCTTTTACAGTTTAAAACTGTTGATGACTGTATAGTAGTTCTATTTGGATACTACAATATAAGCCTGGTCTTCTGTCCAGACTTAAACCTTTGATTTTAACTAGCGAAAACAACTTGTTGATTTCTTCGGAACCGTATTACGGTGGATTTTTAAATTGTACTCAGACTTTGATGAAATTGAATTTTGACAGTATTTCGAGATTTGAAAACGAAAAAGTTTTCATAAAGTTTTGAAAGGATGATTTTATGACGGAAGGGGCTAATTATTGGTCCAACCAGATAGGCCAGCAAATAGCTCTGATATCAACTTGTGACGCCCTCCAAACTAGGGGTCTCGATTTGGGGGTCACAACCTGACTCACAATAATATAAAATGCACAGCGGAATAAAATGCTAATATTATAAGACAATAATATGACCCCTGAATGCAATTGGATCGTACACAATTAATGATATGAAACATGCACTAAATAAAACCATTATGTGATTACACACCACACACTTGATTAGAATAAATTCTACATGAAGCTACACAAATCCTCAAAAGTCTAGATAATTTTTATGACTAATTCATATTTTATTACACACTACAAAAGTTCTATGTACACCTTGGGTTCTTCCTACCTGTGCGGGAAGGTTAAACCTGAAGAGCTGGGGGTGGTTAAGGGGCACCCTCTTTCCTGCAGTAAGACGTATTCTAGGCATAACTGGGTTCAACTGAAAGATTAGCACAACAACAACAAAGCAAGAATGAGCGACTAGAAGGCTCAACAATATATATAAAATGCTTAAGTGTGAAGCATTAATAAGTGCTATCTTTTGGAAAGAATAAGATAATCCAGGACAATGTTAATAGAACGAAAGCTATATCAGCCTTCACTGTAAATCATAATATTGATTTAACCTATTAATCAACGGCGTACTATCACATCTGATCAGTCCGCATGATAATACCGGGTCATGCTTCATGGAAACATGCCTCAAAACTTGTACCAAACAAGGCAACACATTGGCCTTTGGCAGAAAAGTATTATAATATTTCAATAATACCCAAATAGCCCTCCGCTGGACCGCCGTCTCGGCCTCCTACGCATATATATATATATATAAATATTCTTTTTCAAAGGAGTCACATCAATCAACTCCCCATTTCACATGGTCCGGAGTAATAACATTAACTGATGGCAACATGACTAGAATAATTAGTTATTTGCTAACTATGAACTCAATTATGTACTGTTTAGAGTATATGTGGATAGCATAGTTTTTCACTATCTATCTTAAAAGTAATTCATGGATTCTAGTAGAATGATTACTAGAATGTAGTGAATTCAATCATTGGAATGTATTGAATTCAGTCATTATTTGAGTATTTGTATGGTGTGTCTTACCATGGAATACAGAACAATAATTATATTCCAAACATATGGTATTCTCTGATTTGAAATACAGAATATGATATTAATTGCATTGGCAATAATCAAAAGTTGTGGAATAGAATCACTTGCCTTTTGCTGTACTCTAACTAGTACTCGCTTTAGGACTTGCTGTCACTGTCACTCTTGGATCTATTAATCAAAAGTATTGATTCAACAACTCGGGTCAACTCAATTGACGTAATCATACGTCTCGCGAAATATAAACTACCCAATCGATTATACTAATCATGTTATTAGCACGTAAGTCACATATCACATAATCAGATATTGTCTATAATATGCGATTCATGTTATCACGTATCAAGTGTCGGATATAATATTCAAATTAGAGATCCATTTTAGTTATGAATTTAACTAAAATAAATTAATTAAATCATGGTGGATTGGACAGTATGTCCATGCCTTCTAATAAAAGAATCAATAATACAAATAAAATTAACAACGTTTTTGTTTCTTCTCCTCCGTTTGGAAAACGCAGCCCCTGTTGCCCTCACCGGACTGCCGTCGATTTCCAGCCAACAACCACTTCCCGCCTGAACGCCGCTGGACTCCGACAAACATCTCCACAGTCTCTCTCTCTCTCTCTAGCCTCCAACAACCCCCTTTCTCTTCTGTTTCTTTTCCTCCATCATCGCTCTGTCCCTCTCTCGTGGCACCGCCGCCTCACCCATCAGCCTGCACTTGCCGGCGAATCCTCGCCGCCGCTGCGCCTCCCCAATACTCAGACGCCGCCTCGTCTACGCCCCAACTGGAACTCATCGTTGTTCTACTTCCAGAAACGGCGTCGCCTCTACACCGAGCCACCTCCGTCGCTGTTACCAAATCCGACGCTACACCACCCCGCGCCCCCCAAACTCCAGCCACCAAAACCCTTTCACTGATTACCTCCAACCGGCGGCGACATCACCGCCTCCACTCCTCATCGCAACACCCAGCCATCTCCAACGAACCCCCAACAACCCATACAAAAACCCTCCTCCGATCAAACCAACAATCGCAACAAATAATAGCTTAGAGATAGATATTCGCGCATAACACGTATAAATAATTAAGATCCTCACCTGATTTTAGCTGTTGATTGAGAAACTTGCAAGACCCTAAATCCTCTTTCTCTCTTGTATAAGCCACCGCCTTGTGATGTATATCTGTTGTGTGTTTTGTGTTGACACCTATCTGTACTAAAGCTTTGAAACGTATGTCCACTAAACCTACACGTGACTCCTACACAGCTACTACACATCACTGACACAGCTACTTGTCACTGGTTTTGAAATAATAAATAAATAAAAGAAATCGCACCCCGATATTAATAAAAAGCTAAAGTTTTTATAATAATAAGAATTTAGGGTCTGAAAATATTTTTGAAACATTTAACTAAAATACCCAAAAATCCTAAATTTTCTAAATAGAATAAATCCATGAAAATTTTTAATTTAAGTTATTTTTAAATATTTAAATTAAATTGTCCGAATTATTTTGAAAGTGCAAATAATCAGAAATAATTATCTGCGAGATTTATAAATATTTTGAAATCATTTAAAACATAAAAATACCAAAATTGAAGTGTTCTGGTAATTTTAATTGGACAATATTTTGTAATATAAATAAAAACGGATTTTTAATATTTTTAAATCAAAGAAAAACTCTAATTTATAAAAATGCTAATAACTCACTTTCTAAACTACTCACTCGGGTCGAGGATAAACAATTAAAATTATCAAATTTAACACGTACCACATTTAATTGATTTATGGCATCAATCAAATATTATTGCAATTAATCATGTTATTCACCAAAATTAATATAACCACAAAATTTGCAATTATGCGAGAATTCATTTTATTGGCAATTAATAAAATAACCATGCTTCATGAAAATGACAATAATCGTACCTGGCCTGATAAAACATTTAACAGTTATTTATTATAATTAAAATATCACAAAATTTTCCCAGATATAACATCCTTCCCTCCTTAATAGGATTCTGTCCCCAGAATCAATTTACGAAAACAACTTAGGATACTTGGCAAGCATTTCGCTTTCAAGTTCCCAGGTCGACTCTTCCACTCTAGGATTTCTCCACAAAACTCGTACTAAAGATACGGACTTATTCCTAAGTACTTTCTCTCGCCTATCTAATATCTGTACTGGTCTTTCTACAAAAGACATATCTAGTTGGATCTCGATAGGTTCATATTCTATCACATGGTTAGAATCAGGAAGATAACGCTTCAGCATAGACACATGGAACACATTGTGAATATGTTGCATGTGAGGAGGTAATGCTAACTCATACGCGACCTTCCCCACGCGTCTCAAAATATCAAAAGGACCCACACAATGAGGGCTCAGTTTCTCTTTCTTTCCAAATCAGGACAGTCCTTTCCACGGGGATATCTTTAGTAATACAACATCTCCAACTTCGAATTCTAGGTCTCTTCTAGTGGGATCAGCATATTTACATTGATGATCCTGAGCTGCTACTGGCCTTTTCGGAATAAATTCTACCTTTTCTTTGGTTTGTTGGATCAACTTTGGACCCAAAATCTTTCTTTCACCAACTTCATCCCAACAAATAGGAGATCGGCATTTTCTTCCATATAGAGTTTCATAAGGAGGCATTCCAATGCTACCATGATAACTATTGTTGTATGAGAATTCAACCAAGGGTAGATGTTCATCCCAACTCCCTTCGAAATCTAAGGCACAAACTCTGAGCATATCCTCGATTGTCTGAATTGTCTTTTCACTCTGACCATCGGTCTGAGGGTGATAAGCTGTACTCATGTTAACTTTGTTCCGAGGCATTCCTGGAAGCTTTTCCAAAACCTTGAGTTAAATCGAGGATCTCTGTCAGAAACTATCGATACTGGAACTCCATATCGAACGACAATTTCTTTTAAATAGAGGTGAACTAACTTGTCCAATGAGAATCTCTCGTTGATAGGAAGGAAATGTGCTGACTTTGTTAATCTGTCGATGATAACCCAAATGGCATCATGATTTGCTCTAATTCTTGGTAGGCCAACCACAAAATCCATAGCAAGGTGTTCCCATTTCCATTTTGGAATATCTAAGGGTTGTAACAATCCACTAAGCCTCCAGTGTTCTGCCTTGACTCTTTGGCAAGTATAACACTTACTTACCCATTCTGCAATTTCTTTTTTCATATTCGGCCACCAAAAATTTTATCTCAAGTCTCTGTACATCTTGGTTCTTCCGGGATGAATCGATTATCTAGCGTTATGAGCCTCTCGTAAAATGTCTTCTTTCAATTCTCCCACATTTGGTATCCATATTCGAGAAGAAAATCTCAAAATTCCTTTGTCATCCTTTTGACTCCCTTTTTCTTCTCCTGTCAATTTATCATTTTCACCACTCATAACTTCTTCTTGATGTTTTCTGATCTTCTCTAGTAACTCTGGTACGAATCTCAATTTCTAATTTCTCAAATTCCTTCATTAATGCTTCAGAAGAGGTTAACAGATTTAATCTTTCCTTTCGACTTAAAGCGTCAGCTACCACAGTGGCCTTTCCCGGATGATAATTGATTGAATAGTCGTAGTCTTTGATTAGCTCTAACCAACGACGTTGCCTTATGTTGAGCTCTTTATGGGTGAAGATATACTTCAAGCTCTTATGGTCTGTATAGATTTCACACTTCTCCCCATATAGGTAATGCCTCCAAATCTTAAGTGCGAACACTATGCAGCCAGTTTCAAATCGTGGGTTGGATACTTCTGTTCATGGGGTCTTAATTGCCTAAAAGCATAAGCAATAACATTTCCATGTTGAATTAAATCACATCCCAATCCTTTGTGAGAAGCATCATTGTAGATTACAAAGTTCCCTTTCTCATTAGGTAGAACTAACACTGGTGTTGTTACTGCCCTTTTCTTCAACTCTTAGAAACTTTCTTCACATTGATCATTCCATACACACTTCTCATTCTTTCGAGTCAATTTTGTCAATGGTGTTGCGATCTTAGAATAGTCCTTAACAAATCTCCGGTAATATCCAGCTAATCCCATAAAACTTCTAACTTCAGTGGGCGTCTTTGGTCTTTCCCAATTTATAATTGCCTCAATCTTTGCTGGGTCTATCTTGATACCTTCATTACTAATCACGTTCCCAAGAAATTGCACTTCTCGTAACCAAAACTCACATATAGAAAACTTGGCATACAACTTCTCTTTCCTCAAGACTTCCAAAGCTAATCTTAAATGTGCAGCATGCTCTTCTTCTATCTTTGAATATATCAGAATGTCGTCTATGAACACAATCACGAACTTGTCCAAATACTTTTTAAAAACTCTGTTCATGAGAGCCATAAAAGCTGCTGGTGCATTCGTTAATCCAAACGCCATTACTAAGAAATCGAAATGGCCGCACCTCATTCTAAAAGTGGTCTTTGGAATATCTTCAGGCTTTATCTTTAACTGATGATAGCCAGATCTTAAATCAATCTTAGAAAACCACACAGCTCCTTTAAGCTGATCAAATAAATCGTCAATTCTTGGTAAGGGATACCGGTTCTTAATATTTAACTTGTTGAGCTCATGATAATCGATACACAGCCTCATGCTACCATCCTTCTTCTTAACAAATAATACTGGTGCGCCCCACGGGGATATACCTGGTCTTATGACTCCTTTCTCCAAAAGATCTTGAAGTTGAGTTGCTAGTTCTTTCATTTCCACGGGGGCCATTCTATAAGGTGCCTTTGATATTGGTTCGGTTCCTGGTGCTAGATCAATAGCAAATTGGACCTCTCTGTCTGGAGGTAATCCTGGTAATTCATCTGGAAAGACATCTGGAAACACATTAACTACTGGAATGGCTTCTATAGGTGGAACTTCTTGGTTAGTATCTATGACATTAGACAAGTAAGCCTCCCAACTCTGGCGTAACAATCTCTTGGCTTGTGTGATGGTAAGAAATTTCTTAACTTGCCGATTTGCTTGAAAAAGTCACCTTTTTTCTTATCCACTGTTTGCAACTTCACTCTTTGATGCTTGCAGTCTATCTGAGCGTTATACTCTGATAACCAATATACCTAGGATGACGTCAAATTCGCCTAACTTAAAAGGTATTAAGTTGGCAGAAAAATGATATCCTGCTATAATAATGTCGCACCGTGGACATATCTGATCGACCACAACTCGATCTTTATTAGCTAACTCAATAACTAAAGCTTGTTCTAAGGGTCGAACTCCACAATTCAATTTATCAATAATATCCTTAGAAACAAAAGATCTTGTAGCTCCAGAATCAATTAATACTTTAGCATTTATGGAGTTCACGGGAAGCGTACCTACAACCACGTCTGAACTCTACACCGCATCCTTCATAGTCATGTTGAAGGTTCGGGCTTTTGACTGGTTTTGATTAGATGGTCCAGCTATCCTTGGCACGTTCTGAGTTGGATGACCCGAAATCCTTAGAAAGTTTCCCATTGGCCCAGGTGTTGGGCAATCCTTGACCATATGGCCCGACTTTCCATATTTAAAACATGCAACTCCTTGTTTGAGTTCTAGAGCCCTGTTAGCACATTCTGATGCATAGTGTCCCTTCTGGTGGCATTTATAGCATTCCAAATTGCTCCTACAACTTCCAAAATGTTTTCCACCATAGGTTCTACAAATTGGCATTGGTGGATGATTAAATCTTTGCAAACCTTGATTACGGTACTGATTTCTCTGACCTCCATTTCCCATTGGTGGTCTCCTGAATCCAACGTTCTGATTTGGTTGAAACTCCAGCCTTCTGTTCCAATCCTTCAGCCCTTGCTGAAATCTTTTAGCCCTCTTTTCGTGCGTATCAACTTGATCCGGAACGAACCTTGCCAATTCAGTGAAATGAACCTCATCATCTGCCACACTCAAGTTCTCCTGCTTAAGCTCCAAAAACTTAATCTCCATTTGATTCTGCATGTGCCTAGGTACTTCTCCAAAAATAATACTTTAAACCTTTCCCAAGTAATTATGTCACTTTCCTCCAAAGCTTTCTTCGACTCCCACCAGTAGTCAGCTTCATTCTTTAAAAAATAACTAGCAAACTTGATTTTTTTTCCTCTCCCACTTTAGCCAAATCAAACGCCTTTTCTATCTCCTTGAGCCATCCACTAGCTTCCACCGGGTTCACAGCACCCTTAAATTCTGGTGGATGAACTGCCTGAAATGTCTTAAAACTCACAGCAGGAGGAGCAAGTGGTCGCTGCTGCTGTGCCGCAAGATTTGCCATCTGTTGCTGCATGAGAGCCAACAATTGTACAAGTGCGGGATCGGCCCCGCCTGTTTCTGCCGTCTCTGGAACACTCTTACGCTTAGGACCCATGAATCTGATAGAAAAGAAACAACTTATTTAATAATTCGCAAGCATGGTTTTTAAAATATATTGCAAAATTTAAATAGCAAAAGTTTTCCTGTGTACACAGTTTGTAATTTAAAAAGATTTGCATAAAAATTTTGCTAACATCTGAGCACCTGCTGCATAATTACTATATAATCCTGCTTAAAGTGTATTAAGTGGCGACAATAATAAAATAAGAATTGGCCACTATTACCGAATCCAAATGATACAATAACTTGGATACGTACTGAATTAAATTGATTTACTATACCACAAAAGTAAAACTGAGTAGTGTAAAGTAAGTAAAGCGGTAAAGGAAGAAGCGATTTCTGTACAAGATATATACATATATAGAAATGAAAAGTTACACAAGCATTAACTCTCGTTCTCAGTCAACTAAAATCAAACCAGTACAAATACACCATGCATAAAGAAAAGTGATCAAAGAAGGGTAGAATCTACACAAGGGATGTCCCTCCCAACCCTGATGACTATGCAGCTGCCGCTGCCACCACACCATGCATGTAGTAGATGCATCTATGTCACAGATCGAAGCCGTATACACAACAAAAAGGAGACTAGATACCCTCCGTACTATATTAGTATCTTCGTCTCATCCTGGAAACCTTCCCTGTTAGTCCAACATCCAAAGTCTAAGTCTCTAGTTGCGCGGTCCACGAACTGTGCGCAACTCCGCCAAAATCCAGCAAATGAGCCTAGTCACACGGCGTGCCTCAACATCCCACTCACTAGTGGACGGGAACTATCGGCTAATCGTTGCCTCGCGATATGCTCAATCGTTCCGATCCTGGAACGTGTCTCGGCGTCCTCGACAGGAATTCTCCTCTCCTGAAGTAGCGTATCCATAAGCCTCCGGATCTCTGCATTCTGGCCCCTCAAAAAGTCATACTCGCGGCCCAGTGCGGCATAGACATGATAGGGAACCGCACTAGTCATACTACCAGCAGGAGCTCTAGATGTAGCAGATCAGATGACGTTATCCGTACTTGGTGATGTACGATGCGTTGACGCCCTCCCGCATCAGTCTTTATGCCCACAGCTTGCTTAGCTTCCTCAATAATACTCATTACACGAGCCTCCCTGTGCTCCATCTGACTAATGGGGACTCTTCCAGCCTTAACAGCTTCAACGGTCCTTCCTACACTCTTTACTAGTACCGGGTTAGCAACTACCTCTTGAACTGATCCTACCACAGGGTCTTCTTCAGGGTCCTCTTCAGGATCCGACAGTACCGGGTTGACATCAACACTTGCTGACAAGCTATGGGAGGGTAACGGGGGTCCACGAGGACTCCCCTCAGAACTACTTCCGTCCGAATCATTCTCAGTGTCGAGAGATTCCTGGAATAACACACAATCACCACGATCTGATCTGCTATAAAATAGTAATAATACCTAAAACTGTACAACTTCAAGCTAAGCCTTGAGGTAAAAATGAGAGATAGTGTCAGTTTTGTTTAAAAGTATTGAGATCATACGAGATACTAAAATATTTTGAACAAAAGTGACACTATCTCTCATTTTTACCTCAAGGCTTAGCTTTAAGTTGTACAGTTTTTGGTATTATTACTATTCTATAGCAGATCTGATCGTGGTGATTGTGTGTTATTCCAGGAATCTCTCGACACTGAGAATGATTCGGACGGAAGTAGTTCTGAGGGGAGTCCTCGTGGACCCCCGTTACCCTCCCATAGCTTGTCAGCAAGTGTTGATGTGAACCCGGTACTGTCAGATCCTGAAGAGGACCCTGAAGAAGACCCCATGGTGGGATCAGTTCAAGAGGTAGTTGCTAACCCGATACTAGTAAGTAGTGTAGGAAGGACCGTTGAAGTTGTTAAGGCCGGAAGATTCCCCATTTAGTAAGATGGAGCCTAGGGAGGCCCGTGTAATGAGGACTATTGAGGAAGCTGAGCAAGATGTGGGCATTAAGATTGATGCGGGAGGGTGTCAACGCATGGTACATCGCCAAGTAAGGACAACGTCATCTGCATCTGCTACATCTAGAGCTCTAGCTGGTAGTATGACTAGTGTGGTTCCCTATCATGTCTATGCCACACTGGGCCGCGAGTATGACTTTTTGAGGGGCCAGAATGCAGAGATCCGGAGGCTTATGGATACACTACTTCAGGAGAGGAGAATTCCTGTCGAGGACGCCGAGACACGTTCCAGGATCGGAGCGATTGAGCACATCGCGAGGCAACGATTAGCCGAGTTCCCGTCCACTAGTGAGTGGGATGTTGAGGCACGTCGTGTGGCTAGGCTCATTTGATGGATTTTGGCGGAGTTGCGCATAGTTCGTGGACCGCGCAACTAGAGACCTAGACTTGGGATGTTGGACTAATAGGGAAGGTTTCCAGGATGAGACGAAGATACTCATATAGTACGGAGGGTATCTAGTCTCCTTTTTGGCTGCATATACGGCTTCGGTCTGTGACATAGATGTATCTACTACATGCATGGCGTGGTGGCAGCGGCAGCTGCATAGTCATCAGGGTTGGGAGGGACATCCCTTGTGTAGATCCTACCCTTCTGTGATCACTTTTCTTTATGAATGGTGTATTTGTACTGGTTTGCTTTCAGTTGACTAAGAACGAGAGTTGATACTTGTTTAACTTTGCATTTCTATATATGTATATATCTTGTACAGAAATCGCTTCTTCCTTTCCCGCTTTACTTACTTTACACTACTCAGTTTTACTTTTGTGGTATAGTAATCAATTTAATTCAGTAGGTACCCAAGTTTTTTTTGGTACCGAAGCTATTGTATCATTTGGATTCGGTAATAGTGGCCAATTCTTATTTTATTATTGTCGCCACTTAATCACTTTAAGCAGGATATATAGTAATTATGCTGCAGGTGTTAAGATGTTAGCAAAATTTTTATGCAAATCCTTTTAAATTACAAACTGTGTACACAGGAAAACTTTTGCTATTTAAATTTTGCAATATATTTTAAAAACCATGCTTGAGAATTATTAAATAAGTTCCTTCTTTTCTATCAGATTCATGGGTCCTAAGCGTAAAAGTGTTCCAGAGACGGCAGAAGCAGGCGGGCCCGATCCCGCACTTGTACAAATGTTGGCTCTCATGTAGCAACAGATGGCAAATCTTGCGGCAGCGACCACGAGCTCCTCCTGCTGTGACTTTTAAGACATTTCAGGCAGTTCATCCACTAGAATTTAAGGGTGCTGCAAACCTGGTGGAAGCTAGTGGATGGCTCAAGGAGATAGAAAAGGCGTTTGATTTGGCTAAAGTGGGAGAAGAACAAAAAACCAAGTTTGCTAGTTACTTTTTAAAGAATGAAGCTAACTACTGGTGGGAGTCGAAGAAAGCTTTGGAGGGAGGTGACACAATTACTTGTGAAAGGTTTAAAGTATTATTTTTGGAGAACTACTTTTCTAGGCACATGTAGAATCAAATGGAGATTAAGTTTTTGGAGCTTAAGCAGGAGAACATGAGTGTGGTAGATTATGAGGTTCGTTTCACTGAATTTGCAAGGTTCGTTCCGGATTATGTTGATATGGACGAAAAGAGGGCTAAAAGATTTCAGCAAGGGCTGAAGGATTGGATTCGGAGTAGGGTGGCCATGTTTGAAATGACTTTGTATGTTTCTATAGTTCAGAAGGCCGTGATCATTGAAAGTGCAAGTGAGATGTCCCAGAAAAATAGAGATGCAAAGAAGAAAAAGGTGGAGACTTCAGAAAGGAGTCAGAAGCAAGGAAACTTCCAGGGCCATTTTAACAGAAGGCCGGAGTTTCAACCGAATCGGAATATTGGATTCAGGAGACCACCAATGGGAAATGGAGGTCAGAAAAATCAGTACCGTAATCAAGGTTTGCAAAGATTTAATCATCCACCAATGCTAGTTTGTAGAACCTGTGGGGGAAAACATTTTGGAAGTTGTAGGAGCAATGTGGAATGCTATAAATGCCACCAGAAGGGACACTATGCATCAGAATGTGCTAACAAGGCTCCAGAGCTCAAACAAGGATTTGCATGTTTTAAATGTCGAAAGCCGGGCCATATGGTCAAGGATTACCCAACACCTGGGCTAATGGGAAACTTTGCAAGGATTTCGGGTCCTCCAACTCAGAACGTGCCAAGGATAGCTGGACCATCTAATCAGAACCAATCAAAAGCCCGAACCTTCATCATGACTATAAAGGATACAGTGCAGAGTTCGGACATGGTTGCAGGTACGCTTCCCGTGAACTCCATAAATGCTAAAGTATTAATTGATTCTGGAGCTACAAGATCTTTTGTTTCTAAGGATATTATTGATAAATTGAATTGTGGAGTTCGACCCTTAGAACAATCTTTAGAAATTGAGTTAGCTAATAAGGATCGAGTTGTGGTCGATCAGATATGTCCAGGGTGCGACATTATTATACCAGGACTTCATTTTTCTACCAACTTAATACCTTTTAAGTTAGGCGAATTTGACGTCATTCTAGGTATGGATTGGTTATCAGAGAATAACACTCAGATCGACTGCAAGCAAGAGTGAAGTTGCAAACAGTGGATAAGAAAAAGGTGACTTTTCAAGGAAATCGGTAGGTTAAGAAATTTCTTACCATCACACAAGCCAAGAGATTGTTACGCCAGAGTTACGAGGCCTACTTGGCTAATGTCATAGATAACCAAGAAGTTCCACCTATAGAAGCCATTCCAGTAGTTAATGAGTTTCCAAATGTCTTTCCAGATGAATTACCAGGATTACCTCCAGACAGAGAGGTCCAATTTGCTATTGATCTAGCACTAGGAACCGAACCAGTATCAGAGGCACCTTATAGAATGGCCCCCGTGGAAATGAAAAAACTAGCAACTCAACCTCAAGATCTTTTGGAGAAAGGAGTCATAAGACCAAGTATATCCCCGTGGGGCGCACCAGTATTATTTGTTAAGAAGAAGGATGGTAGCATGAGGCTGTGTATCGATTATCGCGTGCTCAACAAGTTGACTCTCATTACCAAGAATTGACGTTTATTTGATCAGCTTAAGGGAGCCGTGTGGTTTTTTAAGATTGATTTAAGATCTGGCTATCATCAGTTAAAGATAAATCCTGAAGATATTCCAAAGATCGCTTTTAGAATGAGGTGCGGCCATTTCGATTTCTTAGTAATGGCGTTTGGATTATCGAATGCACCAACAACTTTTATGACTCTCATGAATCGAGTTTTTAAGAAGTATTTAGACAAGTTCGTGATTGTGTTCATAGACGACATTCTGATATATTCAAAGACAAAAGAAGAGCATGCTGAACATTTAAGATTAGCTTTGGAAGTCTTGAGAAATGAGAAGTTGTATGCCAAGTTTTCTAAGTGTGAGTTTTTGTTACGAGAAGTGCAATTTCTTCGGCACGTGATTATTAATGAAGGTATCAAGGTAGACCCAGCAAAGATTGAGACAATTATAAATTGAGAAAGACCAAAAACGCCCACTGAAGTTAGAAGTTTTATAGGATTAGCTGGATATTACCGGAGATTTGTTAAGGACTTTTCCAAGATTGCAACACCATTGACAAAATTGACTCGAAATAATGAGAAGTGTGTATGGAATGATCAATGTGAAGAAAGTTTCCAAGAGTTGAAGAAAAGGTTAGTAAAAGCACCAGTGTGAGTTCTACCTGATGAGAAAGGGAACTTTGTAATCTACAGTGATGCTTCTCACAAAGGATTTGGATGTGTTTTAATGCAACATGGAAAGGTTATTGCTTATGCTTCTAGGCAATTGAGACCCAATGAACAGAAATATCCAACCCACAATTTTGAACTGGCTGCAATAGTGTTCGCACTTAAGATTTGGAGGCATTATTTATATGGGGAGAAACGTGAAATCTATACAGACCACAAGAGCTTGAAGTATATCTTCACCCAGAAAGAAATGAAGATGAGGCAACGTCATTGGTTAGAGCTAATCAAAGACTACGACTGTTCAATCAATTATCATCCGGGAAAGGCCACTGTGGTAGCTGACGCTTTAAGTCGAAAGGAAAGATTAAATCTGTTAACCTCTTCTGAAGCATTAACGAAGGAATTTGAGAAATCAGAAATTGAGATTCGTAACCCTGAGTCAGCTAAAGATATGATTTATAGAATGACATTCCATCCAGAGTTACTAGAGAAGATCAGAAAACATCAAGAAGAAGTTATGAGTGGTGAAAAGGATAAATTGACAAGAGAAGAAAAAGGGAGTCAAAAGGATGACAAAGGAATTTTGAGATTTTCTTCTCGAATACGGATACCAAATGTGGGAGAATTGAAAGAAGAGATTTTACGAGAGGCTCATAACGCTAGATATTCGATTCATCCCGGAAGCACCAAGATGTACCGGGACTTGAGATAAAAATTTTGGTGGCCAAATATGAAAAAGGGAATTGCAGAATGGGTAAGTAAGTGTTATACTTGCCAAATAGTCAAAGCAGAACACCAGAGGCCTAGTGGATTGTTACAACCCTTAGATATTCCAGAATGGAAATGGGAACACCTTGCTATAGATTTTGTGGTTGGCTTACCAAGAACTAGAGCAAATCATGATGCCATTTGGGTTATCATCGACAGATTAACTAAGTCAGCACATTTCCTTCATATCAACGAGAGATTCTCATTGGAAAAGTTAGTTCACCTCTATTTAAAAGAAATTGTCGTTCGACATAGATTTCCAGTATCGATAGTTTCTGACACAGATCCTCGATTTAACTCAAGGTTTTGGAAAAGCTTCTAGGAATGCCTCGGAACAAAGTTAAACATGAGTACAGCTATCACCCTCAGACCGAAGGTCAGAATGAAAGGACAATTCAGACAATCGAGGATATGCTCAGAGTTTGTGCCTTAGATTTTGAAGGGATTTGGGATGAACATCTACCCTTGGTTGAATTATTATACAACAATAGTTATCATACTAGCATTGGAATGCCTCCTTATAAAGCTCTATATGACTGAAAAAGCCGATCTCCTATTTGTTGGGATGAAGTTGGTGAAAGAAAGATTTTGGGTCCAGAGTTGATCCAACAAACCAAGGAAAAGGTAGAACTTATTCGGAAAAGGCTAGTAGCAGCTCAGGATTGTCAACGTAAATATGCTGATCCCACTAGAAGAGACCTAGAATTTGAAGTTGGAGATGCTATCCAGATTTGGAAAGAAAGGGAAACTGAGCCCTCGTGATGTGGGTCCTTTTGAGATTTTGAGACGCGTGGGGAAGGTCGCGTATGAGTTAGCATTACTTCCTCACTTGCAAGATATTCACAAGGTATTCCATGTGTCTATGCTGAAGCGTTATCTTCCTGATTCTAACTATGTGATAGAATATGAACCTATCGAGATCCAACCAGATCTGTCTTTTGTAGAAAGACCAGTACAGATATTAGAAAGGCGAGAGAAAGTACTTAGGAATAAGTCTGTATCCTTAGTACGAGTTTTGCAGAGAAATCCTAGAGTGGAAGAGTCGACCTGGGAACTTGAAAGCGAAATGCTTGCCAAGTATCCTCAGTTGTTTTCGTAAATTGATTCTGGGGACCGAATCCTGTTAAGGGGGGAAGGATGTTATATCCGGGAAAATTTTGTGATATTTTAATTATAATAAATAAATGTTAAATGTTTTCTCGGGCTAGGTACAATTATTGTCATTTTCATGAAGCATGATTATTTTATTAATTGCCACTCGTATAATTGCAAATTTGGTGGTTATATTAATTTTGGTGAATAACATGATTAATTGCAATAATATCTGATTGATGCCATCAATCGATTAAATGTGGTACGTGTTGAATTTTATAATTTTAATTGTTCATCCTCAACCCGAGTGAGTAATTTAGAAAGTGAGTTATTAGCATTTTTATAAATTAGAGTTGTTCTTTGATTTAAAAATATTAAATATCCGTGCTTATTTATATTACAAAATATTGTCCGATTAAAATTACCAGAATAATTCAATTTTGGTATTTTTATGTTTTAATTGATTTCAAAATATTTATAAATCTCGCAGAAAATTATTTCTAATTATTTGCACTTTCAAAATTATTCGGACAATTTAATTTAAATATTTAAAAGTATCTAAAAACAAAACTTTTCACGGATTTATTCTATTTAGAAAATTTAGGATTTTTGGGTATTTTAGTTAAATGTTTCGAACATATTTTCAGACCCCTAAATTCTTATTATTATTAAAACTTTAGCTTTTTATTAATATCGGGGTGCGATCTCTTTTATTTATTTATTATTTCAAACCTAGCGACAAGTAGCTGCGTCAGTGATGTGTAGCAGCTGTGTAGGAGTCACGTGTAAGTTTAGTGGACATACGTTTCAAAAAAATAAACTGAATAAGTTTAGAATAAATTTATTTCAAATTCATTTAGTAAATAAATTAAAATTTATTAGATAAATTTAATTTTTGAAAATATTCAAGTGTCTCGTCTCCAATTAAATCATAGCTTCCAGAATAAATGAAATTGAACCCTTGAACTTGAACTTATATCCATAATCAGTTAAATTCTCTTAAATTTATATTTTATATTTTAACTTAAATTTAAATCATAAACTATACAAATTTAAATAATAAATTTATAAAAATTTATGATAAACTTGATAAAGTCTAAGAGTAAACTTTACAAGTCTAAAATAAATTTAAGCAAATTTATTAAATGAATTTAGCAAAGTTTATAAAGTAAATTTAATTAAGTTTATAAGATAAATTTAATTAATTCATAATAAACTCAATTAATAAGTTTAAAATAAATTAAGTTAAATTTATAAAATAAACTTATTAAAATTTAAAGTATAAATTTATAAGTCCCGGTCCAAAGTTCAGTATCCGACAGATAATCCTTGCTTAGGCCTACGGACAAATTCAGCAACACAAACCGGAAGAACATTTCCCCTAATCAAATATCAAAAGCTAGGTTCTTGATTTTCCGTATGATAAGGATCCTGATTTGTATATCAATCAGCCACGCTCTGATACCAATTGTTAGGTCCAAAGTATCGTAGAAGGGGGGGTTGAATACGATACTCACTACAATTTAAAATTCTTTCGAATCTTGCGGATAAATAAATTGCAGTCCTGTAATGGGTTTCGTGTTCCGGATATTTATCGGGTCGGTTTCTGAGGATATGAAAATATTAAACCAACACACAATATTTTCAAGGTATATCTGTATATTGATAAATACCTCGAAGGTGCTATAAATCCAAACCCGAAGGTTCGGCTACAATGGCCACTACTCTCAATATTACAAACTCTAACCACTACTGATATTTCTATTACAAAGCTAGGCTAGGGTGTGTGTATAGTGGGAGTAGCCGTGCAGAGCACTTGGCCATTTCATCCCGAAGGATGATATTAATTGTGAGAACCACAATCACATATTTATAGGCTTTCATAAACTAACCATGGTTAACGAGTTCGTCCTGGACGACTTGAGTTCGTCCTGGACGAATTCAATTTAACTATGGTTAAATTGAATTGTCCAGAAATAAAACTAACTCCAAACATGAAAGTTGCGCCAGTTGACAAAGTCAAACCTTGCGCCCAGTGTTTGGTCAAACCTTGCGCCGTCCAGTGTTCACAGTGTGTCTTCTACTTAGACAAATTGTAGTTTCTTGAACTATTGCCACAGTGAGATAACTTAGAGTCGCAACCTTTGACTTGGTCAAAGGTTGCGCTCCAAGTTGCGCCTTCATGGTGTCTAGTGATGATTCCCTTAGAAAATACATAGCCTTCCAAAGTTGCGCTATAGTGAAGAAGCCTTCACTGATCTCACTCATCACTTGAGAGCAAACTTTGACTTTAGTCAAAGTTTGCGCTCCATTGTTTGCACAGAGGAAGAGCATGAAGTACTTTGTGAATTCTGAGTTGAGGTCAAAGGTTGCGCGGTCAAGGGTTGCGCCAAGAGCATCACAGTGGAGATTTGCCTTAGTCTCTCAGTGTGAAGAGATCTAGCGCAGGTTTTGACTTAGTCAAACCTTGCGCTAGAAAGGCTATTCCATTGTTTTGGTACTTAGAAAATATTCTAAGTAGAAGTCAGTTGACTTAGGTCAACAGTTGCGCCCCAAAGGGGTTTCCACTGTAGTAGTACTTAGAATTAATTCTAAGTAACAAAAACTTGCGCCATTTGAAGTACTCCCCTTGATATCTCACAGTTGACTGAGATTTGACTTGAGCTTGCTCCATCCATATATTTATATTATATTATATTCATAATATTATATAAATATATGTATAAATAAAGATATATATATATATATATAAATGTATATAAATAATATTTATATAAACATATAGTAATATGTATATATATACATATATATAAATATATTCTCATATATTCTCATATATATAATATACATAAAATTATATGTAAATATAAATATAAATATATACAGGGATATATATATATATAATTATCTATAGATATATAAATATACACATATTTATGCACATAATATAATATATATATATACACTTAAATATATAAATGTTTATGTAAAATATAAATATATATACTATATACATATATATTTATTTAAATATATATACATATAAATATACATATACATATGTTTAAAAAACATATATACATATATATTATATATATTATATTTAATTAAATATACATATATACATATATAATTATATTTGTACATATACAAATATATAAGTGCACACATATATAAAATGTCACTTCCTGATATGACTTTCTGTGGAAGCTTTGACATATGGCATTTGAGCAGCAGACTTTGGCATAGCTGGCATTTGGCTTGGCTTTGGAACAAATGACTTGATATGACTGGATCAATTCTTCGATCGATAAATACTTTGCAAAGCTCCGTACATGCTGACGCTTAGTGCACTGGTCTGGTTCACAAGCGACTAACACTGAAGTCACACATTGTACCTTTTTTGTCAGCAAACATTGATCAGTCGATTCCGGGTTAGTTTATGCTTCAGTTTGTTGATTATAAATAACCAACCAAGATAAATAGAAATATCTTGCTTCAGGGGTTGCACTGAAATCTTTCGAGTACTTGGACAACATCTTCATTGCTTCCACACTCTTGAATACTTCAATCTTTATTCTTCACTGAGGCATGAACATTTTAATGAACTTCTTCCAGTGAACTTATTCCTTCAAGACTGTAGATGGCTTCTTCAACCTTTGTCTTCGTATCTTCCGATTCCGGTGCAGGCGTAGTGTTATTTACTTGTCCTGTTCTATTGTTGAGTTATCATCCCTATGTAACAGATAGGGCTGTCTTTACATTTAGACTTACAATCTCCCCCTATTTGTTTGTTAATCATAACAAGCAAATCCTCTGGAGGATAACTCAACTAACACTAGAAAAAGTAAAGTCCTGGACTAGTAAATAATGCTACAAAGTTTCTGGATCATATAATACATTTCCAGATTTCATGAATAGAAATAACAGATGTGCATATCACCTTTATTTCTCTGGTTCTTGCTTACCTGCCAGATAATCCTCATAGTCTGTCTTGAAGAGAATTCAAAACATTCCATTATGCAAAGAACAATCAGCAGCTTCATTGAATTCTTCAGTGGTAATGAATGAGTTCATGTCTACCACTTACTGAAGAATAATTGTATCACCTTATACTTCTCCTCCCGTTAACTTGACCAGGTTCCCCTTAGTGATAAGTAGTTGTCTCCCCTTAGATGAAAGATCAATCCTCCTCCTTAGTTGAAAGAAGAATCTCCCCCTCAGTAGTACACAGCTAAAGAGTAGTTTAATCCCCCTTAGTTGTAGACAGCTAAAGAAAGCTAACTTACTTTTTCTTCCCCCTTTCATATATTCTCCCCCTAAATATATTCTCCCCCTTAGTTGTGGAATCCTCCGAGGATATGTGGTATCAAATATGGTCAAGGAACGTGTACAATACTTCCTGTACCAAAAAATAATATCCCCGTAGAGAACTAAACAACGCTAAAGCTGGGTTCGAATAAAGAGTTCAGAAGAAGGGTTTACTTTGGTTGGGTTGGTCCCTATACTGAAAGAATAGGTTCCAACTGGAAAAGTAATGAGTAAAATCTGACAACCGGTAACAACATCCACTTTGTCTTTAGGTATAAATTTGGTAATTAGTGGGTGTCTCACTAAAATGTTCTGCAGGTGTATCACTCGACACTCAAATTTCTCTCGGTTTTTGGGTAAGGGTGTCACTCACGAGTTCTGTAAGTATATCCCTCCACACAAATACTGAGCTTCCAAAATGCTGAGTACCTGCAAGAAAATCACCTTAGCCACCCTTAAAGGGGGTCACCGGTGGTGCAATGGGAGTTCGTAATTCCCAGTCCCTGCAGACTCATCAGATAAATCTGAATCGTTGTCCACAAGTTGCCAACCACTAAGTGGATTATCCAATTAAGGATCCAGAGTTGTTTGCTCTGGAAGGTTAGACAAAGGCTTAATTATGGCAAAGGCCTAAGTCCTCCTCAATGTCTGTGAAGACACTTGATTCAAGAGAATCATCAACCATAAGTTCACAACATGAAATGGAATGAACCGTAGTTGCTTCCGTCAATTCTTTCAACAACTTGTGAGCTTTCAATACCAATTATTATTTTATGTACCTCACAAGTGTTTCACTCTTCTCAATATCCTATGTGTTTGCACTCACTCATGCTCACATCTTTATTATTCTATCATCTCACTGGTTCTTCTCAGAATCTCACCAAGTGTTTTAACTCTCAGTGTTTGGCTCACAGTGTTTCTCTCAGCACTCAAAGTATGATCTTCTGTACCTGCATGAGAAAATCACCATAGCCCCTTCAAGAGAGGTCACTGGCGGTGCAATGGGGTTTCGTAAATCCCCGATCCTCAACTGACTCATCAATAAATTGACTCATAGTCAGAGAGTTGCCGATCTCCTATAAATAGGAAATCCATTCCGATTGGATCCAGATCTGTTCTTATCTGGGGAGGGAGACGAGAATCCTGAAGATGTGGCAATTGAGATCCTCGTTTCCTCCTTACACCTGTAAAGGCATCAACCATCTTATCTACCGTAAAATGGTAAATGAAGAAGTTGCTTCTAGAATAAAACCTTTAACCTCACTGTGCACTCTCTTGTATTGTGTCCATAAGATTTTTTGTTTAGGCTCTTCATCAGAGTGATTACTGATGATGTGCTTGACTTAATACAAGATGCTCTGGCTGATGAGCGAATTTCAATGGACTCATCCTGTTGAGAGAATGATTCCAGAGACTGTTTTACTGCCTTTTCAGCTCTATATTCTTTTGAGAAAATACAGATGAGCAACAGTTACCTCAAGTTCAAAAACACCTTTTCTTCTTGAGAGGTAGAGCTGTGGGTACACTATCCCTCACATCCTTATTTGCTGCAACAAGTACAGTTTCTCCCTCATTGACCTCTAGTCTAATAAGTTATTCCTTATCACTCCAGGGGGAAAGTTGGGATGTGTTCTGAATTTGGTTTTATAGTCTGGGATAAAGATTGTTGGTTTTCAACCTTATGACTATCTAGGAAAGCCAAGAGGCTGATTAAGTTCCGAAGAACAGAAAGAGATATAAATGCATTTTAGAAAATCTATGATTTTGAATGAAAGCAATTGCATTTAATCTTTTGAAGAAAAATGAATCAGTTGTGACTGTAAAATGATTTTCATAAAGAATGACAATCACAACCGATGAAAGAATCAAAGTTTTCCATTAAAAACTTGTTTGAGTACGAGAGTCTGAATCTATGCATAAAAGTTTTAAATGAACTTGTCTTTGAAAAAGACACAGACTCTTGTTTCTCACTACAATTTAAAAAGGAAACAAGAAAATTTATGCGCTACAGTGTATAAAGCACTCGCCACACTAATTAGTGAAAAGACCTCATACTAGCACATCGTCAAAACAGACGCTGCAAGTGACAAAGATCACCAAGTACACAAATACAAGATAATCAATGTCTCGTCCTATGACGCTACATATATAGATGCAAAATATTCTAAGAAATATTTATGAAATAAAGTAGTGGATACCAATTGTTGAAATCAATTGATAAGAAAATTTCTTTGAAGAAACTCACCACTCCAGAACATAAATATGAGACTGAATAAAGATTATGTTGTCTCCCTTGTACTCAGAATATTAAACACCTAAAATATATTAGCACTAGTGGTTTTAAGAAATATGCAACAATATTTCACCAGTGCCAATACATCACAATCAATTCACAAATAAAACATCAATAAAGCATCAAGAAAAGATACCAATCAAATATTTCAAAAATGTGAATTAATCATGCATCTATTATTCTATCAAAGTCAATCATGAAACAAATAAGCATATAATTGTCATGGATCACAATTTAACTAAGAAAAAATAATAATTACCTACGCAATATCATATAATTATCAGATCAGCATATAACAACTAAAATCATGACAATCATACAAAGATATTCGCAAGCCCGAGGGAAAGTTGAAGAAAAGTTCACGAGTCTTATACAGATAATCAGTAAACACAAGTGAACTCACACAACTCCTCGCGGAAAATATTGACAATTAATATTAGTGATCTACATATAAGCATGCAAAAATATCACTAACACTAAAAGTATCACAACTATATGCAGTTAGACATGAAATAAAATATCAATTAATAAATCATCAAATATCTAACACAAATAGTTATGCTTCAAGTATATACACTAATATAAATGGATTCAGCCTAGTGAGAATCTAAGTAACTCCACAAATACTAGTATATCATGACTAAATTCTAACTAGATTCTAACCACATACCAATTACTGATACAAGTCACAAGTCTAGAAACAAATAAGTCATGCTTCAGATTTTATACCTATAAAAATGAATTCAACCTAGAAAATAATCCTAAGTATGTTCACAAATACAGATATATCACGACTAGATTATGACTAGATTATGACAAAGTTTCTCTACTAGATACCAATTGATAAAGAAGTATAGTTCAAGAAAAAATAACATAATTAAGTCATGCTTCATGTCATCTCTAATCATTTAAATCATGAACAAATAATTCACTTAATTGTCATGCAACGCAATTTAAATAATTTGAAATAACAAATACTCATGCTAAAACATATAATCACCATCTAAGCATGCAAAGCAATAAACATGGCAATCACATATAATAGCAAAAAGCACGAGGTACTGGATTTTAAATAAATTCACAAGTCATATGTATAGACAATTTAATACTCATGAATTCATTCAAGAAATACGATAGACATGCTTATGAAAGAAGTAGTACCTTATAGAAAATATAGTATGTGATCCACTTGCAGTTGAGTAAAGTGATGAGTTGAATGCCTCTGAGACTTGACATTTCAGTTGATGTACCTTTCTTGTACTGATCAAGTTTAGTGGTTGTTGGCTTAAGTCTTGGCAGGTCTAGAATCTTCCAAAATGCGCATATTCAAAAGATCCTTGACTTCCTCTTATTGCCATCATTCTTTAGGCTAACTAGTAGACCATAAAGAATTGCAACTTTCCAACAAATTACTCATCATATCACTAATCTGCATTCACTTAGCAATTATCTTGCACAAGTGATGTTAGTCCACATATAATATAATCATGGTATCACAGCACAGATAGTTGTATTGTGTGTGCCTTGTATCATGAGAGGTAATAATTTGGATACCAAATATGATTCTAGCAAACAGATATTAAAATAATATGCTAGTCAGAAGTCATACCATGTTTGTGACGATCATCCGGTGTTGGATAACAACTCATAGAGAGCTGGTGAAGAATGAGAATACAAATTCCGTTGGATCTGCAACTGCAAAGTCCTTGAAATGTTGCATGAAGCTTCATCTTCTAGCTCACTGTAATATCCTGAACCCAAGTCTCGTCAATGGTGCTTTAGTTCAATTTTGAAGGTCGTTAAGTCCTCTAAGATGTAGAGTCCTGAATTTGAAGATTCTATTTCTGTCATCTTCATAACCTTCTCTTTTGAAGTAACTCTAAGCAACCAAATTGGCTTGTCCCTCGTAACAGAGCCAAAAACATCCAGTTGGAATCTGAATACCCGACAAGTACTAAGTACTGAATTGTTATTAGGTCAGGGTATCAGACTTCGCATAATCTGCTTTCAAACTGACTGAGATCATCTTGCTGTGCAATCACTCAATCTGGATCCAATTAAGAGCTTTTGAATCTTCCCCAAGTTTCACTTCAGATTGAAACCCAAAGAAATAACATCCTTTCACCATAGCTCTCCTAGTTTTCACTTCACCATTAGGAACATTTAAGAACTAGAACCCGAGAATGATATTGATTTCAAACCCTTTGTCTAAGCAGATACGTTCTTGATATGTCCTGTTCATCTTCAATGTGGTGTTGAGTTTGACTAGTGGATCCACCAAATGCTCCCCCTAAGCTGTTGCTAAGATTTCTTTAATAATCCTTATCCTTGCAAAGAGATTCTGCTTGGATGTGAATCATTATTATACCAATAATATCACCTTTAACAGCTTGGAGCAAAGTGTCGTTCAATGTCCTGTCCAGACTTACAATCACCTTCTGTTGATTAATCACAATCACCCTGTAGACTCTGGACTCCATAGAATAGCCGAGGAAAATATTTTTTGGGCTTCAAATGCAAGACTTGCAAAGAGGCATTTTCCTCCAAACACATACCAAGAGTTAGTGTTTGCTTCTGATTGGCCACTGACAAGAATGGTGTCTTTCTGGATTTATCAATGATCAGGGTTCATCTTGATCAACCTTCATTTGTGACGTCTTGTCCTTCGAACACATACGAACAACACGAAAGAATCTAGAGTAGTCAATGATCATCGCAAAAAAATATCTAGCTTTGTTTGCAGACATGATATTAGCTGATCCGTAGAATTCCATACGTATCATATGAAGCGGCTCAGTAATGTTAATCATATCTTTGCTTCTGTGCGATGCTCCTTCGACTTCCCTATTTTGACATAACTCATATCCTACATCCAATTTGAATTCCAGATGAGGTAGTCCTCTCACCAATGCTCTTCTTGAAAATAGAAAGAGCTCCTTGTTTTGACATACAAGTTTGAGAGCTTCACGTGCCATAGCTAATACTCATCCGATGAAGCTTCACTATCAAAACAGTTCACTCCATCTTCAGTTGAAGTTACATATTAGCTACGAGCAAATTCAAATCCTTCCTGATTTGAGATAAAACACTATTCCATGAACTGACATACTGTCCTTTGTCAGAGAACAGTCTGATACTAGGAATTTGTGTGCTTTGACTCTTTCAAGAAAGATATGCTTCCATGATGACATTCCAGGAAAACAGGCATGTCCCGCAAGAGAATCTTTGTTGTCATCTTTCAAAGATTATTGACGGAACTGCTCATACGATCACATTTGCTAACAGGGTACTTTTGGTGAATCATATGATTTCAGCTACTCAGCAAACAGAGTGCACCAAAAATCATATGGATCATATGTAACCTGCAATCACAAATGGAAAGAGTTCTATGGTCCCCAATCATAACTGGGTCCGGATGGATTAGAGATTTTTCTTTAACAGTGGTAACAACAGAAGCAATCTTAACATGCTAATTCTTATTTAGACATTGCCCTAATGTGATTCTCAAACATGCTTTTCTAAAATCAATGCAAGTACAAAGACATGCATTCATGACATGAAAATAAGCAAACATGATGTTGAATACACATGGCAAACAATCAAAGATAAGACAAGAGCAAGACAGGCAGTTATGCAATTCAGAAGATTCAGTACTCTCTACTTAAACCAATTAACACAAGTGCAACAGGTATAAAGTAGAATTACAGATATTCAATAATCTCCTAAAATCATAATGATCATAGACAAATTAATAATCACATTATCAATTCATACTAATCCCACTCTATTGTTATATGGCATTATACTATCTCTATTACCTAAGTCAGTTTTAGATCTAACATGAAGTTCTAAAAGTTCTACTGACACAAGGTAGACATTCCATCATAGAACAAATAAATTCCTTAACAAACAATTCAGATAAATAAGCAAATCTAATTGTACTAAGGAATCTGAAACTAAGTGTTTTAACAAAGTTATATATGCTAGGATCATAACCCCTAAAACTAAGAGTTGTTTTCCAAAGGAAAGCTTCTAATCTCACCATTGCAAATAATCAGCTCCTAAATATTCATACACATGTTAAGAATCTGCTAAAGATACATGCACAAGATATCATCAATCCTAGTTACCAGAATAGTAATCTAGCATACTAGTTTAAAATTATCTAATGTGATGCTATCATGCTTGTGCTTGTGTGTTAAACAATTCTACTCAGAGATTTATAACATGCTTTGAATATAAAGAAATAAGTATTGCATAGTTAGAAAGAATTCATACCTGAGAAGTGCGAGGTGAGTCATCTTCAGAGAATGCTAGGATAGTCAGATAACCATAATCATCCTTCTCATCAGCAATTGATCCATCTCACACCTTTCCTAAAATAGCATAAGAACTTGTTGTGATGCTTCTTTCAAAACATCCACTTGAATTTCATACAAGCCCTATCATCCTTGTTTGTCGAGGCTTCAATATGTATAGCAACCTTCTTTTGCTAAAGATACCAAAAATATTGTGTGCGCTGACCAACTCAGTTTTCAAACAACTTGTCGAACTAAACCCCGAAGAGTCACCACTTAAAACCAATGGATTCCGTCTGAATCTGACATGACTAAAACTTCTCAGACAGTGTTATGCTAATCCTTGAAGTTCTGTCCTCACATTCTTCAAAAGTGTTAACTTTCGTCGACTTGAGCTTCCTCAAATTCAGCAGTTACAAACTCTTCTGTTCAATCCTAAGGTTCTGACATAAATGCACGAAACTGATTTGGTCCGGTAGTAACTCGATAATTAGATCCTTAAACCTCCACAGTTCTCTGTCTTTGGTTCAGCTGATTCCAAATAGATTTAGCATTGGTACAATTCACTGAGTAATTGTATATCCCTGAATCACTGAGTTAGATTGAAATACCTTGAAGATTCATTTGCAAAAACTTCTCTTTTCCTACTACTAGTGGTGCCATTCAAAGTTGACATTCCGAGCCCTGGGAAGATGCACTCAACACATAAAGCAAGTTCCCATCCTGATCTGGTGATCTGATAATCAAGTAGGAGTAATTATTCAGATCAAGGCCTGAAGTACCTTCTTCAAAATCCACTGTCAGTAGTACCAAATTAGTCTTCAATAGAATCTTCTTTGAATCACAATCATCTTTGTCAAACATAGAAAACTGCTTCTAATAATCCTTTGAGTAATCAATTGGATTGGGTCATCAATGTACTTCCATTACCGGTTCTGAGAATTTGGTATTTGAAAGCCCGGTGTTTGTCTTGTAATCTGTCAGCCTGATCTGTCTCAACTAAATGTCAATCTGATTTGTCTTGAAATAGAATAATTAAAAAGGTTACGGGACACTTGATTATTTAAACTAAGTTTAAATTATAAAGAAAATAAATTTTAAAATTAAGTTTTAAAAGATGAAAGAAAATAAAGTATAAAATAAACTTAGTTAAGTTTATAAAGTAAATTTAATTATATTTAAAAAATAAATTCAAATAAATTCATAATAAACTGAATAAGTTTAGAATAAATTTATTTCAAATTCATTTAGTAAATATATTAAAATTTATTAGATAAATTTAATTTTTGAAAATATTCAAGTGTCTCGTCTCCAATTAAATCATAGCTTCCAGAATAAATGAAATTGAACCCTTGAACTTGAACTTATATCCATAATCAGTTAAATTCTCTTAAATTTATATTTTATATTTTAACTTAAATTTAAATCATAAACTATACAAATTTAAATAATAAATTTATAAAAATTTATGATAAACTTGATAAAGTCTAAGAGTAAACTTTACAAGTCTAAAATAAATTTAAGCAAATTTATTAAATGAATTTAGCAAAGTTTATAAAGTAAATTTAATTAAGTTTATAAGATAAATTTAATTAATTCATAATAAACTCAATTAATAAGTTTAAAATAAATTAAGTTAAATTTATAAAATAAACTTATTAAAATTTAAAGTATAAATTTATAAGTCCCGGTCCAAAGTTCAGTATCCGACAGATAATCCTTGCTTAGGCCTACGGACAAATTCAGCAACACAAAACGGAAGAACATTTCCCCTAATCAAATATCAAAAGCTAGGTTCTTGATTTTCCGTATGATAAGGATCCTGATTTGTATATCAATCAGCCACGCTCTGATACCAATTGTTAGGTCCAAAGTATCGTAGAAGGGGGGGTTGAATACGATACTCACTACAATTTAAAATTCTTTCGAATCTTGCGGATAAATAAATTGCAGTCCTGTAATGGGTTTCGTGTTCCGGATATTTATCGGGTCGGTTTCTGAGGATATGAAAATATTAAACCAACACACAATATTTTCAAGGTATATCTGTATATTGATAAATACCTCGAAGGTGCTATAAATCCAAACCCGAAGGTTCGGCTACAATGGCCACTACTCTCAATATTACAAACTCTAACCACTACTGATATTTCTATTACAAAGCTAGGCTAGGGTGTGTGTATAGTGGGAGAAGCCGTGCAGAGCACTTGGCCATTTCATCCCGAAGGATGATATTAATTGTGAGAACCACAATCACATATTTATAGGCTTTCATAAACTAACCATGGTTAACGAGTTCGTCCTGGACGACTTGAGTTCGTCCTGGACGAATTCAATTTAACTATGGTTAAATTTAATTGTCCAGAAATAAAACTAACTCCAAACATGAAAGTTGCGCCAGTTGACAAAGTCAAACCTTGCGCCCAGTGTTTGGTCAAACCTTGCGCCGTCCAGTGTTCACAGTGTGTCTTCTACTTAGACAAATTGTAGTTTCTTGAACTATTGCCGCAGTGAGATGACTTAGAGTCGCAACCTTTGACTTGGTCAAAGGTTGCGCTCCAAGTTGCGCCTTCATGGTGTCTAGTGATGATTCCCTTAGAAAATACATAGCCTTCCAAAGTTGCGCTATAGTGAAGAAGCCTTCACTGATCTCACTCATCACTTGAGAGCAAACTTTGACTTTAGTCAAAGTTTGCGCTCCATTGTTTGCACAGAGGAAGAGCATGAAGTACTTTGTGAATTCTGAGTTGAGGTCAAAGGTTGCGCGGTCAAGGGTTGCGCCAAGAGCATCACAGTGGAGATTTGCCTTAGTCTCTCAGTGTGAAGAGATCTAGCGCAGGTTTTGACTTAGTCAAACCTTGCGCTAGAAAGGCTATTCCATTGTTTTGGTACTTAGAAAATATTCTAAGTAGAAGTCAGTTGACTTAGGTCAACAGTTGCGCCCCAAAGGGGTTTCCACTGTAGTAGTACTTAGAATTAATTCTAAGTAACAAAAACTTGCGCCATTTGAAGTACTCCCCTTGATATCTCACAGTTGACTGAGATTTGACTTGAGCTTGCTCCATCCATATATTTATATTATATTATATTCATAATATTATATAAATATATATATAAATAAAGATATATATATATATATAAATGTATATAAATAATATTTATATAAACATATAGTAATATGTATATATATACATATATTTAAATATATTCTCATATATTTAAATATATATAATATACATAAAATTATATGTAAATATAAATATAAATATATACAAGGATATATATATAATTATCTATAGATATATAAATATACACATATTTATGCACATAATATAATATATATATATACACTTAAATATATAAATGTTTATGTAAAATATAAATATATATACTATATACATATATATTTATTTAAATATATATACATATAAATATACATATACATATGTTTAAAAAACATATATACATATATATTATATATATTATATTTAATTAAATATACATATATACATATATAATTATATTTGTACATATACAAATATATAAGTGCACACATATATAAAATGTCACTTCCTGATATGACTTTCTGTGGAAGCTTTGACATATGGCATTTGAGCAGCAGACTTTGGCATAGCTGGCATTTGGCTTGGCTTTGGAACAAATGACTTGATATGACTGGATCAATTCTTCGATCGATAAATACTTTGCAAAGCTCCGTATATGCTGACGCTTAGTGCACTGGTCTGGTTCACAAGCGACTAACACTGAAGTCACACATTGTACCTTTTTTGTCAGCAAACATTGATCAGTCGATTCCGGGTTAGTTTATGCTTCAGTTTGTTGATTATAAATAACCAACCAAGATAAATAGAAATATCTTGCTTCAGGGGTTGCACTGAAATCTTTCGAGTACTTGGACAACATCTTCATTGCTTCCACACTCTTGAATACTTCAATCTTTATTCTTCACTGAGGCATGAACATTTTAATGAACTTCTTCCAGTGAACTTATTCCTTCAAGACTGTAGATGGCTTCTTCAACCTTTGTCTTCGTATCTTCCGATTCCGGTGCAGGCGTAGTGTTATTTACTTGTCCTGTTCTATTGTTGAGTTATCATCCCTATGTAACAGATAGGGTTGTCTTTACATTTAGACTTACAAGACTTGGTAACGGCGACGGAGATGGGTCGGTGTAGAGGCGACGCCGTTTCTGGAAGTCGAACGGCGATGAGTTCCAGTTGGGGCGTAGAAGAGGCGGCGTCCGGGTGTTGGAGAGGCACAGCAGCGGCGAGGATTCGCCGGCAAGTGCAGGCTGATGGGTGAGGCGGTGGTGCCGCGAGAGAGGGACAGAGCGATGGTGGAAGAAAAGAAACAGAAGGGAAAGGGGGTTGTTGGAGGCTAGAGAGAGAGAGACAGAGAGAGAGAGATGTTGGCCGGAGTCCAGCGGCGTTTCGGCGGGAGGTGGTTGTTGGCTGGAAACTGGCGGCAGTCCGGTGAGGGCAGCAGCGGCTGCGTTTTCCAAACGGAGGAGAAGAAACAAAAAGGTTGTTAATTTTGTTTGTATTATTAATTCTGTTATTATTGTTAAGAAATTGACAATGATAATATTGATAATAATATTAATGAAATTAATACATATTTTTGAGTTTAATATCTTGATTTCAAACTGTACGATAATAGTAGTATTAGTACTATTGCTGTAATAAGTGGTTGTTGTTTAACCCATTTCCGAGTTTTAATTAATTGAATATTAGGACACTGATTGCAAAAATCGTTTAAATTTTTGGGACTATTACCGTGTTCCGAAAAACCAAATTCAAGTCCTAAATTTAATTGAGCATCATGTTGTCTTAATTACTAATATTTACGACCCGGAAATGAATATAATTATGTATTGTTGTTTTAAAGTCGTACCTAGCAATTGTTTGAATAACATGCGTAGATACAAGCAGGCGAATTGATGGTCAGACTGGGTTATTGATTATTAACTAATCTTTTATCAGAATGCATGGACATACTGTCCAATCCACCATGATTTAATTAATTTATTTTAGTTAAATTCATAACTAAAATGGATCTCTGATTTGAATATTATATCCGACACTTGATACGTGAGAACATGAATCGCATATTATATACAATATCTGATTATGTGATACGTGACTTACGTGCTAATATCATGATTAGTATAATCGATTGGGTACTTTATATTTCGCGAGACGTATGATTACGTCAATTGAGTTGACCCGAGTTGTTGAATCAATACTTTTGATTAATAGATCCAAGAGTGACAGTGACAGCAATTCCTAAAGCGAGTACCAGTTAGAGTACAGCAAAAGGCAAGTGATTCTATTCCACAACTTTAATTATTGCCAATGCAATTATTAATATATATTCTGTATTTCAAATCAGAGAATACCATATGTTTGGAATATAATTATTGTTTTGCATTCCATGGTAATACACACCATACAAATACTCAAATAATGATTGAATTCAATACATTCCAATGATTGAATTCACTACATTCTAGTAATCATTCTACTAGAATCCTTGAATTACTATTAAGATAGATGGTGAAAAACTATGCTATCCAGATATACTCCAAATAGTACATAATTGAGTTCATACTTAGCAAATAACTAATTATTCTAGTTATGTTGCCATTAGTTGATGTGATTACTCCGGACCATGTGAAATGGGGAGTTGATTGAATAAAAGAGTTGATTAATGTGATTATTTTGAAAAGATATTTATATATATATGCGTAGGAGGCCGAGACGGCGGTCCAGCGGAGGGCTATTTGGGTATTATTGAAATATTATAATACTTTTCTGCCAAAGGGCAATGTGTTGACTTGTTTGGTACCAGTTTTGAGGCATGTTTCCACGAAGCATGACCCGGTATTATCACACGGACTAATCAGATTTGATAGTACGCCGTTGATTAATAAGTAAATCAATATTATGATTTACAGTGTAAGCTGATATAGCTTTTGTTCTATTAACATTGTCGTTGATTATCTTATTCTTTCCACAACATAGCACTTATTAATGCTTTACACTTAAGCATTTTATTTATATTGCTGAGCCTTCTAGTGGCTCATTCTTGCTTTGTTGTTGCTGTGCTAATCTTTCAGTCGGACCCAGTTATGCCCAGAATACGTCTTACTTCAAGGAAGAGGGTGCCCCATAATCACCCCCAACTCTTCAGGTTTAACCTTCCCGCACAGGTAGGAAGAACCCAAGGTGTACATAGAACTTTTGTAGTGTGTAATAAAATATGAATTAGTCGTAAAACTTTTCTAGACTTTTGAGGATTTGTGTAGCTTCATGTAGAATTTATTGTAATCAAGTGTGTAGTGTGTAATCACATAATGGTTTTATTTAGTGCTTGTTTCATATCATAAATTGTGTACGATCCAATTGCATGCAGGGGTCATATTATTGTATTATAATATTAGCATTTTATTCCGCTGTGCATATTATATTATTGTGAGTCAGGTTGTGACCCCCAAATCGAGACCCCTGGTTTGGATGGCGTCACGTGCCTCAAAACTGGTACCAAACAAGGCAACACATTGGCCTTTGGCAGAAAAGTATTATAATATTTCAATAATACCCAAATAGCCCTGGACCGCCGTCTCGGCCTCCTACGCATATATATATAAATATTCTTTTTCAAAGGAGTCACATATATCAATCAACTCCTTTATTCAATCAACTCCCCATTTCACATGGTCTGGAGTAATCACATCAACTGATGACAACATAACTAGAATAATTAGTTATTTGCTAAGTATGAACTCAATTTTGTACTGTTTGGAGTATATCTGGATAGCATAGTTTTTCACTATCTATCTTAAAAGTAATTCAAGGATTCCAGTAGAATTATTACTAGAATGTAGTGAATTCAATCATTGAAATGTATTGAATCCAATCATTATTTGAGTATTTGTATGGTGTGTCTTACCATGGAATACAAAACAATTATATTCCAAACATATGGTATTCTCTGATTTGAAATACAGAATATGATAATAATTGCATTGGCAATAATTAAAAGTTGTGGAATAGAATCACTTGCCTTTTGCTGTACTCTAACTGGTACTCTCTTTAGGACTTGTTGTCACTGTCACTCTTGGATCTATTAATCAAAAGTATTGATTCAACAACTCGGGTCAACTCAATTGACGTAATCATACGTCTCGCGAAATATAAACTACCCAATAGATTATACTAATCATGTTATTAGCACGCAAGTCACTTATCACATAATCAGATATTGTATATAATATGCGATTCATGTTATCACGTATCAAGTGTCGGATATAATATTCAAATCAGAGATTCATTTTAGGTATGAATTTCACTAAAATAAATTAATTAAATCATGGTGGATTGGACAGTATGTCCATGTCTTCTAACAAAAGATCAGTTAATAATCAATAACCCAGTCTGACCATCAATTTGCCTGCTTGTATCTACGCATGTTATTCAATAACAATCGTTAGGTACGACTTTAAAACAACAATACATAATTATATTCATTTCCGGGTCATAAATATTAGTAATTAAGACAACATGATGCTCAATTGAAATTGGAACTTGAATTTGGTTTTTCAGAACAAGGTAATAGTCCCCACAGTTTAAACGAATTTTGCAATCAATGTCCTAATATACAATTAATTAAAACTCGAAAATGGGTTATACGACAACCACTTATTACAGCAATAGTACTAATACTACTATTATCGTACAGTTTGAAATCAAGATATTACACTCAAAAATATGTATTAATTTCATTAATATTATTGTCAATATTATTATTGTCAATTACTTAACAATAATAATAGAATTAATAATACAAACAAAATTAACAACGTTTTTGTTTCTTCTCATCCGTTTGGAAAACGCAGCCCCTGTTGCCCTCACCGGACTGCCGCCGGTTTCCAGCCAACAACCACCTCGCGCCAGAACGCCTCTGGACTCCGGCCAACATCTCCACTATCTTATATATAACATATCTATTATATATATATACGGATATATATATATATATATGGATATATATAAGTCTGTATATATATGTATATATATGTATGTATGTATGTATGTATGTATGTATATATATATATATATATATTTATATATATATATATATGGGTTGCACTCCACACAAAACACTTTAAAAAATGAACAACAAAGAACACTATCATAACATTTTATTTTTCATAAAAAATGATTTGTTAAAATTATAATTTCATAATTAAACACCAATTAAACATAATATATGAAATCTAACATCCAAACTCATCCAAATTGTTAATATGTAATATTATAGATTCCTGAATAGAATCATGTATATATATTTTGCACGATTAATATTACATAGAATCATGTTATTTTTAATACATATTTATTGTTAAACATGTTAAATACTATTATTATTCATAATGAATGGTTAATTAGCTTAGAAATAGAATTTAATTCAAGTTTTAAATGAGATTCCATATGCGATTGTAAAGTGTTTTTGTTTTTCTTTTAAGGGTGTTTTTATTTGAGCAATGTCATATATACAGGGGAAGGTTCATTGACGAACTAATTTATATGAGTAACCGAGTTGGGTCATTAGATTAATGTGCAGGGTATTGTATGCCTAGACATAGGGAAACAAAACACACACGTACGTGTACGTGTAAAAGCAGCAACACAACTACATGCCACTATGAGATCTTAAACATAGCATTTTATATTCTAAATATAATTATTATTTCACATCATTTTCCTTTTTGTTTCCTTTACTAAATCAAATTATTCTTTCTCAGCATATATGTAAGAACAAAAGACTAAAATATATATTGATTTTTTTACACTCTTAGTTATTTTATTTATTTTTGTTTTGTACAGTTACTTAGATTATAAAGAATTCCAGAATATGTTTTTAATTAAAATATTCAGTCATAGGACATGACATCGTTTTTGTAGTAAAAAGGATATGACAGTCAATTAATTTATTTTCAAAAGTTAGAAAATTAACGATTTAATACACCACCTAATAAATAATGTTTAAAATTTTATATTTGAATATTAAATTTTATTATATTTAGCCGGTTCGGTAATTTATTTTTAATGTTCTTTAATTTATTTGTCTACATGCTTTGTAATTTTCTTTCACATATTTTGTAATTTTGTAATTTTATAATTTTTATTTTTTATTTAGTATCTTTTGTTATATAATGTTATTTATTTTCATGTTCAAAAAGTTTAATGTGTTATGTATTTTTATTTATACACGTGTTCTGTAATTTGTTTCTCATATTCAATAATTTTTCGTGTTCTGTAATTTTTTGCCTATTTCATAATTTATTTATGTACGTGTTCGGTAATTTGTTGTCATATTTAATAATTTATTTCTAACAATTTTTCGTGTTATGTAATTTCTATATTCATGTTCTGTAGTTAATTTATGTTCATGTTGAGTAGTTTTTTTTTCATGTTTTGTAGTTTATAGAATATAGAGTTAAATGCAAGGTGTATACCTCAACTATACATACTCCATCGAAACAACATTAGAGCATGCTTATGCTTATTTTTACTTCCGTTAACACCGTTGATGTAAGGTAACAACATCACACCAATTGCACCAAAGTTCATAGATTAAGTACACAAAATGCATAATTGATAATTCAGATACACAAAACGCATAAGTTGGATAGTTCAAGTACACACTTTGTAGTTTACTCTAAAATATATTTTATGTTCAGTAATTTTTTATATTTTTAATACTATTTATGTTACTTGTAATTTATTTGTATACCGTTCTAAAATTTTTTCTTCATGTTATGTAATTTTTTATTTTTTATTTCATATTTAGTATTTTTGCTATATAATATTATATATTTGCATGTTTAATAAGTTTTTCATGTCTTGTGTATTTTGTTTATGACGTATTCTATAATTGTTTCTCATAATTTGTAATTCATCTATATATTTAGTAATTTTTATGATATGTTATTTTATATTTTTATGTTTAGCATTTTTTTCCCATGTTCTGTAATTTATTTATCTACATGTTTTGTAATTTGTTTCTCATAGTTTACAATTTATATCTAATAATTTTTTGTGTTATGTAATTTATTTATATTCATATTCAATAATTCTTCTTATCTTCCATATCTTAGTTGTATTTTAATTAAGCTATGTTCTATATTTTCATAAAAGTATTATAAATACTTTACTTTAAAAATGAGAGTTTACAAAATAATTATGTATAGAATTAATGAAACTTAAATAAAATTATAATATAAAATATATTCAAAATAAAATAATTTATAGAATATATCCACAGAACACATCTGCACCTGATGAGGAGAGAAGGCGATAACTGTTTTGCAGTTATGATGTGGCTAGTTTAGGATTGGATAAGATGCCCTTATTATAAGAAGTAGTAGTATATATCTTTGTGATCATGGACATATTAAGGCTTAAAAATAGCCACGTACCTTCGTATCGAGAAGGTGCGCCTTTCTTTTATGAAAGTTCAATGGCACGAGTATTGTGGTTAAATATGTCCTCTGGAAGGAATAATTGAAGCTGCGCCACTATCAACGACAGATAGGACACGCTCCTTGTTATCTTTTATCTACATAAATATTGCTCATTTCTTATGAACGCGCCAAAAAGACGCGCCAGCCTCGGGCATAGTCACGTGGACAAGGATAGAAATGCGGTGAAGGTAAAAGGCACTTTGCAAAAGGAAGAGATAATAAACATCCGCCAACAATGGACGGACAGCGTGCTATATGGCTAAACGTTCAAAAGTATTGACGTTATATATTACAACTTTGCAAGGCCTGAGCGTCCACCTTGAAATATCGCATCATAAAAGAAAAAAAAAAGAACAGGACTACTTGGTGTATCTAAACTTAGTGTTGGCTGAGAGCTTGAGGCGCACCGCCGTGTTTTCCTCTGCAGCTTCCTTAGCCAGAGTGATCGCCAGTTCCAATTTCTTACTTGTCAGAAGTTCAGTATTTTAGAGAGGGAATTCAGCCATATATGTGGCCATAGCCCTCCCAAATTTAGGAGCCCCGTCATAGTTAGGCTCCCCGGCAAAGACTCCTTCCAGATAGGCCGCGTCCAAAGCCTCCTCGCCGTTCCCAACGCTTGGGGAGGGGTTCTGTTTTTACAGGTCAGAGGCTTCTTTTTCCAGTATAGAGAGACACAACCTCTCTTTCTCTAGCTCTTTTTCCATGACAACCCTTCCATCCTCGGACTTCCTGAGTGCCTTGCGTTGATTCTTGGCATCTTTATTTTCCTTCTCTAAATTGAGGATGTGCGCCGTTTGGAGAGCTTTAGATCCTTCGCGATCCTTACTGTGGATCAGCATTTCGGCATAAGTTTTCAGGATGAAAGTATCCTTCTCACCCTCAGATTTGGCGCGCCATGCTCTCAATTCGTCCTCTGTCACAGTCATCTCCCCAAGGTTCTCAAAGAACCTAGTAACTGAGCTGCAGACAAGAAGGTCTCCCTTTTTTGTTGACATGTTGGATGGTTTGCTCGGATGAACTTTTTCTCCCTCTGAATCTGCCCCCGTAAAGGCTTGTGTACGCGCGTCCTTTCGGCCAGAAAGGTTAAAATGGGAGTGGGTGCGTAAGGTGTACCTGAAACATATAAAAAATATGTGAGAAGGTGTATTGCTGAGAGATGTGCTCAAGGGTGGATGGTAAGCACTGACAACAGACGCGTCCGATGAGGTGTGTTATTACGTCCACATACTGAGGTTTCTTTGCTCCGATTCCGGGATGAATTTAGCCCTCCCTCCCTGACGTGTTTGCCATCCCTAAAAATTTTGAACTCTATCTTGGAGCCAATCTAGGATGAAAGCGACAGCTTCGACTAAAGTGGATGTGGTAACTAGATTGGCTATGTTCTTACGCTCAAGCGGTAGGTTGAGGATGTGTTGTGCTCTCTTGAGGCTTTCCTCGCCTAAACTGGGCATAGGACAGTCAACTAGCAAAAAAAACAAACAAGTGCGCGAACGTAAGACACAAACAGGGTGACAAAATAATTAGACGGCACGCTTTAATGTCAGAAACTCACATGGAGAGATATTGAATTGAGTTCTGACTCTTTTTGTGTTATAAGCATAGTAAAAGGGCTCCTTTCACTTTTTCACACGAGGGGCGCGCCCCTCGGCAAAGCCCTTGTTATTGTGTGAGGTTCGAGTCACCAGGTAGTAGTAGCCTAAGGCACTCTTGACAAGCCTGAAGAAATAACTTAGCTCTTCCTTGGTTGGTTCGGGGTCCTTCGTTCCGGTATAAGATATATAGCCCTGCGGCTAACCTGTAAGAATTTGGCGACAATTGAATAGGAGCTATGTCGTACCAGTTGCAAATGTCTTCATAATATGAATGCATAGGCGCGCCCACGCCCAAACAAACGTGCTTAAGAGTCAACATGATTCTTGGTATCCTGTGATTTCCTATATCAAAGCGATGAGGTTTAATGTCTGGTAGAGGCACAACGGCTTTTCCTTTCTGCTCATAATAAGCTATGAGCCATGCCAACTCTTCCCAAGAAATTGTGGAGGATTCATCCACGCAGGATAATTTGCCTTTGATTTTCTTAATCTCTTTAAAAAATTTGCACGATAGAAGGTCCTTGCCTCCGTGCTCCTCCCAATCTATGTCTCTCTCCCACTCTTCTATAGAGGGGTGTTGATATGGTTCAGGTGACGTCTCTGGAGAGGAATAGGTCACAGGAGGTTCACTATTTTCCTCCTCAGGCGGACAGCGTCCTGACCTCACATTGTCGGTGCACTTTTTGAGACGTTCCCTCTTCCTCTTTCGTGAGTTGCTTATAATCAGAATCCTCGCTATCAGAGGGAGGTGAGTCGAGGGATTGAGGAGATTCAGACTTTAATTCCCACAGCTTTCCTTTGCCCTTCGAGGGTATAGAAGGCGCTCCCCTTGGGTTGTCAAGCCAGTTCTCAAAAGGGGAGTCATAGTCTTGAAGGCGCTGGGAAGTATGAGGGTTATTAACTACGTCGTCCATAACAATGTTTGAATCAGGACCACTTTTGAAAGATCCAAGGTCAGAAGAACTCGTGATTTTGGTGATGTTTTCTTGATAACGTTGCCCGGGTTTGTACCTTATAAGGTTGCGTCGCTGTCAGCTGATAAAAAACGAGGTGAGTCCACAGCAATTAAAGAAGGCGCGCCACTCTGGTAACGGCGTGTCCCCTTGAATAAAGGGCTGTGAGTGCTTAAACAGAATTTCAAAAATTGGTGGCATAATTTAAGGATCAAACGCATATATACGCATATATATACATATCATGCGGTCAAGAACAAGCAAAGGTCATGGAGATGTTGAAAAGTCATATGAGAATAGATTACATTTCTGGGCAGCAAAATCTTCCGAAAGTTACATGGATATGTACCTTGTGATAATGCGAATCGATCTGACGGAATGGATTTAACGGAGGGCGAATAAACAACCCGGAGGATTGACCGGAGAAAGTAACACCGGGAGAGATAAGAAGCTCTAAGAATGAAGAAGAAAAGAAGGAAGGTGGGGGTATTTATAGTGAGGAATGGATTATGGACACGTGGCGACAGCTGTCATCATTGATAAGTGGTATTTATACACACTTATAGGCCTTCATTTCCACTTAAATTGGTTGGTTGTACTTAAGTGTTTAGTGTCTTTTGATGTGTTTTTAGTGTTTTTCTGTGCAGGTCACGAGTTGAGGTGATGAAGTGATTTTCTATCATTTTAGGTTGTTTTTGGTGCATTATTTGCAAGAATAGAGAATTGTGGATTCATCACGACTTGGGATTTTGTGGGTACATCTTCTACAAACCCTCACGAGAACACACTCGTCCACTAGAGCTATCTAGGGGTTTAAAGGGCTTGTTGCATGTGCTAAATGCAACCGTGATCACCTACGGAAGTGGTACTAGAGCGAGGAAGGACATGCACGCGAGAACGAGCTGAAAAACGAAGAACAGGGCTGACAGGGCAGACAGTAGCGCGCCCGCGCTACCTACTGCTGCCACTAGCGCGCCTGCGCTAGTTTAGCGCGGCCGCGCCCTCCAGAAGTGCTCCGGGCCGATTTTTACAGCTTTTCTGATGGATTTTCGCAGCGGACGAGGCCCGGTTGACTTAGTCAAAGCATTTTAATTTCTCAAGTGTAAAAACCCTAGCCTCCAAGTAGTTTTAGTATCGTAGAATATCGGATTATAGTTTTATCAGTTTTTCTCTTGTAATCAAGCACATTATCAGTTTTGTATTGGATCGTTCTTCGCGAGGAAGTGACAGTTTCGAGCGAGATCGTGAACATCAAATCTGTAACATGGTGTTCTTTATTATTAATTCAAGTACTTTTATTCCGTTTAATTCTCGTCTTTTATTTATCATGTTTTCGTTAGAACCCATGATGTCGATTAGATCGATTATGAACTAACCGCCTTCATGGGATTCTAATGGACTTATCGATGTAGTCTAGCGAAGAATATTACTTGTTTGATTGTGTGACGTACGTTGATTTCTTTGCATGAGCCGTGCTTATTCTTCTTAGGAGCGTAGCTAACTTCTAAGTTGTTTGTTAATTCTTCTGAAGCGAGAGTGGATGATTGAATTTAGAACTATGCCATGTAAACATAGGATTGTGTGAATGAAACATAATTTGTGGTAGACTTGAACTATTTTTATCACCCTGTGTAATCACGATAGACGACTTGTTATTAAACCTCTCTGCTTACACTACCGCTATAGAGATATAGGGTCTGAGCTTTGTTGGTGTCCATGAGATTTCTGTCTTAATTGCGGATTTTGATTGGTATGATATGTGTGCAACGAGAGTTGGCATGTATTACTTTCGTGTTGTCCGATTAGGATCAACAGTCGCATGTTAATCAGTAATTTCAATTCTAGATGAATTCGATAATGAAGTTAGAATCCCATGTGTTTTCCTATTCTGAATTTGATTAGTAATTTTAGTTATTAGTATAAAAGAAACCATCTTTGTTAATTGTCTTGGCAGTGATAATTGATCATACATTGTTGCATAGGTGCGTATTCTTAATTCACCAGTCTCTGTGGGATCGAACTTAATATATTACTTGTGATCACGTGCGCTTGCGTGTAGATTTTTGCGAACAATCATCGTGACATCCTTTGACCATTTTTTGGGCATCTGACAGACTATTTTGAATTGCTGTGAAGAACTATTGGTGGGCTGATAAGAAATGCAAAAGACGCGCCTCTATGCGTGGACGCGTCCCCAAAGAAGTGTGTGGCATAGAAATCCCCCTGACATCTTCAATATTAGGAGAATTTGGGGAGTACTTGTTATAGCCAAATTTGGCTAGGTGACTATTGGGCTAGGCACATGCTTAGCTAGGCTACAAGGACGCGTCCTCATGGTCAGAAGGATGGGTGCGATTCCTGAGGATGCTAAGGGAAGGGCGCGACCCTCTGTCTACCCGTGTCGTGCAATCTGCGGAAGTACAATCACAGAAGAAGGCGCGCCCTCAGTAGGTGCGACCCTTGATGAGTGAAGGAAGGCCAGAAGAGTAAACAACATGTCTGCGACATGACGTGTTTCCTATGGGAGAGTGTACTGTCTTATAGACAACCCTTCTGGGGGATACGAACACTTACCCTTCCGAGGGATATGAAGACTAGTTACCAGGCTCATCTAGTAGTTATCAGGCTCATCTAATAGTTCTCAGGCTCATCTGGAAGTCGCCGGGCTCATGCGGCAAGTACCCGGGCTCATCTGGTGTGATCATAATCGGTAATGTTAGCATCCACACGTTGCTAGCAAAAGGGTTATCATTCGTGTTGTCCAGTATGCTAGAAATCTTCCCCAGAATACAACAATTCTCTGATTTTCTCAACAACTTCACATTTGACCTTCAGGTGCGAACAAATGCACCTTCACAACATTAATCAAAATTTCTCAGATTGAGAGAATGAATCAACAATCCCAATCGGGTTGCAAATCGGGTGAGAGATACTGAACCGAAATTTGAGTTAATTGATTAGGTCAACAAGAATAACTATTATTTAAGAAGGGTATTTGGAAAGAGGTATAATTGTGAAAATAAGAAAGAATTCAAGAAAAAGGAATCCGATGGCGTAACAAAATGATCAAGAATAATCGAAGATTAAGAGTAAGTTATAGGAACGATTCTCGTAATGAAAGATTATTTCAAAGAATATAGGTGAATTTCTCAAATAAAATCGGTTTGAATAGCACAATAACTAAAATCGTGAATTGACCCGAAGGATGGGTGGACTCTAAGTGCAAAGGAATATATTCCTTAAGAAGGATTAAAGCAAATAGAGATAGGGTAAAGTTCTTCAGCCGTCCTTCTCCTTTTGGTCTTCCAAAATTGTCGAATATTTCGAAACATCAGGATTTCAAATACCACGGTAAATAAAATATAAAAGCATATAAGATAGAATAGATCAAATGCATTATTTCAGCATGTCAAGGAAGGGATTAAGTGAACTTGCTTGATTATTCCTGCTACTAGCCCGGTCCACAAATATAATAAAATGAGGCTTCTTTCTATCAGTTAATGTTCTAATAAAACAGAAACAATTGATTTAGTATTTATTATTAAACAAAGAATCTCAATTATTAATATTACGTCTTAACACCCCTTGCTTTTTATCATCAAATCTCTTAACTTAATACTATTTAATAAGTAACCTTCCTTCCTTATAAAATAGAAAAATTCTATCAACCTCTAAATCTCAACGTCTTATTCCTAAATACCTGAATCCAAATTGATTATTGGCCCAATTAATCCTAATTTCCAAAAATCCATAACTTAGTCAAATAATTTCTAAATCTCTTTATTTTGGTCCAAGTCCTACTCCCAACCCCAACTAATATTTTATTTACTTAAATTACTATGCTTTTATTATATCCTAATTTCTCTTTTAATTAACTCTAATTAACGTCTTTTAAATAATTAAACTCAACTGTAAAATTACCAAAATATCCCTAGAGCCAAAACCCGTTATATGACACCACATCTAACCTCTTTCTGTCTTATAAACTAATCCAAGTATTTATCTTATCTCTTTCATTAACGACAATTTTAATGTTCATTTTACCCAATTATTAATAATAAACTTAACCTCTAAATTCCCATAATTTCTTACTTAGCCAAATAATCTTAAACTCCTTACTCTAGCCTAAATCTCACTCCCAACATCCCATCATTACTTTATTTTATTTAAATTACTATGTTTTTCGTCGACTCTGTCACCGCCCCGACGGCTCTTCGCCCGACCGCCGTTGTCGATGTTCTCTCTCTCCGATCAATCCCTTCCCAGGCCCTGTTTTCACTAGCCCGAACACACTCGCACCATCCTCAGTCCACCATCACCACCCCCCTTCAACCCTTCTCCATCGCAAGCTGAAGCGTCGCGGTGGCGTAGCCACCGCCGATTGCCGTTCAGCCGCCCCCTACAGCCTCCAATCAGCCCCTCCAACACTCCTCTTCCCCCATTAAACACAAACCCCAAATCAATTTCAACAATCAATCATCAAAACTCAAAAGCCCCAATTTGACTCAAAACCCTAACCCTAATTTTTGAATTAAATTTGGGGAAACATGGTTTAAGGCCGACAATGGTGCAATAGAATAAATAAACAAGAAATACACATAGATATATACAGCTGGTTTCAGTTTAACAGTAGCAAATTGAAATAATAAACAAAGTCATGTATACAACTACCAATTAAGAGTGGTGGGTCCTTTCACAATCAAGATAAAAGAAACTATACCCATAAATATTGCTATATTTAATGCCATAAAGAATCTGAGGGTAAATCAGTTGTACTTTACCTTGATCTGAGCTGTAACTTCTTTAATCTCCTCCGGTTATTTTCGATCTCTCTATCCTACCTTCTCCGGTAAAAATAGAATGCTTCCTATTCTATTGGGCTTTTATAGACAGTATTTCCACTATTTACACACAAAGACTTGTAGTTTCTAAATAACAATTAATTTTAACCATGGCCTTAATAACAATTAGATATATAATAAATTTTACATACCCTCTCTAAATAAAAAAAAGATAAGTTGCCACAAGTATTCTTGATATGGCTCCCCGATCTTATAATATTCGACTTAATTTCTATTTTCACTTATCTATTTATTTATTATTATTTAAAATTAAGCACATCTAATTTAATTATCAACTAACAAAGCAGAGCACGTACCCAAAATTTACAGTTATTGCAAAAAGTAATATATATACATATAAATAAATGAAATTTATTTTCAATAATCTATAGAATATACAATATAAAATATAACATAACATGTAGTACTCTCAATTTTATTTAATTATTTTAAATTCTCCTTTTACCTTGCCCACGTCCAAAAATTCTTTATTTTCCGGTTATACTTTATAATTCATGGTTTTTTTATTTTCACTATTATAGATGATGATTTGTTATGTTATAATCATGGTTTAGTCTTAAAATTTAGTTCTTACCACTTGCCAACTAAATGTAAAAATAAATAAATTATAGTGTAGTTTATTGTGGTTGTTGGATGTGAAGTATTATGTATGTGTTCACTACGCATGATATTTTGTTCACTTTAAATCTCAAATCATTTATTTAGTTGATGAGTGATTATGAATTTTTTGGTGAGTTTTTTGTATTTATTTTCAAAACTTGATGTTATTAATAAATGAATAAAACGTTAACCACCTATCACATCATCATTAATACCATTCATGTCTTAAAGTTATTTATAAAATTTATCACCCAACATAAGTACTCCCTCCGTTTCAATTGACATGTCCACTTTCAAGAAATTTTTTTGTTTCAAATTACTTGTCCACTTCAACTTTTAATGCAAAATCATATTTCCAAAGTAAATTCTCCTCCACATATCTCTTATTTATATTTCCTAGATCAATCTCACTCCACATATTTTGATCATTTAATGCAATTAATTTGTGAACATCCACTTTTCTTAAACTATGTGATTTTTTTAAAGTGAACATCTAATTTGAAACGGAGGGAGTAATGTAATACACCTATTAATTTATCCATGAATTTTCTCACCAAACAAAAGTGTCACCAAACATAAGTCATGTGCTACATCTATTAATTTATCCATGAATTTTCTCACCAAACAAATGTCATACCTTATAGATAAATGAATAATTAAAAACAAGTTTTAATTTTATCTATCCAATATAAATATATTTGAATATAATTTATCCATGAATTTTCTCACCAAACAAATGTCATACCTTATAGATAAATGAATAATTAAAAACAAGTTTTAATTTTATCTATCCAATATAAATATATTTGAATATAGATATACCAACGTAATTATATATATATATATATATACACACACACATATGTGTAGATATATATGTATATATAGGGGAAAATTCAAAAATAACTCCTTTATTCTAGTAACATATGTTGTGTTTGGTTGGGGAGAATGGAATGGAAGGGAATGAAATGAGTAAAAATACTTGAAACATATAGAGATAGGAAGAAAGTTTTGAAAAAAAATTGAGAGAGTGCAAAATTATTATGATGAGATTTGAGAAGAAATTGAGGATAGGAGAGAATGGAGCATTCCATCTCAAATTGAAAGTGTGATATCTAAGCCTATGATGTAAGGAATGGAATGGAGGAGGGAATGAAATTTCTTAAAATTTGTCCATAAAATAGTTCATTTTTCATGCCATTCCTTCCGGAATCATTCACCCCAACCAAACACAACAATAGTACATATGGGCCATAGAATATAAGGTAGTTTTTTTATCTTGGTTTTGTAGTTGATATCATTAATATTTTTTTTTATTCTTTTGTAAATCATATTTTTTATGATACATATTTTTAGTTTTTGGGTGTACATTATACTACTTATATTAAAAATAAATTAAAAATTATATTTAAAATATTTACATAAAAAATACTTAACATGCTAAAAATTAAAAAATATTTATATAAAATAAAATAAAGACAATAAAATACATAAAATGTAAGAAAAATACAGTATTAGAAATACATGACATTGTATTTGTTATTTTTTATGTTTTCTTATTCTTCAATTTTTTATGCCAAAGTGGTTATCATTTATTTTATTTTTTATATTTGAAAAACTTATGTTCTGTATTTTATATTTATAAAATATAGAAAAATATGTTGTGTATTTAAAAAACTTACAACATATTTTATATAACAAAACATAAAACATAATGATATTATAAATTAAGAACAAACGTATGAGAAAAATACAGAGTATAAAAAATGCGGGACATTGTGTTAGATATATTGTGTATATTTTTTGTTCTTCAATTTATTTTTTTTGATTTTCAATATATTCAGTATTCTAAGTTTCAGAGGCCTCCACTGTCGTATTCTCTTTTTAACTGTTAATCTCTTTTTAACTGTCAAAAAGTTACCGAGTTATTATATTATTAGATCCTCAGAGAAGCTTCCTAGAGATCAGATAGAACGTTATCAATAAACTCTCATCATCCTTATCACCACAACATCAAAATTTTATCCTACCACCTGTTATTTTCATATCTTCAAATATATATCATTAATCTTATTATCATTCATTCTTCAGTTTCATTTCTCTAAAACATCGACCCCAGGGGTGGTTGTGTGTTCCGTACCAGCAAGATCTGATCCCAAGCGATCTGATCCCAAGCTCAACAAGTCATGTCACATCATATATCTACAGGATCTGATCAAAAATTCAATCACAGCATATATGCATCATGGTATGTAATTTTCTATGAATTTTGAACCATAAATTCTTTTGTGTTTGAGATTGTAATAAAGATTTAATTACAATGCTTTTTTATTTTGTGTTTGTATGTATTTTTTTTGCCCTAATTCTGATTGAAATGTATTATTATTTATAAAGCTTGTGATAATTTTGTAAGAGGGATCTTAGTTGTTGAGTAAGCATAAATTGTAAAAAATATATACCTAAGTTATTCAATATCAAAATTCATATATTTATTATTTAAATAATTATGCTATATTTTGGATAAGAAATTTTCAATTTAAACCACAATTCTTGTAGATAAACTAATATATATGAGCTGATGATTTCAGCAAACAATGAAGAAAGTGCTTCAAAAAGATTGGACTAATGGAGAGATATTTTTAGGTAATATTTTTTGTTTTAAGTTTCATTTGTACGGTATCTCCTTTTAGCCACTTTCTATTATGTTCCATTTTTGTTTTAATTGTTACATAGGTGGATTTAATTATGGTGCTGGGCTTATGTCCAACTCACAAGTATACAACTTTAACCATACTACAGAATTAAAGTAGCCATGTTAGAAGAACAATAATTATGTTTCCACATAAAAAATATGAGAGATGGACATGAAGAAAAATAACAGCAATATGCCTCACCGCTCGGGCTCTAGCATACATGAGAGATGATTTCCTGAATTATGAAGAAGTGAAGTGTCAGGAATGACCCTGTGTAAATGTTTTAGGTCCTTGTAAAAAACGGTGTTCCTCGACCTTGCCGGCATAGTATTATCCTAATCTACCCCTTTACCAGGTATTCTCCTTTGTATTCCGCCCGCTATAGCAGGTGTAGAACATAAAGCAAATGAGGGCAATACTAACAATAAAGGGCAGGAGAGGAAGCCTGCTACAACAGTTGTAGAACCTAATACAAGTTGGAGAAATACTAGTCGCAGAATGCATATAGGAAAATGCATATAGGTTCTTCAACATAAAGTTGTAGAACCTTTATGTTGGGAATTTTTTTGACGTGACTTTGTTTGGTAGATATCAAATTTGTAAGTTATGTTTGTATGACTGTGTTCGTTGTAGTGGTGGCTTGAAGCTATGAAGTCTTCCTCGCCTTCTGTAAGAAGACAGATAAGGATCCCTTCGCTGAGGTTTCTTCAGATGATAGCAAGAGTTCTTGTCACTCGTGCACTACAAGAAATAGATCAATAGACATCGGTCAAGAACCGATGTTAAAACGTTTATTGTACATTGTCTTTCGACTTCTTTGTTTGTTTATTTACTATTCTGACTTTTTTTCCAGTTCCAGCTCAAATTCAGTCAGCCCTTTTCTCCAATAGTAGATGACCCTGATCGTGCTTTCATGTCTGGTGATGTAACTGGCCTTACAATTTTATGTGCATATACTTTGCACAGTATTAATATTGTCTGCTGTATGTGGATTATGTTAACAACCATTTTCTTGACAGATGCATTCTGCTGCTAAGAATGCTGGAAAACATTTTCCAACTGCAATCATAAGTGGAAGAAGGCGTGATATGGTAAGTTAATTATGTTTTCTTACCGCTTTTAATTAAGGCTCCAATCATCTAAGTGCGCAGTTTCCGTAGTGCATCTTTTGTATTTTATTGTGAAAAGTGCCCTTACTCTGGCCGCATTGCCTTTCTATGTTTATGAATAGGTTGGAATTCTTGAACTTCTCTATGCTGGTAGTCATGGTATGGACATTAGATACCTGCTCCGGGACACCTATACTGGTAGTCATGGTATGGACATTAGATATCGCCTGCGGGACACAGCTGAAGTACCTCCTGACCATATCAAATCTGAGAAACATCCTGACCAGCAGGTTTGCTTCGTTTCCCAAGTCTTTTGAAGTACCTGGTAGAACTGGATGACCTTAAGGATGGTATCACAGGACTTCCAGGAGTCAGTGGTTTGTCTACCGAACAGAGAAGTTTACTATTGTGGCTGAGCTTGTTGCTAATCCGTCATTAATCATCTTCATGGGCGAACCAACTTCTGGCCTTGATGCAATAGCAGCAGCCGTTGCCATGAGGACACTGTTAGAAACACAGTGGACACTGAAGAACTTTTGTTTGCACAATTCATCAGCCTAGCCTCGACATATTTATGTCGCTTTTGATGAGGTAAAATACCTATACGAAGTCTATATATGTCCTATCTTGCCTTTCTTAAGCAGAATTTTCAGTTTTCGTAATTTGCTGCATCAGCCGCTACTTACGAAAAGAGGAGGACAAGTGTTATAGACCACTAGCTAGGCTGCAATTCTCACAAATTAAATTATAAAATATTTTGAGATACCTGTAATTTAATATACTTTAAATTAATTGTATATTTTATCTGTTAGGTTAATGGGAAACTAAGTAGAATCTCACAATTTATTCAAGGCGATTCCTGGGTCCCGAAAATCAAACAAAAATTATTACTGAAATCTTACAAAAGCATTTCTATTCTCTCTTGCAGAGTCCACTCGTCCTCTGCGCCCGATGCATAGTAGTGATACACCAACTTTGGCAATTTTGCCTTTGCAATTGCATCATAATCGGTAATGTTAGTGACCTCCATACAAATAGATGTTGAGTTTGTTCTTCAACTTGAAAATTAACTTCAGAATTACACCCGAGTTCTAGTCATTAAAAAAAATGATTAATAGAACATGAATAAGCTGGATATTGGGATGAAATTCATTAACCCTTGGAATCATGGTAAGTGGCATGATGAAGTCGCGTATTATGGGCCTTGTAACCAAGCCATTTATTAGTAACAAGTTAAAATTTTATGACATAAATCATTGATTAAGTTAAATATTTGTGTTTAGTTGTTATGTTATTGCCAACATTTTCGAGTTGATAGGACAACTTAAGATGCATTTAAGATAATCAGCTTATTTACAGAGGAAAAAACTATTACTTTGAGTATTCTATTGAAGGTGTCTACTTGACCAGGTACTGAGACACGGAAATAGGGGCTATGGAATTCTGGTATCTTCTATCGTCAAAGAGAGAGGAGCCTTCTTCTCGCACAAGGACCCTAACAACATAATAAAATCATTTTCTTTCTTTAAAAGTATGCAATAAATTGAATATTTGATAGTATACGGTGAATTTTGGACATTTTTTAGACTTGTATATCCTGTGATCTTAGGAAAAAGAATAAATTGATTTCCTTGTAGCAATTTAGAGATATATAAGTTTTAGTGAGATGGTAGAAAGCTGCCATCACAGTAGCAGTAAAAGTAAAAGAAGCATGAGCTGCACTGCATTGGACGCGGTTGAACCCCAGCAATAAAGTCTGACTAGAAAGGGTGCATCTGAGAATGAAGAAAAGAATAATGAAGCAGCAGTGTTATATTCTTAGATTTTGAAGAAAGGTCAATTCACTGATGACTCCATTTATCTTCTTTATTCAGTTTTTAATTATCTTCGTCTAGACTATATACTTCTATTTAAATTATGCCTAGACCTTTCTAGCTAACTTATATATGCGACTTAGATTTGAAATGATTTGTAAGACTATGTGTAACGTTCATGGTATCTGTTTTGGATTGCTAGATACTTGAGGCTTGGAGTATGAATTCATTACGGAATTTGTGGCTTAATGATATTGGATTCCACCTTTTCTCGAAGACTAGTCTTCCTCTTCTTGTGAGTTTGAACAACATAAGGATATAGTGCGTGTGTTTTGCACCTCTTTGAGCTCTCTTCTTGTTGTTTACCCAATTTTTTTTAAACTTGTTACACATGCCTTTCATGATTGTAACTTATCTTCTACCCCGCTTTCTTTGATTGACTACTTTCAAATTCATGACCCTTTTGATCTGGAAGCCCATCTTTCTTTATAATCTTGTTAAGAAGGCTTGTCCTCTTGAGTTTATTTCTAAATTCATTCAGCTCTGTGAAGATGATCCTAAATAGCCATTTCCATATCACACAATCTTTCTTTCTCATAATTAATTTTTTGGTTCTAATTTTTCTTCACATATATAAATCCTCATCAATTAGTTTGTTAAAACACACTAGTACAAATTGGAGTTTTAGCATTGCATTTTAAGCATTGATTTTACAAAGAACGGTGTCTTATACTACTTAATAGGGTCGGTTGTAACTTTAACCGACGTACTAATTCATTTTGGCTAAACCTGTTGGGTTGGTTGCCTACGTAACTATTGCTTATAGCTCTCAAAAATGTCATAAATGTTTATGTCTACGCTTTAAAGTGTCTATTGAATTGAACATAAAAACCGACACTAGTTGCTCTGCTTTTTACGGACCGTATTGAACTACTTTTTTCGGGGGTTAATCTTTAATAGACACTATTAGCTCTACTATATGCTTGAGTCCAGTTTTAACCAACAGCTTTAGTAATAAAATTACCCACTCATACCACAAGCTAGTAGCCAGTTCTTCTCATATTCATCACTTTAAAGGCACTTGATGCATTATAATTAGGGTTGACTAATGATTCACTTGAGGCATATGCTCTTCTCAGCTCCCACTTTATTTTAATTACTTAAAATTCTCCTTTTACAAAGACATGGGTTATAGTTGTTTAAATTATATTTTTATGTTCTCATCCATCAAGAAATAGCTATAAAAAAAATAAGGATGTTGCATTTTATATTAAAAGAAAAGAAAACAATTACATGATTTCATTTTTATATGATTCTTTATGTTTGAATGGTTAGGTATTTATTAATTTTATTTAAAATTAAATGAAAATAAAAGTATCATACATTCAAAGACTTTATTGATTGTTTTATAAAATAATTAAATTTAAATGCACCAAAGTAACACGCGCGCGCACACATATAGCATGAAATATACTTACAAGCTTTCGAGAAATAATATAAAACACTATCAAGAAACTCTTATCATCTATGTCACCATAACATAAAAAAACAATAGTTGTTTAATTACATTAAATATATATGATGTGATTTCTGCAAACAATAAAGAAAATACTCCAAACACCTGGACAAATGGAGTCCAATTCACAAATATACACCCATATTGCTGTTGGATATGAATCTTCTCATCCTCAAAAAGTAGCTATAATCATGTGTCATTTTACATGGAAGGAAAAGAAAAAAAATGTATGACTTTGTTGGTATATGATTCTTTATGTTGGAATACTTAGGAATTTATTTATTTTATTTCAAAATAATTGAATATAATTTTTAGATAAAACTGATTAAATATAAAAGTGGAAAAAGTACTGAAAATATTCAATGACATATATTTTAAAGTTATTAGAATCGCTATAAAACTGTATCAATAGACTCTCTTAATCCATTCACAACAACATCAAATTTTTCTCCCACCTCTTAATAATAAATATTAAATTTTTGACTACTAAAATAATCGAAGTATGTGGGAGTTTCTAGAATAATTTTGGTACATTTATTTTTATTTTTCTATGTTAAATGTGTTGCTCTAGATACATGCAATCTCTAGAATGTTCAAGTGAAGTCTCTTGGAGTCTAAGAGCTATCTAGAAATTAAATAAGTGTGTATATCCTTCTATTGAGTCCTATATGTAGCTTTGTATCAATTCATTTGTAATCATGTAATTTCAAGCAATACTTCATATATAAAATCCTCTTCATCTAAATACACTATTTGTGTGAGTTTGAGTGAGATCCTTTCTTCCAACACCACCCGTGATTACTTTAATCTCTAAAACATAGATTGCAGGAGCACTAGGACAAGGAGGGGTGGTTGTTTTGCCCCATATGCATCCTAAGATCAACAAGTTAAGTCACAACATATATCCACCACATCTGATCAAAAATTCAACAAATCACAACATATATCAACATGGTATGTAGTTTTATATGAATTTTTGAACAATAAATTTGTTTTTATTGTTTGTCAACATATAGATTTAATTGTAATGCTTTCTCATTTTATGTCTGTATTTGTTTGTACTCCAATTTTCACTGCTAGTATTTGTTTGTGCCCAAATTTTTATTGGCAATCTTGTAAGAGGCATCTTAGATGTTGAAGAAGCATAATTTTTAATATATTACCTATGTAAGTATGTTTATATGTGTGTGTGTGTGTGTATATATATATTGTAAGTTATTTCATATAAATATTCATGATTATTTTCTTAAAAACATTTATGGTGTATTTTGGGTGGAAAATGGTTCCATTTAAATGAAAGTTGTTTGATTCAATTAAATATATATTATGTGATTTTAGCAAACAATGAAGAAAATACTCCAAACACCTGGACAAATGAAGACCTGCTTTGAGGTAAAGTTATTTGGTTTTAGTTTCATTTTTGTAGTGTCTCTATGAGCCATTATCTTTTATGTTTCATTTTTGTTTTAATTGTTATGTAGGTGAATTTATTTGTAGTATGGAGCCTATGTCCAATTCACAAATATACACCCATATTGCAGAATTGACAGTGGTTGATAAAGTAGCCAGAGTTATAACAAGGTTAAAACTTGGCAAGTCTAAACTCAAGTGGTGATGAAATTGGGACACACTCATTTAGAGCTCATAAGGTTATACGGTCCTTTGTGGAGGTCTTGGCAGAAAACACTTCAAGCCGTTACATAACATTGTCTTTGTTTTTTTTCTTTTTTATCAGTATGTTGTTTAATTATTCATCTTTGTTAAAAGTGAAATTTCGTTCATCAGTTTGTTTATAAACATTGTTTTTTGTCTTTTTTGGGGGCTTTTGTCCATGTTATTATTCATATCATTCATGTGTTACAGTTGTCGATCAATTCTATGTAAACATATCAATGAAATTTCTAACCAAACAAAAGTTATGCATTATAGCTAGCTATCTTCATATATTGACCATTATATAAAAAAAATTAATGTTGTGTTTATCCATCCATCATTAAACAAAAGAAATGGGTTACAGCCATTTAAACTATATATGTATCCTCTCATCGTCAAAAAGTACCTAAAAAATAACCATGTGTCATTTTTACATGGAAGGAAAAGAAAAAAAAATGTATGACTTTGTTGGTATATGATTCTTTATGTTGGAATACTTAGGAATTTATTTATTTTATTTAAAAATATGTGAATATAATTCTTAGATAAAACTGATTGAATGTAAAATTGGAAAAAGTACTGAAAATATTCAATGACATATATTTAAAAGTTATTAGAATCTCTATAAAACACTATCAATAGACTCTCTTCATCCATTCACAACAACATCAAAATTTTCTCCCACATGTTAATAATAAATATTAAATTTTTGACTACTAAAAAAATCGAAGTATGTGGGAGTTACTAGAATATATAATCTTGGTACATATATTTTTATTTTTCTATATTAAATGTGTTGGTCTAGATACATGCAATCTCTAGAATGTTCAAGTGAAGTCTCTTGGAGTCTAAGAGCTATCTAGAAATTAAATAAGTGTGTAGATCCTTCTATTGAGTCCTATATATAGCTTTGTATCAAGTCATTTGTAATCATGTAATTTCAAGCAAAACTTCATATATAAAATCCTCTTCATCTAAATACACTATTTGTGTGAGTTTGAGTGAGATCCTTTCTTCCAACACCACCTCCGATTACTTTAATCTCTAAAACATAGATTGCAGGAGCACTAGGGCAAAGAGGGGTGGTTGTTTTGCCCCATATGCATCCTAAAATCAACAAGTTAAGTCACAACATATATCCACCACATATGATCCAAAATTCAACAAATCACAACATATATCAATATGGTATGTAGTTTTATATGAATTTTTGAACAATAAATTTGTTTTTATGGTTTGTCAACATAAAGATTTAATTGTAATGCTTTCTCATTTTATGTCTGTATTTGTTTGTACTCCAATTTTCACCGCTAGTATTTGTTTGTGCCCAAATTTTGATTGGCAATCTTGTAAGAGGCATCTTGGATGTTGAAGAAGCATAATTTTTAATATATTGCCTATGTATGTGTGTGTGTGTGTGTGTATATATTGTAAGTTATTTCATATAAATATTCATGATTATTCTATTAAAAACATTTATAGTGTATTTTGGGTGGAAAAAGGTTCAATCTAAATAAAAGTTGTTTGATTATATTAAATATATATGATGTGATTTCAGCAAACAATGAAGAAAATACTCCAAACACCTGGACAAATGAAGACCTGCTTTGAGGTAAAGTTATTTGGTTTTAGTTTCATTTGTGTAGTGTCTTTATGAGCCATTTTCTTTTGTGTTTCATTTTTATTTTAATTGTTATGTAGGTGAATTTATTTGTAGTATGGAGCCTATGTCCAATTCACAAATATACACCCATATTGCAGAATTAACCGTGGTTATAAAGTAGCCATAGTTTTAACAAGGTTAAAGCTTGGCAGGTCTAAACTCAAGTGGTGATGAAATTGGGACACACTCATTTAGAGCTCATAAGGTTATACGGTCCTTTGTGGAGGTCTTGGCAGAAAACACTTCAAGCCGTTACATAACATTGTCTTTGTTTTTTCCTTTTTTATTAGTATGTTGTGTAATTATTCATCTTTGTTAAAAGTGAAATTTGGTTCATCAGTTTGTTTATAAACATTGTTTTTTGTCAACAAAACTTGTAATATGATTATATACTTACAGTTGTAGAAGAATATTAATATTACGAGGTATTTTTTGTGGGGGCTTTTGTCCATGTTATCATTTATACCATTCATGTGTTACAATTGTCCATGTTATGTGAAAATTTAACCAAATGAAATGGTGGTGTAGTGGTTTACAACGAGTTCTTTTAAGTGTGAGGTCAAGGGTTCGATTCCCTTGGCCTTCGAAAAATTTTTGATATCTTTTTTATCAAAGATGGGACCCCGGCTACGGGACCCACAACAGCCACATCAGCGGTAGAGGGACCCACTACTGCCACGTCAGCAGTAGTGGGGCCCAGGTGTGGGACCCATCAGTGCCACGTCAGCAGAAGTGGGGCCCAGTGTGGGAACCAGCCATGCCACGTCAGCAGTAGTGGGACCCAACACTGCCACGTCAGCCGTGATGGGGCCAACGAGTGGGTCCCACAACTGCCACGTCAGCAGTGGTGGGACCCACCACTGCCACCTCAGCAGTGGTGGGCGTGGGACCCACCACTACCACGTCAACAGTTGTGGGACCCACCACTTCCACGTTAGCAGTAGTGGAGCCCAGGTGTGGGACCCACCAACGCCACGTCAGCAATTGTGGGACACACCACTGCCACGTCAGCGGTGGTGGGCCCAATGAAAATAAGTATTCAAATATTTTTAATCCACAAGTGTGGGGCCCACTTAATTTTTTGGCCCAGCCCTTAAAATAACAGTAGCACTGTAAAAGGAAGGCAAATGTAACATTCTTTGCTGATGTGTACAGCTGTGGGTCCCACATCAGCCGACGTGTACAGTTGTGGGGCCCATTGAAAATAATTATGAATTAAAATATAAGCATAATAGTAATGGGAAGTGTTAGAAAATAAATGATCTAACATAACACTAGCATACCAGTGTAACACAAACGCTCTAATGATAGGGATGTAATGTAACATTGAATTGATTAATGTTACGGTAGGTCCAAAAAGTATGCCTACTGTAACACAAAATTGGCATTACATTAGAAAAGTGTCTTATTTGTCCATCTATGGCGTAGTGTTGGAACCCTTAAATTTTAGGGATGTGTACTCAGGCCCGGCCCAGAGGGAGGGCAACCAGGGCGACCGCCGAGGGCCCAAAAAGTTTAGAGGCCCAAAATTTGTATAATTTATGTATTGTTATTAATATATATAAGCCTATTCTATTCTAAGTGACTACGTCCGTAACTAAACTAATGGTACTATCAATCATGCACTAACGGATAAATGTCATCAAACATTTGATTAATCTTATTTTTTTACATCTAGTACACTTTATTGTTTTATAGTTATTTTCTTACGGAAGTTGACTAAAATTTGAGTTTGCATTGCTACAAGGTCATATTTTATCAAATTTAGTGAGGTAAACAAATTTAGGGCCCATTTTCTTCTTTCGCCACAGGGCCCTCAAAAGGTATGGAACGGCCCTGTGTGTACTGATACAACCTCGATGCTTTAATCCGTCCACTTTAACCGTCCAAGTATTCGTTATATACCGATTAACCCTCTTACAGGTATAAAGTGATAAACTAGTAGATATCGGAGGGGTAAACCCGACAATTCATAACCATTTATACCGGTATGAGGGTTACTCGGTACATAATGGATAATAGGAGGGTTAAATCGGCCGATCTAAAACATCAAGGGCTGATCGGTACATATCCCAAACTTCAAGGGTCAGAAGGTCTTGTCTAAACTCTTTAGTTGTTTGTGGTAAATAAGTTACGGTATTTGCATTAAATTTTTTTAAACTTGTTACACATGCCTTACATGATTGTAACTTATCTTGTACACCAGTTTCTTTGATTGACTAATTTAAACTTGTACACCAGTTTCATTGATTGACTAATTTAAATTTCATGATCGTTTTGATCAAGAACCCAATCTTTATTTATAAACTTGTTAAGAAGGCTCGTCGTTCTTGGGTTTATTTCTTAATCCATTTAGCTTTTTGTTAGTGAACATGTTCCTAAATAGCCATTTTCATATATTATATCACACGATCTTTCTTTCTCATGATTTGTAGGTCTAATTCTTCTTCACATATCCTTGTCAATTAGTTTGTTAAAACACACTAGTACAAAGGACTTTGTCACACTATGAGCATTGATTTTACAAAGAACCGTCTCGACTTATACAACTTAATAGCGCCGGTTGTAAGTTTAACCGGCGTATTAAATCATTTTCGCGGGTTGTCAACTTAACCAACGCTTATAGCTCTCAAATACGTCAGACATGTTTATGTCGACACTTTAAAGTGTCTATTGCATCGAACATAAATAACCGACAGTAGCGTCTCTACTTTTTGTCACGGTTAAGTTTTAACCGGCCATATTGAACTATTTTGTGTCGCTGTTAATTTTTAAGTGACGCTATTGGCCGTGCCTTATGCCGGGGTCTAATTTTAACCAACACCTTTTGTAATAAAATTTGTCCACCCATACCACAAGCTAGTAGCCACTTCTTCTCACTCACCACTTGAAAGGCATTTCAAGCATTATTATTATAGGATTGACTAATGATTTACTTAAGGTAAGGGTATACATATAAATAAATGAAATTTATTTTCAATAATCTATAGAATATACAATATAAAATATACCATAACATGTAGTACTCTCTATTTTATTTAATTATTTTAAATTCTCCTTTTACCTTGCCCACGTCCAAAAATTCTTTATTTCCCGGTTATACTTTATGATTCATGGGTTTTTTATTTCCGCTATTATAAATGATGATTTGTTATGTTATAATCATGGTTTAGTCTTAAAATTTAATTCTTACCACTTGCTAACTAAATGCAAAAATAAATAAATTATAGTGTAGCTTATTGTGGTTCTTGGATGTGAAGTATTATGTAGGTGTTAACTACGCATGATATTTTGTTCACTTTAAATCTCAAATTAATCATTTATTTAGTTGATGAGTGATTATGAATTTTTTGGAGAGTTCTTTATATTTATATCAAAACTTGATGTTATTAATAAATGAATAAAACGTTAACCACCTATCACATCATCATTTATACCATTCATGTCTTAAAGCTATTTATAAAATTTATCACCCAACATAAGTAATGTAATACACCTATTAATTTATCCATGAATTTTCTCACCAAACAAATGTCATACCTTATAGATAAATGAATAATTAAAAACAAGTTTTAATTTTATATATTTGAATATAGATGTACCAACGTAATTATATATATACACACACACACATATGTGTGTGTATATATATATGTATATATACATACATATACATATATATATATATGTATATGTATATATAAGGAAAAGTTATAAAATAACTCCTTTATTCTAGTAACATAGTACTTTCAATCTGGGCCATAGAATATAAGGTGGTTTTTTTTATCTTGGTTTTATAGTTGATATCATTAATATTTTTTTATTCTTTTGTATATCATATTTTTTATGATACATATTTTTAGTTTTTGGGTGTGCATTATACTACTTATAATAAAAATAAATCAAAAATTATATTGAAAATATTAACATAAGAAATACTTAACATGCTAAAAACTAAAAAATATTTATATAAAATAAAATAAGAAAATAAAATACATAAAATGTAAGAAAAATACAGTATTAGAAATACATGACATTGTATTTGTTATTTTTTATGTTTTCTTATTCTTCAATTTTTTATGCCAAAGTGGTAATCATTTATTTTATTTTTAAATTTGAAAAACTTGTGTTCAGTATTTTAAATAATTTTAACTACATTATTTTAAAAAGTTATATTTATAAAATATAGAAAAATAGTTGTGTATTTAAAAAACTTACAACATATTTTAAAACATAAAACATAATGATATTATAAATTAAGAACAAACATGTGAGAAAAATACATAGTATAAGAATATATTCAGTACTCTAAGTTTCTAAGACGCCTCTTTTTACTGTGGTATTCTCTTTTAACTGTTAAAAAGTTACCAAGTTATTATATTATTGGATCTTTTGGATGCTCATAGAGAAGCTTCCTAGAGATCAGATAGAACATTACCAATAAACTCTCATCATCCTTATCACCACAACATCAAAATTTTATCCTACTACCTGTTACTTTCATATCTTCAAATATATATCATTAATCTTATTATCATCCATTCTTCAGTTTCATTTCTACAAAACATCGACCCCAGGGGTGGTTGTGTTCCAGAATGGCGAGATCTGATCCCAAACTCAACAAGTCAAGTCACATCATATATCTGCAAGATCTGATCAAAAATTCAATCACAACATATATGCATCATGGTATGTAAATTTTTTATGAATTTTGAACCATAAATTCTTTTGTGTTTGAGATTGTAATAAAGATTTAATTACAAGTCTTTCTCATTTTGTGTTTGTATGTATTTTTTTTGCCCTAATTCTGATTGAAATGTATTATTATTTATAAAGCTTGTGATAATTTTGTAAGAGGGACCTTAGTTGTTGAGTAAGCATAAATTGTAAAAAATATATACCTAAGTTATTCAATATCAAAATTCATATATATGTTATTTAAATAATTATGCTAAATTTTGCGTAAGAAATTTTCAATTTAAACCACAATTCTTGTAGATAAACTAATATATATGAGCTGATGATTTCAGCAAACAATGAAGAAAGTGCTTCAAAAACATGGACTGATGGCGAGATGCTTTTAGGTAATGTTTTTTGTTTTTATTTTCATTTGTGTGGTATCTCTTTTTAGCCACTTTCTATTATCTTCCATTTTTGTTTTAATTGTTACATAGGTGGATTTAATTATGGTGTTGGGCTTATGTCCAACTCAAAAGGATACAACTTTAACCATACTACGGAATTGGCCTTAGTTGATAAAGTAGCCATGTTAGAAGAACAATAATTATGTTAATTTCCACATAAAAAATATGAGAGATGGACATGAAGAAAAATAACAGCAATATGCCTCAGCGCTCGGGCTCTAGCATACATGAGAGATGATTTCCTAAATAGGTGATAAAATTTTGCAAGTCTAGACTCAATAGGTGATAAAATTTAATTAGACACACTCATTTCACCCTGATAAAGTTACACTGGCCTTTGTGAAGGTCTTGTTAGGAAATGGCTGGTGGGGCATTAGCTGTGCTATGGGAAGAATGTAAGGTTCTTTGAATTATAATGAAAAGGGTGTAAGTATCATGAGGGCGGGCCTCGTGCATTTGCATGACATTTTCACTGACATGATGCTCTGACTTATGTCTATAACTTTTAATTATTATTAGGGTTTATATATTAATTAGTGATAAATTTTAAATCCATATTTAGTATATAATTTTAAGTAGGGGTCTTATATTGTAATTTTGTTGAAGTCAAATTTTAAAATAAGCGCTTTGGTTGATTTTGTCTAAAGTTTTAAATTGGGAATTTTGTTGACGTGAGTTTGTTTGGTAGATATCAAATTTGCAAGTTATGTTTGTATGACTGCAGTGTTCGTTGTAGTGGTGGCTTGAAGCTATGAAGTCTTCCTCGCCTCCTCGTAAGAAGACACCTAAGGATCCCTTCGCTGAGGTTTCTTCAGATGATAGCAAGAGTGCTTGTCACTCGTGCACTATAAGAAATAAATCAATAGACATTGGTCAAGAACCGATGTTAAAAAATTTATTGTACATTGTCTTTCGACTTCTTTGTTTGTTTATTTACTATTCTGACTTTTTTTCCAGTTCCAGCTCAAATTCAGTCAGCCCTTTTCTCCAATAGTAGATCATGACCCTGATCGTGCTTTCATGTCTGGTGATGTAACTGGCCTTACAATTTTATGTGCATATACTTTGCACAGTATTGATATTGTCTGCTGTATGTGGATTATGTTAACAACCATTTTCTTGACAGATGCATTCTGCTGCTAAGAATGCTGGAAAACATTTTCCAACTGCAATCATAAGTGGAAGAAGGCGTGATATGGTAAGTTAATTATGTTTTTTTACCGCTTTTAATTAAAGCTCCAATCATCTAAGTGTACAGTTTCCGTAGTGCATCTTTTGTATTTTATTGTGAAAAGTGCCCTTAGCCGCATTGCATTTCTATGTTTATGAATAGGTTGGAATTCTTGAACTTCTCTATGCTGGTAGTCATGGTATGGACATTAGATACCTGCTCCGGGACACCTATACTGGTAGTGATGGTATGGACATTAGAGAGATATCGCCTCCGGGACACAGCTGAAGTACCTTCTGACCATATCAAATCTGAGAAACATCCTGACCAGCAGGTTTGCTTCGTTTCCCAAGTCTTTTAAAGTACCTGGTAGAACTGGATGACCTTAAGGATGGTATCACAGGACTTCCAGGAGCCAGTGGTTTGTCTACCGAACAGGGAAGTTTACTATTGTGGCTGAGCTTGTTGCTAATCCATCATTAATCATCTTCATGGGCGAACCAACTTCTGGCCTTGATGCAATAGCAGCAGTGGTTGCCATGAGGACACTGTAAGAAACACAGTGGACACTGAAGAACTTTTGTTTGCACAATTCATCAGCCTAGCCTCGACCTAGTTATGTCGCTTTTTATGAGGTAAAATACCTATACGAAGTCTATATATGTCCTATCTTGCCTTTCTCAAGCAGAATTTTCAGTTGTCGTAATTTGGTGCATCAGCCGCTACTTACGAAAAGAGGAGGACAAGTGTTATAGAGCACTAGCTAGGCTGCAATTCTCACAAATTAAATTACAGAATATTTTGAGATACGCGTAATTTAATAAACTTTAAATTAATTGTATATTTTATCTGTTAGGTTAATGGGAAACTAAGTATAATCTCACAATTTATTCAAGGCAATTCCTGGGTCCCGAAAATCAAACAAAAAATATTACTGAAATCTTACAAAAGCATTTCTATTCTCTCTTGCAGAGTCCACTCGTCCTCTGCGCCCGATGCATAGTAGTCATACACCAACTTTGGCAATTTTGCCTTTGCAATTGCATCATAATCGGTAATGTTAGTGACCTCCATACAAATAGATGTTGAGTTTGTTCTTCAACTTGAAAATTAACTTCAGAATTACACCTGAGTTCTGGTCATTAAAAAAAACGATTAACAGAACATGAATAAGCTGGATATTGGGATGAAATTCATTAACCCTTGGAATCATGGTAAGTGGCATGATGAAGTCGCGTACTATGGGCCTTGTAACCAAGCCATTTATTAGTAACAAGTTAAAATTTTATGACATAAATCATTGATTAAGTTAAATAATTGTGTTTAGTTGTTATGTTATTGCCAACATTTTTCCCAATTACATGTGTTACTTTTAAAAATGGTTTCTCCATTACTTCAAAAATGGATTAATCCAATGATCATGGATGTTCTAGTAGATCTTGGTAAGAGTTAATATGTCCTTCCTATATACATTCGAGTTGATAGGACAAATTAAGAAGCATTTAAGATAATCAGCTTATTTACAGAGGAAAAAACTATTACTTTCTATTGGTAAGTATTCTATTGAAGGTGTCTACTTGACCAGGTACTGAGACACTGGGCTATGGAATTCTGGTATCTTCTATCGTCAAATAGAGAGGAGCCTTCTTCTCGCACAAGGACCCTAACAAGGTAATAAAATCATTTTCTTTCTTTAAAAGTATGCAATAAATTGAATATTTGATAGTATACGGTGAATTTTGGACATTTTTTAGACTTGTATATCCTGTGATCTTAGGAAAAAGAATAAATTGATTCCTTGTACCAATTTAGAGTTATATATGTTTTAGTGAGATGGTAGAAAGCTGCCAAAAAGGGAAAGTATGGGTAATGGCTTTGGTAGACTCAACATAGTCATACATGAACTAATAGTCATGGTCTTTTATTTTCGTTTATTAATATATGTATGTCGATATATATGTGATGTGTGCTATATATGTATCCTTGCAACGGCATTTCTTTTAGATTTTTTTAGATATTAGCCTTCGTTGCATGTCTCATTTCAGATATTTTTTGCAAGACCATAAAAGAAACATCATAGCAGTAAAAGAAGCATGAGCTGCACTGCTTTGGACGCGGTTGAACCCCAGCAATAAAGTCTGACTAGAAAGGGTGCATCTGAGAATGAAGAAAAGAATAATTAAGCAGCAGTGTTATATTCTTAAATTTTGAAGAAAGGTATTCACTGATGACTCCATTTATCTTCTTTATTTAGTTTTTAATTATCTTCGTCTAGACTATATACTTCTATTTAAATTATGCCTGGACCTTTCTAGCTAACTTATATATGCGACTTAGATCGAAATGGTTTGTAAGACTATATTGTAACGTTCATGGTATCTCTTTTGGATTGCTAGATACTTGAGGCTTGGAGTATGAATTCATTACCGAAATTTGTGGTTTAATGATATTGGATTCCACTTTTTCTCGAAGACTAGTCTTCCTCTTCTTGTGAGTTTGAACAACATAAGGATATAGTGTGTTTTGCACCTCTTTGAGCTCTCTTCTTGTTGTTTACCCAATTTTTTTTAAACTTGTTACACATGCCTTTCATGATTGTAACTTATCTTGTACCCCGCTTTCTTTGATTGACTACTTTCAAATTCATGATCATTTTGATCTGGAAGCCCATCTTTCTTTATAATCTCGTTAAGAAGGCTTGTCCTCTTGAGTTTATTTCTAAATCCACTCAGCTCTGTGAAGATGATCCTAAATAGCCATTTCCATATGTTATATCACACAATCTTTCTCATTCATAATTTTTTGATTCTAATTTTCCTTCACATGTATATCCTCATAAATTAGTTTGTTAAAACACACTAGTACAAATTGGAGTTTTAGCATTGCATTTTAAGCATTGATTTTACAAAGAACCATGTCTTATACTACTTAATATGGTCGGTTGTAACTTTAACCGATGTACTAATTCATTTTGGCTAAACGTGTTGTGTTGGTGGCCTACATATATAACTATTGCTTATAGCTCTCAAATATGTCATACATGTTTATGTCTACGTTTTAAAGAGTCTATTGAATTGAACATAAAAAAACTGACACCAGTGGCTCTGCTTTTCGTCAGGGTTAAGTTTTAACGGACCAGTTATATTTTTAACAGACAGTACTATTAGCTCTACTTTATGCTCGGTCCAGTTTTAACCAACAGCTTTTGTAATAAAATTACCCACTCATACCACAAGCTAGTAGCCAATTCTTTTCATTCATCACTTTAAAGGCACTTGATGCATTATAATTAGGGTTGACTAATGATTCACTTGAGGTAAGCCTATGCTCTTCTCAGCTCCCATTTTATTTTAATTACTTAAAATTCTCCTTTTACAAAGACATGAGTTACAGTTGTTTAAACTATATATGAATATTCTCATCCATCAAGAAATAGCTAAAAATTAGATAAGGATGTTGCATTCTATATCAAAAGAAAAGAAAACAATTATATAATTTATTTTTTATATGATTCTTTATGTTTGAATGGTTAGGTATTTATTAATTTTATGTAAAAATAAATGAAAATAAAAGTATCATACATTCAAAGACTTTATTGATTGTTATGTAAAATAACTAAACTAGATGCACCAAAGTAATATATATATATATATATATATATATATATATATATATATATATATATATATATATATATATATATATAAACACTTACAAACTTTTGAGAAATGATATAAAACGCTATCAAGAAACTCTTATCATCCATCACCACAACATCAATATTTTATCCTACCTCTAGTAGCTTTCATGTCTTGGTTTGAATATTTTCAAATATATATCATTATTCTTATTATCATCCTTTCTTCAATTCATTTCTCTAAAACATGAAGAGCAGAGCAGGCAAGGAGGGGTGGTTGTGTTGTCCCAATTAGGGGTGAGCAAAACCGAACCGAAACCGAAAAACTGAACCGAACCGTATAATTTCGGTTCGGTTCGGTTTCATTTTTCTGAAAATTTCGGTTAATTCGGTTTTTCGGTTTGAACCGAAAAGATGTTCGGTTCGGTTCGGTTTTTGATAAAATATTTCGGTTTAAACCGAAATAACCGAAATATTTATTAAATATAAAATAAATAGATATTACATATATACATATATGAGATAACCCTGAATCTAATATTTTTTAAAACCAGCGCCGCTCGACACTCTCAGTCCTCTCGGCTCTCACTGGGCTTTCCGATAATCAAACTCATCTTCTAATCTTCATCGTCTTCTAATCTTCATCTCTTCTAATTAATCTTCATCTCCAGCAACTCTAGTCTTCATCTTGGATTCCAGGTTTATATTTCGTTCGATAATTCTTGAGTAGTACATAAAAATCAATCATAATAACGAGATAAATGAGCGAGTGATAGGAAATAAAGTACCTCCATCCATGAGAAAGAGTCTCGGGAGTAGTGAAATCGAGAGGAGAGATGAGAAGAAGTGTAGTGGAGAAGAGTGGCGTAGGTTAGCAAGTTGCGTCTAAATGGCGCACAGTTGCATCCAGCCCAAATAATGACTTGGCCCATCTGGATTCCTTTCAGAATTCGATTTTATGGAAGAAAAGAAAATTTTCGGTTTTTTTCAAACCGAACCGAAACCGAACCGAAATAATTCGGTTGGTTCGGTTCGGTTTCAAATACTAATTCGGTTCGGTTCGGTTTCAAAAAAAAGCATTATTCGGTTTTCGGTTTTTTCGGTTCGGTTCGGTTTTGAACCGAACCGACTGAATGCTCAGCCCTAGTCCCAATTGCCAAATCTTATCCCAACTCAACAAGTCAAGTCACAACATACATCGAGAAAATCTAAATAAAAATTCAACAAATCACAACATTTATGTATCGTGGTATATATGTAATTTGTTTATGAATTTTTGCACCATAAACTTTTCACTGTTTGATGTTATAATAAAATTTTAATTGCAATGCTTTCTTATTTTGTGTTTGTTTGTATTTTTTTTGTTGTAATTCTGATTGAAATGTATTATTATTTATAAAGCTTGTGATAATTTTGTAAGAGGGATCTTAGTTGTTGAAAAGCATAAGTTGTAAAAAAATATATACATTTAATATCAAAATCCATACATTTATTTTTTTAGATAATTATGATATATTTTGGATAAAAAATGTTCTATTTAAATCACAATTGTTGTAGCTAGATAGACTAAATATATATGATCTCATTTCAGCAAACAATGAAGAAAATACTCCAAAGAGATGGACTAATGGCCACATGATTTTAGGTAATGTCTTTTGTTTTTATTTTTATCTGTGTAGTATCTCCTAGAGGCCACTTTCTTTTATCTTTCTTTTTTGTTGTAATTGTTACATAGGCGGAATTAATTGTAGTATGGTGCCTATGTCCAGGTCACAAATATATAAATCTAACCAAAGTATAGAATTGTCTTTAATTGATAAAGTAGCCATGTCAGAAGAACAATAATTATGTTTCTGCATAAAAAATATGAGTGATGGACATCAAGAATAATAACAGCGGTATGCCTCACTCCTCTCCTTCTAGCGTACATGAGAGGTAATTTCCTAAATTATGAAGTAGTGAAGTGTTAGGAATGGCTCTATGTTCATGTTTTAGGTCCTTATCAAAAACCGTGTTCCGTGGCCTTGTAGGCATAGAATTATCCTAATCTACCCCAGGCTCTCGATCAGCTTTAACAGTTATTCTCCTCTGGATTTTCGGGCTAGTTTTTCTCCGATTTATATTAGGTTCTACAGCTGCTCTAAAGCAATACTAACAATCAAAGGCAGGAGAAGAGGCCTGCTACAACAGCTGTAGAAACTAATACAAATGGGAGAAATACCAGTCTTAGAATGCACTACAGCTGATCGAGATCCTGGATATGCCTACAAGGCTAGGGTTGTAGACACTTCATTTATTCATGATTTAGGAAATCCCCTTTCACTATATGCTAGAGTACTATTTACAATTGACATGATATTTAGATTACTTAAGCATATTAATATGGTTAATTTTATGGATACTTGAACCTTGTATATCAAGATATCACATTTTACCTTGATGCCTAAGTTAAGATAGCATAAGTGAGCATGTCCGCGTGGAGTTAAAATAACATCCACTGAATCCTTGGTATTTCAGACTTACTTCTTCTTACATGAGTTAGATAAATTTGGTGTTTACATTCATTATATGCCCTCATCATAATGATAAATTTTGTGGTTACATTCAGTATATGCCCTCACGAGACAAAACTCGTCCAACTACGGTTGTCCAGGTGTTTGAAGACTTGTTGTATATTCATAATGCAAAAGTGTGGCTTATGAAAGGTGTGTGTTAATAAGTTTAGATATGGTTTTTATAAGATTCTTTGTTTCCCAGGGACGTGCAAAAGTTTTAAGTCTGGGGATATTTGATGTGTGATCTTTATGATTATATTTATCCTCACGTTATTAGTTATTTTTGCATGAAATTGTTTATTTAATTTATGTTTTTAATGTAAGAAATAAGAAAATTTTGTAATAGAATTTGGAGTAAAATTTGCATTATTTGAAGTGATTTCTAGCAAAGTTCAGATTTTCAAAATAGTTGTGTTTATTTTTTTTGATAATTACAGGAAATCTACAAGTCCGGCCGATTTGGGCCCATAAATAGTCATTGGAAAGCTGGCGAGGATACGGTTGATAAAATTATGATCTCAGGATTTATTGGAGTTCTAATCAGCCTAAAAATGACTAGGAGCAGTTTGAATTTTCTACATCAGACGCTTACTCTATTTGGGAAACTACTTTGTATTATTATATATATCAATAAAATATAAACTAGAGATAGTTAGTTGTTCTTTATTTGTATTGGGACTCGGATATATCAAACAGACATGTTATAGAGAAGTTATAGACACATAGATGTTATAGGCATGCGGAGAAGAGAAAGTAGAGGACTTACACGCAAGTGAAGAACACGAAGGAATGAATTAGAACATCAATTCTAGAGCTTTTCATTCTCTTCTTTATTTTTTTTGATTGTAACATCGATTTGATGTCTTCGTACTTGTGTTGAATACTTTTTTGTGTAATGTTGAACTAATTTTCTAAATAGGCCTTTAATAAATTCATTCGATTATGTATAAGTTTATGATTATGACAACAATGTACCTAACCACCTTAGGTAGTCGATTAAGGTGATGCCTAATGTTATTTGTGAATTTAAATTCTACATAGAGATCCGGGGGTTATATAAGAGTCATTTGAGATTCAGAAAGTTCTTCGGAATACCTGATATCCTTAGATTATCAATTAGACCACAAGAATTGATATACCACAAGAAACTGGTTTACAGGAAAAGATGAAGTGAAAGGCCTAGTTTTGTTAATCTTGTGACTGAATTTAATTGAATTTATGCTAGCTAGTTAAATTTCTAGTGTTAATTATTTTATCTTTTTAGGTGAATGTTTGTTTTTACTTGAATTAGAAAAGGAATTGTGTATGGCATATAGGATACTACTCCACAACAAACCCTTCTTAAACTAAAAACTACAAATTGAAATAAAAAATTTCTGAATCAAATCGAAATATAGCGCATATGGTATGGAAATCGATCATTAGGAGATGAAGAAAAATACAGTGAAGTTAGATTTCAAAAAAAGTTCATCGATTGACGGGAAAATTCAAATTAAAAATGGAGCGATTCTATGGAATCTTGTGTGGGAGGGTGCAGGTTTATTTTGTGTGGTGAATTCTAGGGGGCATTAAATTAGATTGATCTTATGTAGGGCTGGCAATTTCAGACACAACCCGATAACCTGACACAAATTCGATCCGCAAAATACGAATTAGGGTCAAGGTATTTTGGGTTCGGGTCGATTTCGGGTTGACCCTAAATTGACCCGAAAAAATCGGGTCATTTTCGGGTCGGGTTCGGGTAACACAAAATCCACCCGCATATATATATATATATATATATATATATATATATATATATATATATATATATATATATATATATATATATATATATATATATTATATTTAAATGTTTATACATTTATACTTAAAATATGAAAACCCTAAAGTAAAGTATCACATATTTGCGTTCTTTCTTTTCACTTTTCACACCCCAACCCAAGTACTGAGCCTCGGCCGCCTCCACCTCGAACGCTAAATCTCCGCTCGCCCACACTTCTTTAAGCCTCCAAATCCAAATCCCCCTCTTTAACTTCTCAATCTTCAACATCTGTTTTCGAATCTATTTTTAGTTTCAAATTTGGTAAGTTACAGATCTCAATTGGATTCGAGTTATTATTGCTATACACATATCAATTCGATTCTCTAATGTTATTCATTGATGCAGATGGAAAGTGGCAGTGAAAATATGGAATTAAATCAAGAAATTGAAGATGATGTCGTGGAAGTAGAAATCCAAGAAGTCCCTCTAGGCGGGAGTGCGAGTGTTGAAACCAGTAGCGCCCTGAGTAGAAGGCGACTGAAGTCTGATGTGTGGGACCATTTTTAGATGCTTCCGCTATTACCGAACAAAAAACAACGTTGTAAGTGTAAAAAGTGTGGTACAACGTATGCCTGTCCTAGTAGCTTTGGTACTGGTAACCTTCATAAGCATATAGAAAAATGTGTTAGGAGAGATACTAGAGACATTGGTCAGTTGTTAATAACCCGTGAAAGTTCATGTTTAAATTTAGCGACTCCTAAATTTAGCCAAGCGAGATATTGAGAATTACTTGTTGCTGCTATTATTATGCATGAGGAACCATTTCAGTTTATGGAATATGAGGGCTTTAGAGCACTACACTATTATCTGAACAATAAAGTGCAAACAATTTCAAGAAATACGTGCAAGGTTGTTGTACTTAAGACTTATGCTAGAGAGAAAGAAAGAAAGAATGAAATTTATGCTACAATCAGCCCCTGGTAGAATATGTTTTACATCTGATTTATGGACTTCTATTGTTATTGATGGTTATTTGTCATTGACTGCATATTTTATTGATAAGGATTGGCATCTACAAAAGAGAATATTAAATTTTTCTGCCATCCCCCCTCCTCGCACCGGTGTTAATTTGTGTGATAAAATATATTCTCTCTTCTTAGATTGGGGTATCGAGAAAAAGTTTTTTACAATGAGTGTGGACAATGCAAGCTCCAATGCTTGTTTCATTAACTTGCTGATTTCACAATTAAATGTGCGAAATTTGCTTATTTCCAAAGGTAATTATGTGCATATTCGTTGTTGTGCGCATATTTTAAATCTTGTTGTGCAAGATGGTTTAAAAGTCATCCCCGAAGACATTAATAGGATTAGGGATAGTATTAAATATTTTAAGCGTCCGATGCAAGGAAATTGAAGTTTATGGTTAAGATTAGTTTTTAGTTTTTAGTTTATTTTTGGTTTGTATTTGAACACTTGCCTTATATATATATATATATATATATATATAAATATATATATATATATAATAAAGTTCTATGGAGACTATATTTTTTGGAGGGTTTAGAGACTTAATCACAACCGTCCATTTTTTAGACATCCAAGGGCTGCAAATATTTGTCCTGCACATTCGTTTTCTCTCCATATCCTATCCTGCAGTTCTAAATCGGTGAACAACAAGCAGTACTTCAAAATCCTGAAGAACATAAAATAATAATTCCATAATAGGTGTTCAATCACCGAAATCCTAACAAATAAAAATAATAATTACGTACAAAACAAAGATGTAGTACTTGGACATTGATATGATTGGCACTTAACTCATCGTCATTGTCCTGCAACGAATTGAATTTGTTGCAAGACAAAATAACACTTAGATATATCACACCTATGCGGGACAAATTATTAATATTACATTACCAAAACTTAAACTCTTGCCGATGATCTTGCAGCAAGTGAAGCCATGATATCCCAAGAATCTATTCTACAAACTATAATGTTCTGCAATTGTTGTTTACTAGAATTGCAGGACAAGAATATTTAATTATGTCCATTAATTGCCAGATTATTATAACGGTAGATCTTTAGTCTCTAAGGACTCCAAAATTTGTGATCTCCATTGAGCCCAACTCACTCTCTCTCTCTCTCTCTCTCTATATATATATATATATATATATATATAGAGAGAGAGAGAGAGAGAGAGAGAGAGAGAGTGAGAGAGAGACAACAGATATGATACTCATCCTCACTGTCATTGTTATACTAGACCTCTTGACACAAAATAATCAAATATCACTAATTTTTCTGATTTGCCACCATGTCTGCCACCAACAATTAGTGACTACTTACCGCCATAACACACCTCTTCTAATCACTTACGGCCATGATGGACTTCCTACAACTATAATTGGTGACCAGTAATCAACCACCAATAAATCATATAAGTTGAGTTTCTTAATTATGTATAAATATTACTCATTTTTAGTTTGTATTAAGAATTGGTTTGTATCTCATTAGTAGCCTATATGTGTGTGTGTGCGCCTATATATATATATTTATACATATACATATATATATATATATCTGTGTGTGTGTGTGTATGGTCTTGCTCAAATGTGATCTCATATTCATGTGAGATATGAGATCTAATCTTGTCCACTCATTTAAATACCTTAATTATATTCATCTTCTAATTCAACTACACATAACCTTCAACCACTGTTGACCACCACCACCACCAGTGACCACCACCACCTCTAGCGACCACCCGAAAATCACCATCGACAAAAAAAAAAATACCACTAGAAAACATAAAACCACCACCAAAAAATGACAAATTAACACTAGAAAATGAAAATCAGCACCGTAAAAACAAAAAATCACCACCAAAAAATGAAAAATCAGCGCCATAAAACAAAAACCACCACCATCAATATTTAATTGAGCATGAAAACATATGTATATCATAGTAAGTGAGCAAAATGGCTGCACATTGGTTGAATTGGGAAGCCGACGTGGAGGGGGAGCCACCGTTCCCTGCGGTGGCGTTTAGCGGTGATGAAGGGGCCAACAGGAGGAATAATAAAGGGGGTTGAAGGAGTATACTGAAGGATGAGAAGGGCGGCGGTGTTGTGTGCGTAGTGTTGTGAAGTCTGGGGAAGAAACGCAACCGCGTCGGCGGCGGTGTCGAAGGGAAAAGAAGTAGTCGAGAATGGGAGTGGAATCATTACGGAGACTGCGCTATGGTCGTCAATTGGCTGAGTTTGTACCCAGTTGTGGACACATGGACAAGAGCGGGCGGCCCAGCCGCAAAGCTGCGTTGTAGTAAGCGATAAGATCCCAGTGGTAAAGTAGAGGTAGACGGGGGTGTGGTGCTGATCGAGGTGGTTCGGCGCAACGAGGTGGGCTGGAGGGGTGAAATCGTGGGAAGAGAGAGTGTAGGGGTGGGTAGGTGTGTGGTTATGATTTAATATACTGATAGTAAATGTGTGGTTGAGATTAGATCTCATACCTCACGTTAGTTGGGGTTCTTATTTGAACAAGACCCGGTGGTGCTCAAATGAGAACCCCAAATATTATGAGCTATGAGATCTAATCTCAGCCACACATTTTCATCCCTAAATTAAATCACAACCAAAAATGTTGAATTATTATTTGTGTGATAAGTCAAAAATTGGCTTAAAGTTAAAAATAAGACAGAACTGATTTAAAGATAGAAGTTAGTTTGAGATACTTTTTTAGTGACTTAATTTTTAAAATATTTTTTCTATAAAAATTATCCATAAGTCTTAAGTTATTCATTAATCACTTTTATTTTTATTATTATATTTTTTAAAACTCATAAATTATTAATAAGTCAAATTAGTCAAACAGATATTTTAAGCTCTCATCGCATCGCATTAATTCATGTTAAGCTCACCCAAACGGTTGGCTCAAAAACTCTAGAAGTTGGAAGCTATAATAGAAATAGCTGGACTACAACATAGAAAAATAGCAAGCTCTCAAAACAAATGAGGTTCCAAGGAGTCAGAAACACTACTTGAGGTTTCCTGAGTTTAAAGAGGATCAGTAGTCTTTGAGACTTTTGTTGGTATAAGAAACATGTCTTATGAGTGGCAAAACTCTCACCATGTACTGGGGGGATGGTGACAGAAAATAGAAGTAGAAGATTATTTAGTCATGTATCCATGGTTCGGTGAATTACTTTGAGAAAACAAAGTGGATTGGCATTTTGAGAAAATCATCTCGACAATTTTGAGACTAAGCGTCTGTTTGTGATCCTGGCTTAAAATCGGGGTTTAAAGCTATTTTTAACTTTAAGTTGAAAAATGTCTGTTTGTGTAATAAGTCAGAAGCCGACTTAAAGTCAGAAATAAACCAAAAACTCATGACTTAAACTGAGAAGTTAGTTTGAGGTACTTTTTTCGGTGAATTAATTTCTTTTAAATTCTTTTTCTTGATAAAAATTACTCATATATAAGACATAAATTACTTATAAATCACTTTTATTTTTATTATTATATTTTTAATAACTCATAAGTCATTAATAAGTCAAAATTACCTCAAAAAATATATTAAACTCCCTGCTTATCACATAAGTCACGTCAAGTCATAAGACTAGCCAAACGGGCTCGAGGACCTTTGTCAGTCCAATTAGGATCTCTGAAACATAAAATTCTATTGGTGCTTAGGAGTTGGAATGCACAACTGAGTTTGGAAAATTATTTGCATCCGCATACGCAGTAGTTGTTAAATATGTACCCAAGAAGATACATATATAGTAGGAATTTTGGTGAATCTGAGTTATAAATAATATCAATTGAGAGAGCATGTGCTAGAAAAGAAGGTTTGAACCAGCTAATTAATAGAGTTTAAGCCAGAGCATCAAGTTGCAAAAGACTTGACAAAAGAGTTGGACAAACTAAGGTTGTAATGTGATCCTTGTTTAACTTTAGTAAGTCCAGATGTGGTTTTTGTATAAGCATGTTGTGTTTGGTTGGGATTAATAGAATAGATGGAAATGAATAAAATAAAAGAAAAATACAGAGGGTAGAAGGGAGGACTTGAAAAGAAATCAAAAGATGCAAATTTTGTATGATAAGATTTGGGTAGAAATTGGATACCATAAGTAATGAGCATTAATTCACAAAGCTGAGGGTTTGAGCTCTAATTAAGGTTAACAAAAATGGAATGATAGAGAGAATGAAATTATTAAACATATAACTACATTATAATTCAATTTCATTCCATTCGCTTCATTTTCATTGGCCCCAACCAAATACAACTTAATTTTTTTTAGAAGGCCATTGTGGGTGAATGCTGTTAGATATTCAGCAATGGTTGCAAGACGTTATCTGATGGGAACAATAAGTCATTCAGTCAGACAACTCTTTATAAGTTAGACAAGGCTTGTCTATAAGGCCATGATACGATGCTAACAAATATACCTGTGTGTTAGTTTCCCAGTCGCACAACACTGAATGAAACCCAACAACACAGCAAATAAAACCATTGTCTCATTACAACGGTTTCTCGTAATATCGTCTGAAGTTTCTTCGCACATTAACACGGAAAACAGTTGTCTATCATGCACCATTACACAATACCACAATTAAGATACCATTGTCTGATTGATTTTGTAGACAATAGTTATTAGACGATGAAAATAAACTGTTGTCTCTCGTTTTCGGCCAACAATTTTTTCAGTGTCCGTTGTCTGATTAGCGTTGTCTGATGTCAGTTTTATTGTAGTGAGGCTATTTTACTTGTACTAAAAGAAGTGTTTATCCTCATATTAATTGAGAAGTTACTTATAAGTTAAAAATAACTTTTAATTTATGCATGTGTTTCGATAATTTTTTGATATTTATTTATAACTTGTAAGTCAAAAATAACTTTTAGCTTATCATTTACTTTTGCAAAATCAAATTTTAATAACAAAATGAGTCACTAGAAGTAGTTAGGATTTTTAAATTTTCAAATTCGGGAATGTATGTCATAAGTTCACTTGAGTTTGTTACATATGAACAAGATCATTGTGACTTAAAAATTAGAAGTCGGGATTATAGAAGTTTATCCAGACGTGGACATAATTATATCATTCTATACATGAAAAGAGCAGACAACATTGTGATGCTAGCTCTTTCTAGGCGGCATGAGGGATGTTCCAAGCTTAATGCGTGTTAAAATCAAAGAGGATAATAAAAGTAGGATGGGGAAATAATTTACTGCTGCAATATAACAATATCAATATTGTAGTAGTAGTAGTAGCAATTTCTCATGACTACTGTACTTGTTATGTATATTTGTGTCGTGCACATTTTTGTGTTGCGTATGAAGAAAAAATTCATTCCACGAATTCCATGTCTCTTAACAACTAAATCTGCTTTCTCACCTTGCTACTCCCTCTGCTATGATCCCTGTCTCTCTCACTTCTGCTATGCAAGACTTAAAACTCTATAATACATCAGAAACACATAATTAAGGAAGTCAAATATGACATGTTTGGAGCAATAAAATAAATACACAGATAGAGATTTTTGCCAAAAGATCTTTGGGAGGGCAATAGCTCTGTAATGTAGAGCCGATGTCAACTCAAGTTCCATATCGTAAAAATAAAGAAAAATTTGTCTAGGATAAAAGTACGCAAAAGAACTCCATCAGTAAGACACCATACTTATATGTTTCTGAAAAAACACTTACCTAAGTTTCTTTTAAAAAAAAGAGATATTCCAAATTGGCATATAAGATTAAATTGATTCATCATCTTTCACATCTCGTGATTCCAATCAATGGATTCATTGAACAACTCGTGGACTCTTTTATAAACTAATAAAAAGAACCGCGCCATGTAATTCCATTCAAAAATTGAACTTTTTAAAATGATTACATTATGGAAGAATATAAGAAAACTTCTTTATTTTCTCGGATCCTATTTCTATTTTAGAGACAACGTAAACCTAAAAAGAAGATTACTTTCACTTTAACTCATTAGATTCTGAAATAGGTTCATTCACTTAGGCGGTATAAGTTAGAATCACTTATTTGAGCCAAGAAGTACTTATAAGAAGTTGTGGATACCAGCTTTTCTTCATGGCCACTACTTCTTTCTCAAACAATTTAATCACTTATAAGTCTTAACTTGCTTTTAACTTCTACTTCACTTTTTTACTTTAAGTAAGAAGCACTTAATTTAAGCTCAACCAAACAGCAACCCTCAATATATCTTCAACGAATAAAGGAAAGAAATTATCCCGCAATCACTCAAAAAATATTATATTGATGCAGCCAAAACAACTCTATTAATATGAGGTCTATTGGGAGGAGTCCAAAAATAAATCCGTGTTGGCTTGACCGAACAAGTGGCATCAGATCCAATGATGAAAAAGTTGATCCTGGGGTTGCGGGCTGCAAATTTTATGATGTTGGAGGCTCTCCAGAACTGGGGTTAAAGATCTTTGACAGCTTGCGTCGAAAGTCTTCATGACATTGAAGTGGCCAGGCGGCTTGTCCCGCTAGAAGAGCGACCGATAAATAGCGGCAATGTAAGAGTTATCAAAATGATGTTTGTTGGATTAGAGGGAGAATATAAAGTGAGTGTCAACCCAGTCTCACATCGTAAAGATAAAGATTTCATTAGTATTAAATCTTTTGAGAGTAGTCCCAAAATAAATCGGTGCAGGATTGGTCGCGATCCAAAGCGGATAATATCATACTAGTCGGGGGTTAATGAGTGTTGTGCGGAAAACATGCAAAACGTTTATTATAGTTTAAAATGTAATGCTGACAAATGGTAGAATATAAAATAAAATAAATGTCAATACGCTTCCATAGAGAAAAACAGGACAGGAATGTCGAAGAAATGGAGAAGAATAAGATGAGCAATGTTGCATCAAACTTGTCATATAAGATAAGCCATGCGGCATCAAGGAAATCTGTCATACAAGATAGTGGTGATTCACCAATGCTACCCACACAGGCCTTGCTTGTCCGCCTGTTTAAGTCAAAAAGGAGCACAAGTAAGAAGCTCTGTATCCCCCAGAAAATGTCCCATTGCCTCTTCTTCTAAACTTACAATAGCCTTGATACCATCCCCACTCGGAGTATCCATCATAACAATGCAGTCAACAAACGGCGTGTCTACAATTGTCACTTTCGCCGGCTTTCCCCAACCAAAATCCATAACATCATATATTGGAAAATTGCACATACTAGTAAAAGAAATTACCCTGCAGTTTCTGTTTCTATAGTCAGTTAATATTGGCATTACCTCGTTCCCATCCAAGCTTTTCATTCCTTTAATCTTCATCTTCCCTTTTCGCATTCTTTCCACTAATGAATTCAACATTAGTTCACTCTGAGTGCTTGTTGGAATGTGATTGATTGTAAACCAATTCCCAACACTGGACAATGGTAGAGGTGGATCAACTATAGACCTGACGTTCACCGCCTGGGCCAAAACTGTGGTCGCGAACACCCCAGAATCTTGTTTAGCTAATACAGTTACAACACTTCTGTAAAGTAGTGCTGTCACAAGTTCATTTCTAGTGTACTTTTCTTGACAAGAACTCCCAATCTTGGCTTTCAGATTTCTGATCATTGAGTTGCGAAACACAATCTCTTTAGTAATCCAGAACTTTTTTGGAAGAGAACTTACTGGAATGACTGAATCGCCTTCACAGTAAGGAGGCATCTGACTGAAGTGAGGACTCAAATGACCTATTTTTTCATGATCACCCGAATGGCGTGTCAAGTGAGCCCAGTAAGTTATAAATGTGCACAAAGTGCAAGCATCTCCAATACGGTGCGAAAGGCTGACAGCTACAGCCATTCCACCGCCTGTGAAATAGTTGAGTTGAACAAGCAATAAACTGGGATCCTCACCAGACACCTCATCCCAAATCGACTCATGTCGAAACAGGTGGCCTAAACCAGCTTCACTCTTTTCAGCTTCTTTCTCCAGAGCCTCAGAAAATGGGCTCCCAATTCTGGCCTCTATGAAATCGACGCCTTCATCGTTACAATGGATGTACGATCCGGACCTCAGCCGTCCTGCGAATGGGTAGTATATGGAGAGTGTTTGAGATAAGGAGCTTTTTAGTGTGCTTGATATTTTTGATAGGGTTGTATTGGCCAACTGCTGTGGTGGATAGAAGAGTATGATTGGCATGTACAGATTTCGAATCATTCGATCCTGCGAAGAAAGATTATATTGTTTCAGCTTTGGTGGTGTTGGAGAGGCTGGTTTGACTATACATTTTGATTTGGAAATCACATGAAGTTGCCTTCGGGAAATTGATGCCAGTAGCAGACCTCCCGTCATCATAATTTGATGAAAAGTTTCTGCACAGTGAATTATGAGTTTTAACACAGATTTTGTTATGTACATCGAGCATGGACACAGCAATATAAGTTACTTTTTTAGAAGATATTGTCTGTTATACTCAGGCTTTGATTCCAAAATGAGGCATAATTTCCATTTCCAGGCTGAATAAAGGACGGAGTATGTAGTTATTTATATTTTTATATTCACTTTTTCGAGATTAATGTCGAATGATACTAATATATACCGATATTGATCATCTGTTGTTGTTGCAAGTTAAAACAAATATAACAGTAAAAGCAGGGTATTTTTTCTTAGACCATCTCCAATCACAACTCTATTTTAAAACAATTTATCTTTATATTTTCACCTTTTTCACTTTATATCACTATTACATCTCCAACCATTACTCTAAATATCACTTCAAACTCTATTATATGAATATTTTATATATACCTACATACATAAAAACTCCATATCTTGAAACATGTGTCAAATCAAGTTGCATTTGCTTTCTTTATTATTACTTTATCTCTACAGTGTAACTTCAAATTTGAAGATAAAGAATAGAGTACTTCATATATGAAGATAGATGAAGATAGAGTTAGTAATGGTTGGAAACACTTTTTATGAGTTTTAACTTTATAATTGAAGATAAAGTTGTTTTTGAAGGCACCATTGGAGATGCCCTTAATAGTTGGTGGACTTTATATCTACAGATTGACTTCTATAAAAATGTATTGAAAAATCTTCTTATCTCGGATAAACTCCGCCAAGGCACTCTCTGAGAACCATTATTCTCATTTGTAATATACGGCTACCTGTTATATGTATTTTATTTCACAAAATCAAATTGGTGCATAGATGTTGAAATGAACTCGGACGGGTTGGCTAAATTCACTTGGTTCATATTTGTTAAGGGACTAAATAAGAAAAATGATCATAATTCCTTAAAAATTCTAATCAATTCCCTCTTGAGCAAACAAATTACCGCAACTCCTCCTCATGTATAAAAAATATTGTCATTCATAAGAATTGAACCCAAGACCACTTCAATGTAAATACACCACACATAAACCATTCCAGCCACACAAAAATTAACTTTGTTATTGAAAAACATTAACAACATACATTAAGACGATTGTATTTATATTCGCTTTAATATCTTATTTATTCGAGATCAAGTTATTATTTCAGGTAAGTCTCATATATTGTTTAAATGTAGATTAATACCTATCAATTTCTAATTCACGTAAATAAATTTAAAATTGAAAAAGAATCTGAATAATCGGGTTTGAACCTTGATTCAAATATAACTCATTTCGAATAAAAATGAATGAATTCAAAATCTAACTTAATAGTTTAAACGAGTACCAATACAATATTATAGACACTTTAAGTCATGAATGTGATGAATTAATTAAGCACAAGAATTAAAATTTCAGAATAATCGGGCTCGAACCATGATATAACTCATTTCGAATAAAAATGAACGAATTCAAATCTAACTTAATAGTTTAAACGAGTAACAATACAATATTATAAAAACTTTAAGTCATGAATGTGACGAATTAATTAAGCACAAAAATTAAAATTTCAGTGAGCATCTTTGAAAGAAAAAATTGATGGACTTTCAACATCGACTATATCATATTAAATTTTTTTTATTATAAAAGGTGATTCATAAAGAGATTACAATTTTTTGGACAACATTAAATAAGGTAACGAAAGAATATTCTTATTTAGATTTTTCATTATTTTAAATTTGTGAATTCAGAATTCGACGTGTATCTAAATTTTTCTAAAAAATTATAGATATAGGAATAGTGACAAATACATCAAATTTGGTTTCAGAAAATAAGTCTAAATGTTTAATATTGATGAAATAGGAATTTGAAATATTATAACCTGTGATATAAAAGTGAATTTAGGGGAATTCTATATTCTTAATCAAAAGTCAATAATAATAAAAAGTGTTTACTATAGACCTACAAAAAGAATTGAGTTATATATTTTACTAGGTTAAAATAAAATAAAATAAAGAAATAAGTTACTTATACTAAAGTCGTAAAACTATCATTTTTTATATGCCGTCAATCAATATATAGCATACCAATTAAATTAATGAATCAAACTGCAATCAAATTGATTAATCATTTACAAATTAAACAAGAAATAAAGAATTAATTCTGAACTAGATAATTCGAGGGGATATGGTTAAAACTAAAATTTGATTAAACAGAATTTGAACAAAAATAGTTTTTTCATAATTTAAAATATCGAATATCTGATTTGATCTTTAACAATTGAAAATGATATGCTACATTGCTCACCCCTAAGAAATACGAGTATCAAAAAATATTTAAAAATGTGAGTTTGCACAAAGCTAATATAGTAACTACACAACTAATTGAGCTAAATATTTCAATGTCATTATGAACTTCATGGGGCCTAACTCATATCTACTCTCTTTTTGCTATTTGAAATTGTAGAAAATCATTTGTTTGAGATTTGGTTTATAACAATGACATTAAAATCATTAAAAGTCTTAATCATCAAGCTATAAAAAATTAAATTTTTATAACAAGTCGATTTTATAACATACTCAAGTAATAATCTTCTAATATTTTAAATTAACAATAAGAATCTAAGACATTGAAGTAGTATATAGTTGATATGAAAATTAGAAGGGTAAAGCACATTAAAGGTATCAAAAAAAATTTGGGTACAATTATAAGGTTAATAGTTCAATTATACTTTTATAACAAAATTAGGTATGAGTTTTTTTTACATGCTAACATATGTTCCGACTTCTATTTATACAAAGTGTGTGCAACATATGCTAAAAAAGACTATATTGATAATCTGCCCCATGTATCACTTAACTATGATGCAAAATCTACACTCAAAAAAGGGAAATAAATATAAAAAAGCACAAGCTACACATCTTCATCTAATCACGATTTAGGATATCGTAATTCACATATCAAGAACATGTTTTCATCAAAATCATGTTATATTATATGAAATAATTTAATAATTTTCAGCAATAAATTACAAATACTTTTAATGTGGTATAATATATTTGAAATCTAAAAGTTCAGTATCTGTTTTGAATGTAATTTTGAAAATATAGATAATATGATAATGACCTTTATCCTAACGAATTTGAAAATAGAAAAACCAGTTCAAATGTATTTTTGAATTATAAATTTTTTTAAAAACATAGCACTTATTATTATTATTATTATTATTATTATTATTATTATTATTATTATTATTATTATTATTATTATTATTATTATTATTATTATTATTATTATTATTATTATTATTATTATTATTATTATTATTAATGCTATTTGGTTGCAAATATTACATTTTCATATTTACATATTTTGTCAAAGAATAAAATATAATATTTGCGCTCGAAATAATATAATAACAAATGAATATTATTTAAAAGCACTGTATAAACGTGCGGCTCGTACCTGGCACGAGCTTTTATGCTAGTTTTATATTTATTTTATAGAATCTTATTTGGATTAGAAGGCAAAAATGATATTTTCACGACTATGATTCCGCAAACAACTTGGCCTAAAGGTGTAAGTGCTCTCTTTCAATATGATTGGCTATAATAATAAACCATATTAAATGAATTATTAGTTATTATTATTTTTAATTTCCATATAAACAAGTTTACTAGTGTAGTTTTTATAAAAGGAAACATAAGTAAGTTTTTTCTTAAATTTGTTAGGCAATAATTGCAAAAACAAAACTACTATGAAATTCGCAGACCTGGGATTTGTTGATCACAATTTTTTCCTTCCATTCATTCATTCATTCATTCATATATATACATATATATATATATATATATATGTATATATATTATGACCAAACAAATAACCTCAAATTTATGTCTGGTGTTTTTACATTCTCAAAATTATATTCTTGTTCATCTTGTTTTTGATTGCCTAAAAAAAAAACTGTTAAAACATTATTATTTGCATACATATGCTGTACAAATTAAACTGGGGTTAATTATTTTCATAATAACTGATATCGAGAAGGCCACTATATTACTCCGTATTCTTTCCGAAAGTTTAGGAGATTCTATGCCAATTGTTGTTGTAGAGGGATTGATAATTAATTTTCCTTAAGAGCAAGCAGCACAAGATAATTAATGAAAAGAATTCTGATTTTTCAATTGATGCCCAGTTGAATTTTTAATTATTTTTCGCATCATGATTGATCCATGATGTCCCAATCGTCACGCCAAATAACAAATCTTTTGTCGGTAAACTTCTGATTTACTGTAGCATTAACCTCAATATTTTTGATATTAGTATAATCTAATTCAAAAGTGAAGGCCGATAATTTCCTTTAATAGATTTGTTACGAAACAATGCTTGTGATATAAAGAAATTCTTTATTCTCTGTAATCACTGTTTCAATATGATATTCATTTCTGCGGATATCTTTAAAACTTAGTAAATTTCTATGTGATTTTGGCGAGAACAATGCATCATTTATAATAAATCGTGTTCATTCATGTAGTAAAATAATAACTCTTCCAGAGCCTTCAATCAATTTTATACTTCCGAAAATTCTGCAAACATTCCCTTAATGTTTGTTTAAAGAGACGAAACATTTTTCATTTTTAAGAATATTGTGAATAGTTGGGCTAATAACAAGAAATATATCTTATTCTTTTGTTATATATCCAATGTATTGCCATGAGTAATGATTGTGATGTCACATAGAGTGCGTCTGATGTCATATACGAGGTACTTGTTGACGGAGGAATTTCGTTGTTAACTAAATTCGAGGTTGTCGCTGGAATCAAGATATGTGACGATGGCCGTTCCATAAAATTCGTATCGGAGAGTGGTGGTGATGTAAATAGGTGTGGCTAAGATCGTAGGCATAGGGTTCAAGATCGCGAAGAATACTAGGGATCCATTCACCGTCCTCTTTTTCCCAAGAATTGTCCATGCCTACGATGTGCCTACGTACCCCTATTTATAGGGAATCAAGCTGGTACTTAGTTCTTTCCTCTTATGAAACCTAATTGGATTAGGTTTCCCCTTATGCTGTCTTCCTCCTGAAAGGTGTCCAATACGATGAGGCATAGCCTTGGGCCTTGTAGACTCTCGAGCACCCAAGGCTTACCCCATATTCAAGGACACTTCTCTACTCCCTGACAGGGACAACCCAGACTACAGAGATAGAGCCTTCCAGGGCGTATCTTGGAGAAGGTTCCACGAGCTCCCCGACAAGGACAACTCGCCAAACTACGGAGAAAGGCCTCCTCTAATCCTCATATTCTATCTCCCAAGGAGGGCAACTCCTCAGACTACAAGGTAGAGTCTTCGACAAGTTAACAGTAGAGCCCATATATATACACTTAAAGGCGTCCCCCCAGGCATAATATGTCTCCTTCTGCCCTTCAATCATTGATCTTATTCATAATTAGAAAGTCTTCACCAACTTGGCGCGCCTTGAAGATAAGGCGCACCCACATTTCCAGCGTGGTCACTTGGAGCCCGGTCCAATTTCGAAGCTGTCAGTCCATCGTGGTCTTCTTTCATGGGCTGGGTCTAAGCTTCATATTTTTGGGTATAACAACTACCACCCAGATCTTGGTGGCATTGAAGATGTCGACGACATCTTGATGACCTTTGTTAGGCCGTAATTTAATCAATAGACTTAAGCGGAATTTGATCATCCAGCCTTTGGTTGAAGTGAAAAGTGCCTTACATTTGCCTCCATCCACTTTAGGCTTTATGCAATCTTTTGCAAACTGTCATGTCTTCTCACAGTTGAAACACTTTATCTTTGACCAATCAACTTTGCTTCCACCTATGTCATTCGTTGATCCAGAAGAGTCTTATTTGTTGTTTACCTTTCTCTTATCTCTTCAAAATATCACTTTCCTTAGTCCTTTAGCTATACAGGCCATAATCTCTTGTATCTTTGCTTCATCAGAACTATCATTCTCATCATCTTCGAAAGAGTCATCAGTAACTGATGTGACATCCGTAACTGATACATGGTTCATGATTTGATTTCTAGGCTCTTCAGCATATATGCTCTTTTTCTTCTTGTCCTAGATCTCAGTGCTAATGACTTATCTCTATTTTCCTTCCTGGCTTTTCTCTATTAAATCTCCAAATCATGAGTTCTTAGCAATCCATATACTTCATACAAAGAGATAGTACTTTAGGCATACTAATGCCTTATGATAGAGCTATGGGTACCCCATTCTTCAGGTAATGAGCTGAGAAATTTTGTGTTGGAATCTTCAGCTTCATATTCTTTTCCAGCAAGAGATAGATTGTTCAATAAGTTGAGAAATCGATTATTATGAGTCAGTAAGATCTTCATCAGGATTTGTCTCATATCTTTCATATTCTTGAACAAGCAGTGCCCTTCGATTCTTTTTAATCGCTTTTGTTCCTTGACATTGAACTTCCAATGTGTCCCATATCTCTTTAGAGCTTTTACCGGTAATTACTCTATTAGACATGACAGAATCCAGACTGTTATGGAGAATGGATTTTACATTTGAATCTTTGAGGACTTCAAGCTTTTCTTCTCGTGTCATCTCTACTATTATCTTCTCCACATCACTATTAGAAAAAGTGGAATAGACATCGCACTTCAGACATCAGTTAGAATTGCCACTGATGTTAAAAATGCTTTTAACATCATTTTCACTTAAACTGATGTGTTAAAGTGCTTTAGACATCAGTTATTTATGCAACTGATGTGTAAGGTGCGTGTTTAAAAAAAAATCCACCATTCTCACCCCCATTTCCCCCCTTATCAAAAATCTCCCTCCCTTATAAAATTTCAACTTCCCTCCCTTAAACAAATTTCATCTCCCTCCAATATTCATAACATAAAACTTTAAACTAAAATCATTTAACCACAAATACATACATATAAAATATTTATATAATCAAAATAATTAAAATACAAAATCTTATATATATATATAAAATTTTAAAATATAAAATAATTAAAATACACAAATTAAATCATATATATTATAAATTTAAAATATTAAAAATTATAATTATTCCCCTAAATTAAAATATTAAACTAATTAAAACTACTCTCCTCACATACACACACAAATTAAAATTACCCCAACACATTACAACCCAACACATTACAAATATAAATCAAAAAACATAACACAAAATAATTAAAACAAAACTTAAAAACATATATCGAATCCATCCGCTTAAAACATTCAGACACCCCTCTCTCGAACACACCCGACACACACCCCTCTCTGCTCTCAAGAACCCTAGATATCGCGCGAGCTCGATTCACCATCTCCGTCCGAGTTTAGGCGCTACTTCTCGATTCCGAGCTGTACAGCCTCAATTCCGAGAGCTGCTTCTTCAGTCCCGAGCTCCAAGAGCTGCTAGCTGCTAGTCGCGACCTCGAGTTCAAGTGCTCGAAGCTTGAGCTTAATCAGTCGATTGGAGCTTATTTATTGAGTTAGTAAGCTTTAATTGCTCTATACTTGCTATGTTTTGTTTTATTGGTTTATATTGTGCTATTGTCTATATATGAAGATTTTTTATTTGGGTGTTCTTGTATATATATGAGGGCTACTAATTTTTAGGGGTATTGGGTTAATTTTGTGCTATTGTGCTAGTGTTTGTGATTTGTATCTCTGGTATATAGGGCTATTAGTTTAGGGGTATATATATGTGATTTGTATCTCTGGTATATAGGGCCATGTTAAAGCTGTATGATTCATAAGATTTCATATAAAATTTTGCAAAAAATGTGTGTAGGCATGTAAGGGCACTGGTTTCTTTTATCTCATTAATCATGGGATGATACAAAAAGCGCTTGAAGAGAGCAGGAACTTCTTTTGTCTTCCCCTCGAAGAGAAGATGAAATTGGCTTGGAAGGAGCACAGAGGTTACACTCCCCTTTGTTCTGAAAGACTAGATGCCTCTTTACGTTACCAAGGTACTGTATATAAAGTTTATGATCTTGAGTGATATTTTACTGTCCTCGCGTCCAAATTATCCACTTATACCATTCAGTTCATAGTCTTCTTATTAATTAGACCATCTAGACAGCTGTTTCCTGATCTTGTATATTCACATTGTCTGTATTGACTCCATCAGCCAAATTACATGCAGGTGATCTGAAAGAGACGATCTATATAGGTCCCATAGAAGATGATAAAAGCTATCTGAACCAGTGGCCTTCACGAGGTATGTTTATACTAACCCATGTCGGTCGATGAACAAACATTATTTTATTTCCTTGATGCTGCAAAATTATTGAGGCAGGTAGTAGGGAAATATGTAGGTTGTATCTGAGTTGGAAAATATATTTCCTCATTACATAATTTACGCGTAATATATCATTGTAATAATTATGATCTGAAGGACTGCACTTTATCTTTCTAGTTTGAGATTACCAAATTAGTTTTCATGCTTGGCAAAATTCAGAAATATTACCATCTTGGAGATTCACAATGGAACTATACTATGAAAAAGTCAGGTAAGTATACTTTGTCGTAGTCACATTTCAGTGTTTTTTATGTGTTAATTGGCTGATGATGGAAATCAGTCAAATTACCTTTATGGATAATGTAGCAAGTTGTGTTAACTTGATAACATACTTCTGTTAAATATCTCCTTGCTACGATCAAATCTGCATCAGCATAACCAAAGCCTGCTCCTAATAATAAGTTTGTGTCTAGTAATGCCTTATATGAGTGTTTGTATACCATAAATTCTTTCTATGTGGGTTTGGATCCTGCTTATCTGATGCGAGATATGTTGTGTATGATCACTGTTGTATTTTCTTCTCTTATTTGAGATATGTGAGGTTGCAACAAGACCTTGTGACATTCTGATGATATACTGGTGTGTGCTTTCTTAGGGCTGTCGGAAGAAGGTTGATATCTCTGATTGCTTTGGCTTTAAACCTAGAAGAAGACTTTTTTGAAAAAGATGGACCCGTGGACCCTTTTCTTCGTCTACTACACTATCCAGGTTTACTTGTATAATATTAATAGTAACATTCATGTCTCATGATAATAATATCCAGTTTATACTTTCTTGATGCTATAAATTAGGATAAGATTTTTTTTCTTTGACGATGTGCGTTAACGTTTCACATATTAATGTACTGGAACAGTAAATCTCTACCCCATAATATCTTAACTTATAGTATGTATTATCTTAACTCTATAAACACCATTTTCAAACTTAATAATCTTTGAAAATGTGTATTGTGCCTTCTGTTGGTCTTATTGTGAATGTGACATCTATTTGTTGTGAGTTATTTTGGCTAAATAGGTGCTTATCTATAGTAGTACTTCTTTATCTGACAAAAACAACCTGATTTATACGGGATTGCATCAATTAAGTCATTGTTAATATAAACATCATTTCTTCAATCTTAGTTACACATAAGTATGTATAGAACAGTTCACTGTGTTAATAATAATTTTTTTATCATTTGATCCTAATCTTTGTAGTTTGTTGGTCCTTTTTTGTTCAGATGTTTCTTCCTTTGTTGTTTCTTTTTATTTATCTAAAGTTTCAGGAATTCAGGAGGTCTCTTACACTGGAAACATGACTACATGAGTGCCCACGTGAACGAGCTTATGCTCTCTTGTATTATTTTGCTTGCCGGAACATGAAATCAAGAGGATATGCTTCGGAAAATATGTTTATTGAGCTTTTCATTTTCAGGTGAACAGGTGTTTTGGACGAGAAGGTTTTAGGTTCATCAGCTCATTCAGATTATGGAATGATGACTCTTTTAGTGACTGATGGGGTTCCTGGACTTCAGGTATGTTTAATATGTCGCTTAGCTTTAATATCCTTATTCATGTCTGTGCTATTTGGTTAAGCATTCGAAGTACACAGGTATGTAGGGAAAAAGCTAAGAAGCCACAGGTGTGGGAAGATGTACCTCATATCAGCGGGTAAGTCCATAATCACAAAGCTCTTGTAATTTGGAGAACATCAGTCAGTTTTTTCTCTTCTAAAAAAATTATTATATTTATGGTGTTAAAAGACGAGACAATTGACAAAAAATAGGCAAGAAAATCAGAAGTTTAATACACAAGTAAAATTTATCTGAGTTAGAACTTGGATGGGCCAGTTGCGAAAAGGTAATTTGGATTTATGCAAAGGGTGCATAATTTTATTTCCTTGCATTATATAACCAATGACCCAATCTATCACTAGTCATTACATATTATTGACTTATATTTTGTACCAGTAAAATTGTATAATTAGAACCCTTTCCTAACTGTAAATGTTTATGCAGGGCCTTTGTGGTTAACATTGGGGACATGATGGAGAGGTGGACTAATTGCCTGTATCGGTATTACCTCTTGGAGAGGTGGAATAATTTTAAGTATTTAAATGAGATTATTAAAATGCAGAAAGTTAAGTTAAGAAATGCATACTGATTTTGGTAATTGCATGTATGTTATATTTCCAGTGGGCTGCTAGGAGTCGCAAGACTTACTCTAAGGCGGATCTCGACATCGTTCGGCTCGAGACACTGGATTATATCCAATCAATTATGTAGTTTGTATTCTCATAATTAGATCATGTTATCGGATATTATAGGATCTGCACTTTAAATTTATGTTTGGATATATGGTGTATTGGTTGAATGTTGGTTATATTGGTTTATTAATGCAAATCAGATTTGGAGGTTGATTTTGATAGTTTTGCATTTGATTTTGGTAGTGTTGCAATTGGTTTTGGTAGTTTTGCAATTTATTTTGGTAGTTTTGCTTTTGATTTTGGTATGCTGAAATTGGTTTGGTATTTGGTAGTTTTGCAGATTTGGTTTTGTAAACAGGTTGGTTAGACATCATTTATACAACAAAATGATGTCAAATTATATTAATGCATAACATCGGTTAGAAAAGATAACTGATGTTAATATACCATTATAACATCAGGCACTATAACTAGAACTAATGTTATTGATTGTTAAAATATCAGTTCATTTAAAGTTGAATCGATGTTAAAAGATATAGACATCAGTTAGTAGCTGATGTAACCAATAAACTCGAACGATGTCTTTGTGGGTGATGTTAAAGGCATAGAGCTTTTACATCGGTTAGTAACCGATGTTAATGACAACAATAGACATCGTCTACCTTAATAGAAACCGTTGTTAATGATAACAAAGAAATCGGTTCCCCTATGTTTAGACATCGTCTCTAGCAATAAACTGATGTAAAAAGAGAAATAGACATCGGTGTTTTTGAGCAATCGATGTAAAAGGTTACAACAACATCGTTTTTTGGGGAAAAACTAATAAATTGTCATGTCTAGAGTATGTTAGATTAGATTAGAATATAATATTATGATCATATTCAGAAGATAAAAGTGTGTTAAAATTGGAAAATTGATTTATTATATCGGTTTTTTAAGTGGAAATGATGTAATAAGTGGTCTTTTACATCAGTTACTAACTGATGTTAAAGACAGGGACCTTTAACATCGCCCACAGTAACATCAGTTGAACTTATACGGGACATCAGTTTTTAACTGATGTATATTAGCATAATTCTAGTAGTGCATAGTGTTCTGGTATCGTTCAATCTTGAGGGATCAGTTTCTTTAGGACATCAGGACCATCAGGAATCCTGTCGATGAATTTAGGATCTGCGGCTTTAAGATACAATATCATCTTGACTTTCCAGGTCGGATAATCAGCTTTGTTAAGGACTACAATTTTGAGTGATTCTTGTTTGGTTGTAAACATAATTCGATCTTCATGGTAGTATGTAACCAGCCTTCTCTGATACCACTTCTTAGGCCGTAATTTGATCAATAAACTTAAGCGGAATTTTATCTATTGTTCAATCGAATGTCGTATAAGCAATTGAATAACAACCAACATGATTCAAATCAACTCAGCTCTTATTGATTTATATAAGAACTGTTACAATACTCTCTCAAGAAAAACAATGTTCTCAAGAGCTGCTAGGTTACACAAAATATTACTCGTTTTGTACTCCTTACTCACATCTTCGTAAGACCTAATTTGTTTATATAGTACACAGCTTCTACAATTACTAACTTGATTTACTCAAACAGAAGTATATCTCTATATAGAAGCTATATCGTATCAATCTTCTTTCTTCCCTTGTCAAACTTAATCTTTAAATACTGATAGTACTCGATACTAGTCAAGTATCCGCATACTGATGAGGTTCCATCAGTTTCCGTCAACTGCATTGTTCCTTGTCGCTTCATTGTTATGATCTCCTGATGCATTAATGAATCTTCCTACGTAACAGCCTTCATTCTATGGGATGTCCTATCTTGGTTGTTCTTCGTCGGTGCAGAAGATGTTGATGTTCCTTAACTAGGCGCGCCATATGTTGTTGACTATTAGGACTTTCTTGACGGATTATAGCTGAGTCTGAATAGTGCAACTGAATCGAATGAAGGAGATTCCTCTGAAGCCGACGTTTGAAGAAGTTGTTTGAAGATGAAGATGATTTCGCTTGACGGAGGTGAATGCAGTGTTTTCTTAATGGAGGTGAAGGGAGTGTTTGCTTGATGGAGACGACGACAAGGTCGTTGAAGCCAATGCCGAAGAATAAGAAGGTGAATCGATGTAGATGTTTCACCTGAAGAAGACGAGGACGATTCTGTCGAAGGAGAAGTTGACGAAGACGAAGGCAACTCCGCTAGAGAGGATGCTGAAGAAGAAGAAGCTGAGGCGAAGAAGGTTCCGCTGAAGTCGATGTCGATGAAGAAGAAGCTCGTACCTTCTACCATGCCTTAGATGAGGATGAGGCATGCCCTTCTTCTAATCCGTAGGATCACCCCCCAGTCTCTTAGTACGAGCTTGACTTTAAATGGGAGCTTGATGAAGGGATCTTAGAAACCGTTAAGGCTAGCAAACACAAGAAGGCTGGGAAGCTGGAGTGTGTAGGTCTCTTTTCTACTACTTCTCGTGTTGAGATTGAATGAGGTCTGAGGTACTATGACATGGGATGCATGTAGGCGCGCCTTAGCTGACATGTTTCTTCACATGAGTTGCAATCCCTCAGACGCGGAGAAACTTGAAGGCAAGCCTAGATGTCGCCAACCAAGAGAAGGATGAGTTGAAGCGAAAACTGGACGCTGCTGAGAAAGAAAAGTCCAACTTGAGAGAGTATAAGACCAGAGCTAATAGAGGTCTGCCAAGGCTAAGAAGAGAAGAAGCTGGAAATTGATCTTGAAGCTGCTGCTGCCTCAGCCAACACCTTCCTCTAACAGGTTTTCGCAGTTGAGGCGCGCCTTGATGGTGAAGGCGTGACCAATGAAGGTGATATAGATGTGTCCTATCAGACTGATCTTCGGGATGATCTTGAAACTAGATGTGGGCGTTGTTTGATAGTCCTCCATGGAAGGATGCCTTTTCTGGTCTTGTTTTGTCGTTATTATGTTGAGTCATGTCGTTGCTCCCATATGCTTTAGTAGGTTCATGATATCAAAAATTCCCTGAGTAACTGAGGACTTGGCGTGTCCTTATGTCTTGGCGTGCCCTGAAGCTAATTTTTCTCATTACTGTTGACAAGGATCTCAGTTTGGCAGACGCTTGAGTTATAGGCGATCTGGGCGCTGAAGCTAATTCTTTTCTTTGGGCGTGCACTATGTTTAGGCGCGCCTAATGTTGAATTTTGGGTGTAACAAATAATAGCCCCCGGTTCCAATTTGTATTGAAGATGCAGGTTGGAGTTATACCCCAGAGCAAGTCTGGTCCGATGAATAAACCCCAGAGCAAGTCTAATATGACGAGTAGGTCCCAGAGAAAGTCTGGTTGGACGAGATGTTCGCCAGAGCGGGTCTGATGTGATGACGTGGCCCAGAGTAGGTCTGGGTCTTAAGCGGATGACATGTAGAGCAAGTCGTTGACAGTTGAAAATCATGATGGATGAAGATGCTTACGGGATGAATGAAGTACGACTTGGTAGATGTGTGGATGTGCCATTGAAAGCTGAAGATCATCTATCTGAAGACTATTGGAGATTGACGAAGACAGTGGGGCGAAGATGGAGTTCCCAAGATGTGTTGTGACATATATTCACTCTGAATCTTGAAGGCTGAAGTGTTGGACGTGTCTCTATACACAATTACACATATACAAAATTTATTTAGAAAAATAATAAGGTTAGTATTTACCTCATGGCGCGCCCTGTTTTCTTTCTTTCGCGTTATCCCTAGCTCCTAACTTTGCTTTCAGCCAAGGATTTTGTTCCACCTCCTTATATGCTTCACCCTTGAGAACTGTAAGTAGGAAATTGTAATGTCTTGCATGTTGCCCCTCTGACGTTTGAAGATTGTTCACTTGAAGTGTTTAGAGTAAGTGTGGAGAGTTTTCCCCTTCTTTCTGTTTGATGTCGGCCGAAATTGTCGTTGGTGGATTATATTTGTTTGTTGTCTAGAACCGGTAATGGGCCTTCTAGATTCTTCGAGCCATGGTACTTCAGATCTGATGTTGTTTTCTTGGCGGGTGAAGGAGTCTTGATTACTTTGGCAAAGAATGGTGGGAGGGCTTGATTGGGAGTGACATGTCAAGATCCTCCTGAGATTTGTCGATGTTGATTATACCGATCCTTGTTGGGTTGAAGAATCGTTGTACACGGAGTGTTCCCCGGATCAAGAAGATTCTTTTAGGAAGATGCGAGAAGAGCTGATGATGTTGGAGCAACAGGATTTGATGATGAAGAGGCGAGAAGAGATGACGATGTCGGAGCAAGAGGATTTGTTGATAAAGAGGCGAAAAGAGCCGTCGATGTCGATTGGAGCAAGAGGATTTACTGATGAAGAGGTGAGAAGAGCTGACGATGTCAGAGCCAGATGATTTGCTAATGACGAGGTGACAAGGGTTGACGATGTCGGAGCAAGAGGATTTGCTGATGAAGAGGTGAGAAGATTTGACGATGTCGGAGCAAAAGGATTCGCTGATGTCTGTTGTCGAGTTGTGTGGTTGATTTGAGCATCCATGAAATTGAAGTGAAGCGCGTCTGTGCCTAAGGTGTGCCATGTTAGAAGGAGTCGTTCCTCCTAACATACTATCTTCCTGCATGGGATACAATCCACAATAAATCGTATACGAGCATCAAGAAGAATATTTACCTTAGGGCGCGCCCTGTCAGGGGGAGGCACGCTTCGATTATTATTCTTCCTGCAAGTGGTATAATCAACACGATACACTGTATAAAAGTATCAAGAAGAATATTTACTTGGAGGCGCGTCCAGATAGGGGGAAGCGCGCTTCTCGATATATTCCTCCTCCTTGCGAAGGATAGAAGCAACACAATATACTGTATAAAACTGTCAGGAAGAATATTACCTTAGGGCGCGCCCTGTCAGGGGGAGGTGCGCTTTGATATATTCTTCCCTCCTGCAAAGGATACAACTAAAACAACATATCGTATACGAGTATCAAGGAGAGTTTTTACCTTAAGGCGCGCCCTGTCAGGGGAAGGCGCGCTTCCTAACATTCTTCCCTCCTGTAAAGGATTCAACCAACACAACATATTGTATACTAGTAATAAGAAGAATGTTTACCTCAGGGCGCGCTCTGTCAGAGGGAGGCGCGGTATACATTCTTCCTTCCTGCAAAGATACGACTAACACAATATACTTTTTATAAGTATCAGGAAGAATATTTACCATAAGGCGCGCCCTGTCAGAGGGAGGCGCGCTTCGACATATTCTTCCTTCCTGCAAGGGATATGACTAACACAATATACTGTATACAAGTATCAGGAAGAATATTTACTTTGAGGCGTGCCTGGTTAGAGGGAGGCGGGCTTCGACATATTTTTCCTTCCTGCAAGAGATACAACCAATACAATATATTGCATACAGGTATTCGGAAGAATATTTACCATCAAGCGCGCCCAGTCAGGGGGAGGCGCGCTTCTCGATATATTGTGTCAGCCCCGGGACTTGCTTCCTTCCGAAGCCTTTAGAAAGTTTTCAGATCCGATAGTCACGCTTCCCTCATGTGTTGGCTTTTTGAACCTTCGCTCTGATCTTGCCTTCATCTTTCGTCCTCACAACCTTGCCTTGTTCAACATCGACGAAAAACAACCATGCTTACCGTTGTCTTTCCCCTCTGAACGAACTTCTCCATCGAGCCCCGTCGTCTTTCCATTCTGAACGGACTTCGCCATCGAGCCCCGTCGTCTATCCCTTCTGAACGGACTTTTCCATTGAGCCCCCATCACGATATATGAGACATCCTTCCTCCTACATGTAGATCTCGAATCCCCCTCCTTTTAGCGTCAATTTGTTAACAGAGTAATTTGGTTGCTAACAAAATTCGAGGTTGTCGCCGGAATCAAGATATGTGATGATGGCCGCTCTCTGAAACTCGTATCGGAGAGTGGTGGTAATGTAAGTAGGTGTGGCTGAGATCGTAGGCATAGGGTTCAAGATCGTAAAGAAAACTAAGGGTCCATTCACTGGCCTCTTGTTCCCAAGAATTATTCATGCCTACGCTGTGCCTACGTACCCCTATTTATAGGGGATCAAGCTGGTACATAGTTCTTTTCTCCTAAGAAACCTAATTCGATTAGGCTTCCCCTTCTGCTGTCTTCCTCCTGAAAAGGGACCAATACGATGAGGACTAGCCTTCGGTCTTGTAGACTCTCGAGCACCCAAGTCTTACCCCAAATTCAAGGACGCTTCTCTACTCCCTGAAAGGGACAACCCGCCAGACTACAGAGAAAGAGCCTTCCAGGGCGTATCTTGGAGAAGGTTCCACAAGCTCCCCGACAAGGACAACTCGCCAGACTACAGATCAAGGCCTCCTCTAATCTTCATTCTCTATCTCCCAAGGAGGGCAACTCCTCAGACTACAAGGTAGAGTGTTCGAAAAGTTAACAGTAGAGCCCACATACACCTAAGGGCGTCCCCTGGGCATAATATGTCTCCTTCTACCCTTCAATCATGTTCATAATTTAAAAGTCTTCAGCAACTTGGCGCGACCTGAAGATAAGGCGCGCCCACATTTCCAGCGTGGTCACGTGGAGCTCGATCCAATTTCGAAGTTGTCAGTCCATCGTGGTCTTCTTTCATGGGCCGGGTGTAAGTTTCATATTTTTGCGTAAAACAGTAGTGAAGTGTAAAATAGGGACGAAGTTTGTTGTTTGTAGTTTATATTTAAAAATTGGTGTTTATATGATCACTAATAATACTTATATATGCACGCACACACATATATAGGGTGACATTGAATACCTTCAGAGATCCGTAACATATCATTATAATATATACATAAAATACATATTTATCAATATTATGTGATATATAATTATAAATTTGAATCATTAAATTATATATATATATATATATATATATATATATATATATATATATATATATATATTCTGATAATCACTGAATATTATGAATTATTTTAATATTATCATATAAGAGATAAATAATCATTCATAATTATACTATTATGGAACTAATTTTAAAAATTAAACTTTTTTTTTCAAATTTCAGGTGTTAAATTAATTATTATCTATAACTGGAAAAAGTGTACAAGAAATTGGGAATACTGATTTTAAGTAATTGTAAAATATTTAGAGAAATATGTCAAAAGAAATCATTTCTTCGTTCAAAGAGTAATAGGAGATAACTTTATATAATTTCTTCATCCTTTAATCTTTAAATAATATTATCATATTATTTCTTTGTCGACTACCGTACATAACATGGCCCAAACATAACACCGACTAAACATCTATTTCATCCTGTCTCTTTTTATCACGCATAATATACATATTGTATCTTTAGAACCCCTCTATAAAATATACTCATCCTTCAACCTTTCTATAATATTTTCAAATTAGTTCTTTATTGACCCGCACGTAATACCGCCCCAATATAACACACCCCAGCATAACACCGCCCCAAGATAAAATTACCCCCATATAACACCGATCCAATATAACACCGCCCCAACATAACACCGCCTCACCATCTCTTTCATCCCCTCTTTTTATTCAGCTCCCAACCTACTTCCATATTATTTCTTATTAACCTCCCTCACATAACACGGCTCCCTAATAACACCGTCCCAACATCTCTTTCATCCTATCTCATTTTATCAAGCAAACCAAACCCCCAATTCCATCTATCCCCTCGACATCTACAACCGCAACGATATTCTTACCAATTATTTTAGTTAAAACTTATGACCAGAATCAATTAAAGTTCCGTTTTTTTTGGTCGATTGCTGATTTTTATCCCGATAGGAAACTTTTTCTAGATTTTTGTCGAGCTGTTTTTTTTACCTAATTTGCATATTATTTCTTATTATAGTTGCGGAAAATTCAAGATCTGGCGCTTCCCCGATTCCGATTTAGATGAGTAGGTGGATTAAACCAATTTTTTTTAGTTAGAATTTATAATTGGAATTAATTTTGAGTTAATTTTTTAAGTATGCTAGCTGTACTTATCTCGATTCAAAAATTGTAAATTAAAATGAAATCTAAATTAATATTTAATTCAAATACATGATTCATCTTTACTTTGTAGTTTTTAGAATTAAAATTTTTATTATGACTAGTCATGTATGTTCACAATTGTTGAAGTTTTCACATATATGTATTACATTTATTTGTATCTTAAAATTTTTACACCCCGTATTGAAACTGAATTTAGTAATTTAGTTTCATATGACTGTATTTTTATTTTTTTGCCGGAAGAGAATTAAATTATCTTTGATATTTTTATTTCAAGTTTTATATGTTAGATATATATAATATTTTTTTACTAAATTTATCTGTATATACGGCAGGAAACAATGAAGAAAGTGCTTCATCAAATCATCGATGTATCTCCCCCATCAACTATCCAACTTTACCCGATCTGTAGGTAACTTTTCTCATAACAACTTAATTCAATACCACTTGTTTAAAATGTTTGATAAGTTATAGTGTGTGAAAGCATATAGATATACATACAATTTGTTAATTTTTTACAAATTATCTATTTGATTGATAATTAAATGAGTTCTTATTTTGTTGACATTAATAATATTAGGGAATTTTGCCCGCGCTTCGCGTGCGGGGACCCTTGATAAATCTGATTATTTGATGCATCGGAACATTTTTCAGGAAAAGAACAATAATATTCGATATGCATTCGTATTATGTCATTATCCCTTCACTCCGCGTATAAAAATAAATTTGTTCAAAAAATGATAAAAACTCTTAAGGAAGACAAATAACAAAAAGAAATAAAAACTGGAGAAGTCTGTTATATGCACCGAGCTTTGAAAATAACTAAAATCGGATGACATTATATAAACACTAATTCCTGATTTAAACTGTAGATATAGTTACGCATTTTATTATTTTGAATTTTATGAGCTGATTTTTTATGTGTAGCCAAAAAAAGATGTAGACGTTCGCAACCTTAATTATTAATTGCATGATAAGGAAGCAGAATGTCCTCTTAAATGATGAAGCCAAAATTGCATAAGTGATAATATTTTGAATTATTAAAATTAATATCCTCTTAATGATGATATCAAAAATAATAATAAATTACAAAATCAATTTTATTTTAAATGAAATAATATAGCTATCTTTCTCCATGTCTCCGTCTATTTTTCTCTTCTACTTTATGCTCTAGTTTATATTTAGTCATTCGGGCTCTTTTACCATCTACATTTCATCAGATCAAGCTTTTGTTGTTGATGCGGCACTCAAGATTCCCCGAGATAATAATAAAATTCTGATGCTTACCCATGAAAAAGTCATTGACATTCATATCAATGGTGTAGGTCTGGACCAAGCAGAATCCATTCATCCATATGAATTTTTGTAATTAGAAGATTTTCTGTCTTTGTTGGTTCCATTAGGCAATCACCTTCTTATCACATTAGTAAGAGGCACCAAATAATCAGATAACATTAACACACGTAACATAACATCTTCGTGCAAAGCTAATCTAGGAATACCGAGGTCAAACTATTAATATCTACTCCAAGCAATCTCATATAGCTCAACCCCAGAGGAATTATATGACCATCATTATGGTATTACTTCTCTCTTCTTTCTTTTTCTCAACAACATTTTCCTAAACTCGTCATTAGAATTCGGCTGCTCATCTGCAACTTCCCCGACCACATCAGGTTTTGTGTTGATGTTGCTAGTATAACCAAGTGACCTGACATTCCGTGGAGGTGCAAAAGTATTTTTGCCCTTCGTCTGCACCTCTTTCCCTCTAAACCCTTGATCAGAATGAGGACCTCGTGCGACCGAAACCTGATGTGGTCTAAAATACTTGTGACTTTGTCTAGAACAAACATTGTCTAAAGCTTGTAGGATAATGTTCAAGTTCGGAATGGTTATTTGCACCATAAAAAAAATAATGAAATTGATGAGTTGAGATTATAAGACGATACCTACTTGTGCAGCTGCCTGCAGAATGCTATCCTGTTGACCGAATTACTCAGAATATAGCTTCCTGTGCTTAATCAGAATGAACAAAACTATAATTTGAAACTTGGAATAACTTTATATTTGAAAAAAATTCAGACTTTATTCATCAAAGAAAGCATCAGACACCAGTCTCCACACGGACCATGTTTCATTGTAGCAACTCAACAAAAATAGGAATTCAACAGACGTGTTTTTTTGTTAACATACTAAGCATAGACATCATTCATATCCTTCATCTATAGGGAGTCAGTCTTGACAATTACACCCTTAATTTGGAGAGAAGAAAGCCAAGAAAATACCTCATCTGTCCCAATTGTTTATGCTTCAAACATTGAGGCTGTTCTTTTGAACCGCATGATTTCTTCCTCTCAGAAATCTTCCAGCTTTATCTCTTAGTAGCATACCAACATGACCTGAGTTATAGGATTGAATTTGTCTAATAATCAAGATGACGCGTCCTCCACCATTCCCCCATGTCATAAGAAATCATGCAGCCTGCTTAAAAAATATATAATTCAACTATACAAAACAATACACTCTATAATTTATTTCTTATCTAAACACATGCTGAAGGGGTTTTTCAAGATTTTCTACTCTGCCCTAATCTTAAACGGCCATAAAATTTATTAACAAAAAGTACAAATATTTTAACCAAACATTAAGTATAAATTAAGAGATAGACTGATTATCTTTCAATGCAGGGGTAAGCAACCATGGTAGGTCCGGAAGTGGTGGACACCGCAAAAGAACATATGCTATATGTTGAACCCTTTTGACAACTAACTATGTGGAATGATACTTGATAACCTCTAGCCGCATATTCTGGAGCTACATAACCGGATGTTCCCAAAACTCTTGTGGACATGTGGGTTCTTTCAAGTTCTTTGGCCAGCCGGAAAATGGAGAGCTCTGCAGTGTACTTCTGTCAATCAGTAATAGAGTGTTTGCAATGCAAATGTAATGTTATATTTTAACACAGAACAAATATTTTAACATTTAACCCCTATGTTGGCAAAAAAATACAGTTCAAGGTAATTTAAAACAGGAACTACTGCTAATTTTACCTTGTGAAGTTGTTCCTAATTGCTGCAACAACTCCTCCTTATAGAAGGGTGGAGAGTATTGGCCAGCAGACCATCAAATAATAGCAAACTGGAATAATCCTCCATCATAAGATCACAAACTGAATTTTATTTGTCCGTCATAATTACCTTTGGTATCTTGTCTGTGTAAATGACAGCAAACAAAAGACTAAAGAAGAGCATCCCAATTAATATAGGAGGCTCCTATATTATTCCAGAAATGAATATTTATTATAGAAAATATTATATATGGCAGGCTCTTACAATCCATTGTTGCTTATCAGCCCTTTTCTATCCCTAGTAAGCCTCTAAGAGGCATGCAAATGGCAGTGCCAGGCTATGCAATTTAAATGCTCCAACACTGGAGCAATAAGCAAAATCGGAAATAAGCAAAATCGGTCGGTTTTGAAGTCATTTCCGACCACCGACCGACCGACCACGTCGGTCCCTTTAAACCGAGTCGGAAATGACGTATCGGTCCGAAATGAGTTATAAAACCGACCGCTTCTGTCGGTCGGAAATGTGTTTCCATGTCCATTTACACGTGGATTGTATCAGATAAATCTGGCCCACCGTTGACGTGTCATACACGTGGATTGCCTCAAAACCGACCAATGACGGTCGGAAATGTGTTGGTCGGTAAAGAAGTTCAGGGCTCAGCTGTGGGGCCCAGTTGTAAAAACGATCACATTGTGGTCGGAAATGAGTCGGTCGGAAATGCCTTTTCAGGGCCCATTGGATGAGCTTCTGGTCTAAAACCGACCACACAGTGGTCGGAAATGAGTTGGTCGGAAATGCCTTTTCAGGGCCCATTGGATGAGCTTCTGGTCTAAAACCGACCACACAGTGGTCGAAAATGAGTTGGTCAGAAATGGCTTTTCAGGTCCATTGGGGAAGCTTCTGGTCTAAAACCGACCACCCAAATTGCATACATATGGTCGGAAATGAGTTGGTCAGAAATGAGTTGGTCGTTTTTCTGGGTTTTAAGATATGAATTTCGTCGGAAATATATACATCTAGTCGGTTTTCTGGGTTTTTTTTTACCATTCTTGGTCGGAAATGAGCAAATTTGGTCGGTTTTCTGGAGATAAAATTTCAAAAAAATGCAGTATTTACATTGTAAACTATACCATATCCCTGTTATTTTACCAAACCAACAATGCACATACAATATCCAATTTCAAAACCAAAATCAAGAATCACAATCCATCAAAATTCAGTACGACACAATTTAAAAGCCAACAAGCATTCATATATTTAAACAAGAACAGTTATAAAATTCAGTACGACATAAATGTTACAGCTGAACAATCACCCAAAAGCCAACAAAAGCCAACAATCATATACATTACAGCTGAACAATCAAAAGCCAAAAGCAATGTTTTAACAAAATTAGCATCCCTACCAATAATGCATCTAGCTAGGTAGCTTCACTTCAATCTTCCTCATCGCCATCACCATCATCATCCCGACATCCCCATCAATGTCATTCTCCGAACTCTCACCATCGGTGACATCCTTAGTTGCCTCCGCAATTGCCTGCAATAATTAAAAATTTATATCACCGTATATAGCAATTGATGATCATATCTTTTATATCATATAACTCCTCTGAAAAAACTTAGTAAACTAAAGAGTCATGAAGTCTAAAGTTTCTTATTTTAATTAATCCATTTGTCTCTCTTTGTATAAAGTACATGTATATATATAGGTTTCTGCTATGAAAAAGTTCATGCAGGCATAGAGCAATTTACAGGGGATTAATTTCCTTGGATCTTACTTCACATTATAAATAAAAACAAAAGACGAATTTGATTGAGTACTTACTTTTCACTTTATACAAGATATTAGTAATAAATTAGCAGTGTATTAACTGCCTGTTTACATAGTTTCTTTAAGTTTGTGACAAATATACTGCTAAGATTTTGTGTAAGTGCCTAAGTGGGTATATAGATCTCTTACTACAGACAAACTGACCTTACTGCACCATTTCACCGATTCAGATAATGGTAATCAACAAACATAATCTGATAAAGTTCACTAAGCATATGACCATTCAGATCAAAAAGTTAACCTGGGGATCATATCGGCCAAACACGGGGATCATGGTCTAACTTAACCCAGACTGCAACTTTTATATGAAAACAGTTAAATTTTTTTTCTCAATCACATATTTTTCTTGAAAAACAGTAAATCTCTAGTTATAATTAATCTCCCTGGCCACAGAATCAGCTTGTTTGATTCCAACAAGTAACAGAAGATAATTACACCAGCTGAGACTAAAATGAAGTTTTGGTTTGTTATTTTTGTTAAGAGAAGATCAGTCACACTACCTGATTTACTAAAGTTGAACAAAAGAACCAGACAAATAGGTTAAATATAGTAAGATTCATCTATCCTCACAAAAAATAGAAATGATACTATTCATACCATTTCAATTTCTGTATAGCACGTGACAAATTTACTCATAAATAAAAACCAACAATTCATACGGTGTAACAATTTTTTTAAACCAGAAATGATTTATAGAAAAGGGCCAGCATCTTCAATATTCTCATAAATTTTAGCTTTTTTTGCAATTCAGTACCAAATCAATATTCTCTAGAGTTGTCTTGTCTGTTGCTAGTTGCTACCCTGTTACCTAAAGAACTTGACATAGCTAGGGTATATTGCTACTAATATTTGCTCTTGAAACAAACATTTTGAGCTTGTGATTTTAATTATTTGTGTTTGGCCATGGGCTGACAGGTGCACTGGAAGAGTTATAAATAATTCCAGTACCTGAGCTGATAAGAAGACAATGCAAATGAGCTTTGAGTCATTGTACCTAAGACCAGTTATTGATGTTCTTGCAATACTTTGAGAGAGTTTGCCAGAATTAGGATTAGTCATCTTCATGAAGTTAGTTTTATCCAAGCTATGGTGCTTTTGTCAGATTATCACCTGAGTTTTTGCTAAACAAAGAGATTTTACCTAGTCTGGAACTCAGAGGAAGATGAGATTTTTCAAGAAACCAATGCCAGTAGATGGATTACATATTAGGCATGTGGGATTACAGGTGTTCCAACTTCCGACTAAGCAAGCATTCTTACAAGACACTCCTTATGGTTGTGAAATGAACGATATCTCGGAAACTTTAGATAAATCACTAAAGCTTTTCAAAAAAAAAATGCAGGAACTTAG